>NC_133426.1:9823750-10135000 GCF_049350105.2 Macaca mulatta | reverse complement strand
CATTCAGTTGGTAGCAAGATGAGCATTAATTTCACCAAAGCACCATATGGTATTTCTGAGGGATGCTATTTCAGAAGGGGTCAGGGTATTCTAGAAACCGTAAATTTTGTAAATAAGCAGAGGTATGAATACAAACGATTGATTGTCAGAATCACTAAACATAGCTTTGGATGTGAAGCCTTCCCATAAATCCGGCTGAGAATGCTCTCCCCACCACCCCTGTGGGTGATTTGAACCTCCCGACCACTGGGTGAACTGCACTGTTCTCCTACAGCCTGCAGTGGGCTGCATCTAATATTCCCATCACTGGTCTGCAGACCTCTGCTAATGGTCTTGAAAGGGAGAAGGTTCAAAGCGGCTTGGTTCCCAGGCCTGCTAATGAGCATGAGGCCTCTTCACCCTTAATGAACTGGGGTTTGTGTGGAATTCCTTCCACTACCCTTTTTGATGGGAAGGCAGATGAGAGTTCACAAAAGCACTCAGGTCTTTATGGCAAGGGGAGCAGGCAGCTGGGCCACCCTCGGGTGGCCTGGAGGGGAGCAACAAAGCTGGCAGAGGTCGTACCCAGGCCAACACAGCTCTAAGTGTGAGGCTAGACCTCCCGCCAGCCTGACCTTTTGCTGGCAACAGTGACAAACCCGTGATGGGAGTTTTTTGGCCAAAAGGGTCCCTCAGCAGTTTTGTAAGCCTCCTTAAATTGTAATCGTTATCATTGTCATACTGTAATCGTTATCATTGTCATAATATAACTTATCAAATGAATATGATAACCACTGAAATCCTTATTCTAATTAACTAAATTGTTGCTCTAAATATTAGTCATTGGTACTCAAACTTACTGCAGCCACCAAAAAAGCCCCCAGATATTTTTCTCCGCTTCGTTCTGCCTACCCACGTCCCACTGCCGGATTATACAATAGAATTATTCAGAAGCATAATGAACACATGCCAGAAATATTGCCTGTATCACAATCATCTTTGTGAAAGTCAATGTTTTTTCTCGGGAATATATTTTGGAAAATGACATCCCATACTTAAACACGATCATCTCTGCTGAAATCCCTGCATTTGATTTCATATACATTTCATGTCCATTTCTATAGTTACTGCCTTCCCACCGTTCTGAAACCTGGTTTGGTATTGCAGAGTAAAAGTCCTTAAATCTCATATACATTAATATGTAAGTTTATAAATTCAAATTTATAAAAGACTCTATTGATGAATATTTCTACATTTTAATTTTCTGTGCAAGGTTAAACCTGACTCTGACACAATAAGATTATTCTGATTAAATACAAATTATGGAAATTACAGTTTCAATTACTTTCCAGTTTTGAATAAGGCCTTTTAAAAAACAAAATTGCAAAAACAAAATTGTAAACTTTCAGTTACTGAACTTCGAGAAAATATTAACTGGTATATGATGGCTCAGGATGGCCCCCAGTGAATAGAAAGAGAATTATTTGGAATGTACACACACTTACCCTTTCATGACCTGTGTTTGGAATTATTCTGAGATGCATTCAAAGCTGACACCCCCCCATGGTTGACCTCCCTGTGCCTAATCAGATCTTACATTCTTGTTTCCAGATAGCTGATCAGCTTCCTTGGGTTTTGCTGATGACACAAGAGAGCTTTGCCTGAAGATGGAAACACTGGAGTCAGAACTGACCTGCCCTATTTGTCTGGAGCTCTTTGAGGACCCTCTTCTACTGCCCTGCGCACACAGCCTCTGCTTCAACTGTGCCCACCGCATCCTAGTATCACACTGTGCCACCAACGAGTCCGTGGAGTCCATCACCGCCTTCCAGTGCCCCACCTGCCGGCATGTCATCACCCTCAGCCAGCGAGGTCTAGACGGGCTCAAGCGCAACGTCACCCTACAGAACATCATCGACAGGTTCCAGAAAGCATCAGTGAGCGGGCCCAACTCTCCCAGTGAGACCCGTCGGGAGCGGGCCTTTGACGCCAACACCATGACCTCCGCCGAGAAGGTCCTCTGCCAGTTTTGTGACCAGGATCCTGCCCAGGACGCTGTGAAGACCTGTGTCACTTGCGAAGTATCCTACTGTGATGAGTGCCTGAAAGCCACTCACCCGAATAAGAAGCCCTTTACAGGCCATCGTCTGATTGAGCCAATTCCGGACTCACACATCCGGGGGCTGATGTGCTTGGAGCATGAGGATGAGAAGGTGAATATGTACTGCGTGACCGATGACCAGTTAATCTGTGCCTTGTGTAAACTGGTTGGGCGGCACCGCGATCATCAGGTGGCAGCTTTGAGTGAGCGCTATGACAAATTGAAGGTTAGTCCGATCCGCCTTAAGCCAACCCCTTTCTGCCAGAAAATGTCATGGAAATAAAAAGTGTATTCACTGCTAGCTACCTGACAGGTGAAGGTTTTCTCCTCACCTTTGTTATCTGATTAGTTTTAGCATGTTTTTGGCAGCCTATAAATGTTACACAATAAGGGTATCTTATAAAAGTTGACTGCTGCTTGTAATTTTAGTGTTGTCAAGGTGGGGGCAAATTCTAAAAATCTGGATCATTTTCAATCCGTGCAGTTTTTCTGGATCATTTTCAATCCTTACAGTTCTTCCAAAGAGAGTGCTGCCTCTCTTTGAGAGAGAGAAAGAGAGAGAGAGAGAGAGAGAGAGAGAGAGAGAGAGAGAATGACAGATAAAATCTGGCTTTGGGCATTTGGGGAACATTTACTTTTCTCACTCATCTGGGAAAACTAATTCACTCTCATTGTACCTGTATCTAGTTACTGCACAAACAAAGGAATAGAGGGAAGAATGTCTGTAGCAAATGTGGGATTTTAGGGGACACGTGACCTTTTATTCCTTGTGTAAATGATATCCAGCTTATTGGTGACACGCAGTGCTCTGACAATCTCAGGTTTCACGAAAGAATTCCTTTTCGTGTAGACTCTTTATTCAGTAAGGTTACAGTCAAGACTATTTGAATTTCATTTTTTACATGAAATTATTAACCTAACTCCAGCTTGGGGGATAATAATTAATATGACTATATGTGAAATAAAAGGATCACTTTCAAGGCAGGGCATGGTGGCTCATGCCTATAATCCCAGCACTTTGGGAGGCCAAGGCAGGCAGATCACTTGAGGTCAGGAGTTCAAAACCAGCCTGGCCAACATGGCGGAATCCCATGTCTACTAAAAATAGAAAAATTAACCAGGTGTGTTGGTGGGTGCCTGTAATCCCAGTTACTTGGGAGGCTGAGGCAGGAGAATCACTTGAACCTGGGAGGTGGATGTTGCAGTGAGCCAAGATTGCGCCACTGCACTCCAACCTGGGCAAAAGAGCGAGACTCTGTCTTAAAAAAAAAAAAAACAAAAATTGCTCTCTAGGTATGGATGGAAAGCACCAGGGAAGAAATAAAAAGCCAAGTCTCCAGATGTTTGTTCAATTTCAGGTAACAGTGGGTCTGATTATTGAAAACTCAGCTGAGAGAGTTTGAGTGAGATACTATGTTCACCAGCTAATTTTAGATCATAAGACACCAATTAAAAGAAAGGAAGTATAAATTAAAAGCTCTAAGTAAATATATATTGAAGTCCTTCCTCTCGGGATAAACACATACCATGTTGTTGAGCAAACAAAATGAATCACATGATCAAAAGAGTGTTATCACTTAGAAAACAGTGTCACCTTTAACAAATGGTTTCTATCACCTCTCCTTAGCGCTAATGAGTGGTTGTGTTTACTGGGACCACATAGTTTATTTTGTGACAGTGGGATTAACGGACCACATCTGGGATTTGGCTTTGCTATTTCTTGACATGTTGAGGGAAACCGATATGCTGAAGTGAATTCCTGCTTCTCAATGTCACTTGGGCAACAAAAGCATCACCTGGGCAGCATGTTTCACTTCAAATATCCAAAGAATTACTGGTGCAAATCCATCTTTAAACCATGTAGAGGAAGTCAAGCACAAGGACTCAGGTGACACAGACAACGGAAGACAAACGATGACAGGCTTTCCAGAACAGTGCATGGCAGCACCGGAGAAAAGTACCACCAAAGTTAATCATAGTAAAGGCAATGCATGTATGAGCTGTGCCTCTAGAGCAAATTCTGCAGAAATTGATAAGGCTATTAATTTTTACAAACCAAGGTAATCTTTTTTCTTTACCCCTTTTTTTGTTCGTGGTGGAGCTGAAGGGAGAATATTTAGGATAACTGAACAGAGATGTTTGATTTTTGTTTTCCAAAATGTAAACATGCTAGATCTTTGTTTCTTTATCAAAAATGTTCCTTTGATTGGATTTGCACTACCTTTTAATGATTGTTTGTTGAAACACCACAATCATAATGATGTTCAATATTTAACAACTCCCAGGCTTGATATTTATTTAAATCTTGTAGTCAAGTTCTGCTCAGTACTCATGGCCTGTCACAGCAGAGTTATTAAATATTTACATAACATCTTCAAATTTGTGAAGAAATCCTGTCATGCTCTAGCATGACATGAAAAGAGTTTCGTTTTTTTGATTTTTTTTTAATCAAAAAACGAAACTCTTCAGGTACAAGCCCTGCACACTTTAATTGAGCCAGTGGCTTATCGGTTGTTGTACTGTCACATGGAGGGCCTGATAATTAATGATGTGGTTTCTTTTTATTTCCTAGTTACAGAAATATAAGCATATAAACAGCATCCAATGCACCAAAACACATTTACAGCCATTCAACAAGATATACTTATGAGCATTTGAACAAATAGCTGACCAACATAGCATGTTTGTTTTAAAACATGCCACTTATGTTAGAATTTTAAAAATAATAACAGTTATGACATTTGGATGTCTGATATTTCAGTTATCACATACTTATGAACATATGTACATCTTTGTTTTATTTAAAACCTAAGGACAATGTAAATGTTGATTTTTGAAGGAAGTAATAGCATACCAAGAGGACCAAAACCAAGGAAGTATGTTTCTGGTAACTACTACTTTGGTCTGAAATGTACTCTGAACATGCATTTTTCTGTAGCTCTAAGATCTCATATAGATGTGGATTTGTGATGATGTGGGAACACAGATAAAGCATGGAGGAATTTGAGGATGCTTTCATTGATAAGACAATAAACTTGCTTTATTAATTTGCATATGTAAGGACCCCAGTGTCTTTGGAAACATTTTTGTCCTTCTGTTAGTCCATTATATGAAGTCCATTATATGAAGAAGGGAATTCTGCAATTATTGTGAAGAATAATTTCTTATAATAATACTAAACTTTGGGGGACATATTTTACTCATTAGATCTCAGTATAAGAGATGTGTGTTTATATAAAAAAAATCAGAATATCATTTTGTACATTACAATCTTTTTCTAAGTGTAAAAGAAGAAAAGATAAAAATTCCAACATGTAGAACTCGTACAAATAAAATCATCCACATCATGTAAAATAGCATCATGTCAGTAATCTAACGCTTTTGGAGACTATGCATTGAGAGGCACTCATGAAATATTGAAGCAAGGCGAAAATTAAGGTAGCATTTCCTAAACTCTACTAAGATGAAAAGAGAAAAGTTTTCCTGCCAAGTGCAAAGGTCTCTAAGTGGAGCGTATCCATAATGTGGACATATCTTTACATCATTTTAATTGAATTTTTAAGAAGCCTCTCAGTCCTTCACACTTGGAGAAAAAATTTGATTTGTGAACCACATAACATATAAGAGAATTTAATATAATTAATGCATTCCAGAGTTTTCAAGGAATTAAAATTCAGTAGTTCCTCTTTTTCAGTTCCAACATACAAGGTTGGAGCTCTTGTTTCTTTTCTCTAATTACACCTATAAAAATACACAAATTGAAAAAAACTGACCTTTCCTTGCCTTTCAGTTTCAGCATAGCCCCTTCAAATTAGCTGAAGCTGAAGTTCCAAACTATTGTTTTGCCATTCTTATTCTAAAGGCTGGCTGAGGAAGTTTGTTTGTATAATGCATGTGTCAATGGATCATCCCATTATAATTTTTTAATAGTTTGATTTAAAAATTCCAACTAAAGCTCAGCATTTCTATGTAGCACTTTTTATCTGGAAGTGAAGACATGAGATTTCATTCTTGGGTTTAATTTATAGATTGTAAGGTTCTATGTTTGAAAAATCTTTCCCAGTTTGCAACTAGGAAAGTTGTAAGTGTATACTGAGCTAGACTTTTTTTTATTAGAATTTCTATAACTTGTTTCTTCTTTGAAAACCAGTAGCAGGCATAGTGCAGGTTCTAGTGCTATGGTGTGTGATGCACACACATATTTGCATATACATATACATACGTGCATTTATTTAATATTATAATCTTCCTGAATCTAAAATGGAGACAAATTCAAGTGACTGGTATTTTCATTAGGGATATTTCATTCTGCAGGCAAGAGATGACAACAAACATAGCAGTAATAACTATATTCTGATCACGCAAAATATTTTATCTATTCCTTGAATGTTTGGTAGATGGGTATAAGTCAACTTTGAACTTGGTATATTTTTTGTGGGAAGAGTCTTATCTTGAAGGGTTTTTTTTTGAAGTTACAAATATGTGTATTTTTAAAAATGTGTCTTTCTGTTTATTGATTTCTAGTTTAAATCCCTTAAGATCAGGGCTCAAGATAATTGCACGTGGTCTCACTTATGGATGCAGTATCCCTTAATAAATATTAGAATAAGTTTATTGTATCTTCAAAATTTCCATAAGCTCGTTAATGTTTTCAGTCTGTGTAATCAATTAATGACTAGGAGAGGTACACTTAGGCCTTCCACTTGGAGAGTGAAATTTTCTGTTTTTTTTTTTAAACTATAAGTTCTGGGATACACGTGCAGATTTATTACATAGGTATACATGTGCCATGATGGTTTCCTGTACCTATCAACCCATCATCTAGGTTTTACGCCCCACATGCATTAGGTATTTGTCCTAATGCTCTCCCTCCGCTTGCCCCACACCCCCGACAGGCCCCAGTGTGTGATGTTCCCCTTCCTGTGTCCATGTGTTCTCATTGTTCAACTTCCACTTATGACAGAGGCCATGCAGTGTTTGGTTTTATGTTTCTGTTTCAGTTTGCTGAGAATGATGGATTCCAGCTTCGTCCGTGTCACTGCAAAGGACATGAACTCATTCTTTTTTTATGGCTGCATAGTATTCCATGGTATATATGTGCCACATTTTCTTTATCCAGTCTATCATTGATGGGCATTTGGGTTGGTTCCAAGTCTTTGCTATTGTAAATAGTGCTGCAATAAATATATGTGTGCATGTGTCTTTATAGCAGAATGCTTTGTAATCCTTTGGGTATCTATCCAGTAATGGGATTGCTGGATCAAATGGTATTTCTGGTTCTAGATTTTTGAGGAATTGCCACACTGTCTTCCACAATGGTTGAACTAATTTACACTCCCACCAACAGTGTAAAAACATTCCGATTTCTCCACAGCCTCGCCAGCATCTGTTGTTTCCTGACTTTTTAATAATTGCCATTCTGACTGGCTTGAGATGGTATCTCATTGTGGTTTTGATTTGCATTTCCCTAATGACCAGTGATGATGAGCTTTTTTTTTCCCATATGTTTGTTGGCTGCATAAATGTCTTCTTTTGAGAAGTGTCTGTTCATATCCTTCACCCACTTTTTGATGGGGTTGTTTTTTTCTTGTAAATTTGTTTAAGTTCCTTGTAGATTCTGGATATTAGACCTTTGTCAGATGGGTAGCTTGCAAAAATGTTCTCCCATTCTGTAGGTGGTTGTTGCCTGTTCACTCTGATGATAGTTTCTTTTGCTGTGCAGAAGCTGTTTAGTTTGTTTAGATCCCATTTGTCAATTTTGGCTTTTGTTGCAATTGCTTTTGATGTTTTAGTCATGAAGTCTTTGCCCATGCCTATGTCCTGAATGGTATTACCTAGGTTTTCTTCTAGGGTTTTTATGATTTGGGGTTTTACATTTAAGTCTTTAATCCATCTTGAGTTAATTTTTGTATAAGATGTAATGAAGGGATTCAGTTTCTGTTTTCTGCATATGGCTAGCCAGTTTTCCCAGCACCATTTATTAAATAGGGAATCCTTTCCCCATTGCTTGTTTTTGTCAGGTTTGTCGAAGATCAGATGGTTGTAGATGTGTGGTGTTATTTCTGAGGTCTCTGTTCTGTTCCATTGGTCTATATATCTGTTTTGGTCCCAGTACCCTGCTGTTTTTGGTTACTGTAGCCTTGTAGTATAGTTTGAAGTCAGGCAGTGTGATGCTTCCAGCTTTGTTCTTTTTGCTTAGGATTCTCTTGGCTATATGGGCTCTTTTTTGTTGCATATTAAATTTAAAGTAGCTTTTCTATTCTGTGAAGAAAGTCAATGGTAGCTTGATGGGGATAGCATTGAATCTATAAATTACTTTGGGCAGTGTGGCCATTTTCACAGTATTCATTCTTCCTATCCATGAGCATGGAATTATATTCCATTTGTTTGTGTCCTCTCTTATTTCCTTGAGCAGTTGCTGGTAGTTCTCCTTGAAGAGGTCCTTCACATCCCTTGTAAGTTGGATTCCTATGTATTTTATTCTCTTTGTAGCAATTGTGAATGGGAGTTCACTCATGATTTGGCTCTCTGCTTGTCTATTATTGGTATATATGAAGGCTTGTGATTTTTGTACATTGATTTTGTATCCTGAGACTTTGCTGAAGTTGCTTATCAGCTTAAGGAGTTTTGGGGCTGAGATGATGGGGTCTTCTAAATATACAATCATGTCATATGCAAACAGAAACGATTTGACTTCCTGTGTCCTGTTCGAATACCCATTATTTCTTTCTCTTGCCTGATTGCCCTGGCCAGAATTTCCAATACTATGTTGAATAAGAGTGGTGAGAGAGGGCATCCTTGTCTTTTTTTTTTTTTTTTTTTTTTTTTTTTTTTTTTTGAGACGGAGTCTCGCTCTGTCGCCCGGGCTGGAGTGCGGTGGCCGGATCTCAGCTCACTGCAAGCTCCGCCTCCCGGGTTCATGCCATTCTCCTGCCTCAGCCTCCCGAGTAGCTGGGACTACAGGCGCCCACCACCGCGCCCGGCTAATTTTTTGTATTTTTTTAGTAGAGACGGGGTTTCACCGTGTTAACCAGGATGGTCTCGATCTCCTGAGGCATCCTTGTCTTGTGCTGGTTTCAAAGGGAATGCTTCCAGCTTTTTTTTTGCTGAGAGTGAAATTTTCAAGTCCTCTTCATAGCTCTGTCATTTTGCTTGCTTTAGGCCTTTTGAACCTATGTTATTAAGAACAATATGGTTGGGCATGGGGGGCTCACACCTGTAGTCCCAGCACTTTGGGAGGCCAAAAAGGAGCATTGCTTGAGCTCAGTTGTTTCATACCAGCTTGGACAGCATAATAAGACCCTGTCTCTACTAAAAATAAAAACAAAAATAAAAGTAAAAATTCAGCTGGGCATGGTGGCATGTACCTGTGGTTCCAGTTACTCTGGAGGCTGAGGTGAGAGGATCACTTGAGCCTGGGAGATCAGGGCTGCAGTGAGCAGTGATTACACCACCATACCACTACACTCCAACCTGGGTGACAGAGCAAAGACCCTGTCTCAAAAAAGAAAAAAAAAAAAAAAAGAAGAACAATGAAAGTTAATATAGGTTTTTTGAGAGGTCATAAAAAATTAAGTTAATATGTGTTTAATAAATTAAGGTAATATGAACAGTAACAGTCTCTGCCTTCATGGAGCTTATAGTCTAGTAGGGAATTCCAACAGCTACTAAATACTTTCTCTGTTGATGGTGGCGGGAAGCACATTGTGCCCAAAGCAAAGGTACTGACACCAGCCCTGAGAGATGGAGAAAGGCTTCCCAGAAAAGGGACCACTGCACCTACCATTTCCAAGCCTTGTATTAGAAAACAATATTGAATTTACTAGATGTTTGTAAAATCCCTGTTATCAGTCATTCCTTTTTAACTTTTTACTATGTATGATGTTCTTTTTTTTTAATTTATTTATTATTATTATTATACTTTAAGTTGTAGGGTACATGTGCATAACGTGCAGGTTTGTTACATATGTATACTTGTGCCATGTTGGTGTGCTGCACCCATCAACTTGTCATTTACATCAGGTATAACTCCCAATGCAATCCCTCCCCCCTCCCCCCTCCCCATGATAGGCCCCTGTGTGTGATGTTCCCCTTCCCAAGTCCAAGTGATCTCATTGTTCAGTTCCCACCTATGAGTGAGAACATGTGGTGTTTGGTTTTCTGTTCTTGTGATAGTTTGCTAAGAATGATGGTTTCCAGCTGCATCCATGTCCCTACAAAGGACACAAACTCATCCTTTTTTATGGCTGCCTAGTATTCCATGGTGTATATGTGCCACATTTTCTTAATCCAGTCTGTCACTGATGGACATTTGGGTTGATTCCAAGTCTTTGCTATTGTGAATTGTGCCGCAATAAACATACGTGTGCTTGTGTCTTTATAGCAGCATGATTTATAATCCTTTGGGTATATACCCAGTAATGGGATGGCTGGGTCATATGGTACATCTAGTCCTAGATCCTTGAGGAATCGCCATACTGTTTTCCATAATGGTTGAACTAGTTTACAATCCCACCAACAGTGTAAAAGTGTTCCTATTTCTCCACATCCTCTCCAGCACCTGTTGTTTCCTGACTTTTTAATGATCGCCATTCTAACTGGTGTGAGATGGTATCTCATTGTGGTTTTGATTTGCATTTCTCTGATGGCCAGTGATGATGAGCATTTTTTCATGTGTCTGTTGGCTGTATGAATGTCTTCTTTTGAGAAATGTCTGTTCATATCCTTTGCCCACTTTTTGATGGGGTTGTTTGTTTTTTTCTTGTAAATTTGTTTGAGTTCTTTGTAGGTTCTGGATATTAGCCCTTTGTCAGACGAGTAGATTGCAAAAATTTTCTCCCATTCTATAGGTTGCCTGTTCACTCTGATGGTAGTTTCTTTTGCTGTGCAGAAGCTCTTTAGTTTAATTAGATCCCATTTGTCAATTTTGGCTTTTGCTGCTGTTGCTTTTGGTGTTTTAGACATGAAGTCTTTGCCCATGCCTATGTCCTGAATGGTACTACCTAGGTTTTCCTCTAGGATTTTTATGGTATTAGGTCTAACATTTAAGTCTCTAATCCATCTTGAATTAATTTTCGTATAAGGAGTAAGGAAAGGATCCAGTTTCAGCTTTCTACTTATGGCTAGCCAGTTTTCCCAGCACCATTTATTAAATAGGGAATCCTTTCCCCATTTCTTGTTTCTCTCAGGTTTGTCAAAGATCAGATGGCTGTAGATGTGTGGTATTATTTCTGAGGACTCTGTTCTGTTCCATTGGTCTATATCTCTGTTTTGGTACCAGTACCATGCTGTTTTGGTTACTGTAGCCTTATAGTATAGTTTGAAGTCAGGTAGCGTGATGCCTCCAGCTTTGTTCTTTTGACTTAGGATTGTCTTGGAGATGCGGGCCCTTTTTTGGTTCCATATGAACTTTAAAGCAGTTTTTTCCAATTCTGTGAAGAAACTCATTGGTAGCTTGATGGGGATGGCATTGAATCTATAAATTACCTTGGGCAGTATGGCCATTTTCACGATATTGATTCTTCCTATCCATGAGCATGGTATGTTCTTCCATTTGTTTGTGTCCTCTTTTATTTCACTGAGCAGTGGTTTGTAGTTCTCCTTGAAGAGGTCCTTTACATCCCTTGTAAGTTGGATTCCTAGGTATTTTATTCTCTTTGAAGCAATTGTGAATGGAAGTTCATTCCTGATTTGGCTCTCTGTTTGTCTGTTACTGGTGTATAAGAATGCTTGTGATTTTTGCACATTAATTTTGTATCCTGAGACTTTGCTGAAGTTGCTTATCAGCTTAAGGAGATTTTGGGCTGAGACAATGGGGTTTTCTAAATATACAATCATGTCATCTGCAAACAGGGACAATTTGACTTCTTCTTTTCCTAACTGAATACCCTCGATTTCTTTCTCTTGCCTAATTGCCCTAGCCAGAACTTCCAACACTATGTTGAATAGGAGTGGTGAGAGAGGGCATCCCTGTCTTGTGCCAGTTTTCAAAGGGAATTTTTCCAGTTTTTGCCCATTCAGTATGATATTGGCTGTGGGTTTGTCATAAATAGCTGTTATTATTTTGAGGTACGTTCCATCAATACCGAATTTATTGAGCGTTTTTAGCATGAAGGGCTGTTGAATTTTGTCAAAAGCCTTTTCTGCATCTATTGAGATAATCATGTGGTTCTTGTCTTTGGTTCTGTTTATATGCTGGATTATGTTTATTGATTTGCGAATGTTGAACCAGCCTTGCATCCCAGGGATGAAGCCCACTTGATCATGGTGGATAAGCTTTTTGATGTGTTGCTGAATCCGGTTTGCCAGTATTTTATTGAGGATTTTTGCATCGATGTTCATCAGGGATATTGGTCTAAAATTCTCTTTTTTTGTTGTGTCTCTGCCAGGCTTTGGTATCAGGATGATGTTGGCCTCATAAAATGAGTTAGGGAGGATTCCCTCTTTTTCTATTGATTGGAATAGTTTCAGAAGGAATGGTACCAACTCCTCCTTGTACCTCTGGTAGAATTTAGCTGTGAATCCATCTGGTCCTGGACTTTTTTTGGTTGGTAGGCTCTTAATTATTGACTCAATTTCAGAGCCTGCTATTGGTCTATTCAGGGATTCAACTTCTTCCTGGTTTAGTCTTGGAAGAGTGTAAGTGTCCAGGAAATTATCCATTTCTTCTAGATTTTCCAGTTTATTTGCGTAGAGGTGTTTATAGTATTCTCTGATGGTAGTTTGTATTTCTGTGGGGTCGGTGGTGATATCCCCTTTATCATTTTTAATTGCGTCGATTTGATTCTTCTCTCTTTTCTTATTTATTAGTCTTGCTAGTGGCCTGTCAATTTTGTTGATCTTTTCAAAAAACCAACTCCTGGATTCATTGATTTTTTGGAGGGTTTTTTGTGTCTCTATCTCCTTCAGTTCTGCTCTGATCTTAGTTATTTCTTGCCTTCTGCTAGCTTTCGAATGTGTTTGCTCTTGCTTCTCTAGTTCTTTTAATTGCGATGTTAGAGTGTCAATTTTAGATCTTTCCAGCTTTCTCTTGTGGGCATTTAGTGCTATAAATTTCCCTCTACACACTGCTTTAAATGTGTCCCAGAGATTCTGGTATGTTGTATCTTTGTTCTCATTGGTTTCAAAGAACATCTTTATTTCTGCCTTCATTTCGTTATGTACCCAGTAGTCATTCAGGAGCAGGTTGTTCAGTTTCCATGTAGTTGAGCGGTTTTGATTGAGTTTCTTAGTCCTGAGTTCTAGTTTGATTGCACTGTGGTCTGAGAGACAGTTTGTTATAATTTCTGTTCTTGTACATTTGCTGAGGAGTGCTTTACTTCCAATTACGTGGTCAATTTTGGAGTAAGTACGATGTGGTGCTGAGAAGAATGTATATTCTGTTGATTTGGGGTGGAGAGTTCTATAGATGTCTATTAGGTCTGCTTGCTGCAGAGATGAGTTCAATTCCTGGATATCCTTGTTAACTTTCTGTCTCGTTGATCTGTCTAATGTTGACAGTGGAGTGTTGAAGTCTCCCATTATTATTGTATGGGAGTCTAAGTCTCTTTGTAAGTCTCTAAGGACTTGCTTTATGAATCTGGGTGCTCCTGTATTGGGTGCATATATATTTAGGATAGTTAGCTCTTCCTGTTGAATTGATCCCTTTACCATTATGTAATGGCCTTCTTTGTCTCTTTTGATCTTTGATGGTTTAAAGTCTGTTTTATCAGAGACTAGTATTGCAACCCCCGCTTTTTTTTGTTCTCCATTTGCTTGGTAAATCTTCCTCCATCCCTTTATTTTGAGCCTATGTATGTCTCTGCGTGTGAGATGGGTCTCCTGAATACAGCAGACTGATGGGTCTTGACTCTTTATCCAGTTTGCCAGTCTGTGTCTTTTAATTGGAGCATTTAGTCCATTTACATTTAAGGTTAATATTGTTATGTGTGAACTTGATCCTGCCATTATGATATTAACTGGTTATTTTGCTCGTTAGTTGATGCAGTTTCTTCCTAGCCTCGATGGTCTTTACATTTTGGCATGTTTTTGCAATGGCTGGTACCGGTTGTTCCTTTCCATGTTTAGTGCTTCCTTCAGGGTCTCTTGTAAGGCAGGCCTAGTGGTGACAAAATCTCTAAGCATTTGCTTATCTGTAAAGGATTTTATTTCTCCTTCACTTATGAAACTTAGTTTGGCTGGATATGAAATTCTGGGTTTAAAATTCTTTTCTTTAAGAATGTTGAATATTGGCCCCCACTCTCTTCTGGCTTGGAGAGTTTCTGCTGAGAGATCTGCTGTTAGTCTGATGGGCTTCCCTTTGTGGGTAACCCGACCTTTCTCTCTGGCTGCCCTTAACATTTTTTCCTTCATTTCAACTTTGGTGAATCTGGCAATTATGTGTCTTGGAGTTGCTCTTCTCGAGGAGTATCTTTGTGGTGTTCTCTGTATTTCCTGGATTTGAATGTTGGCCTGCCCTACTAGGTTGGGGAAGTTCTCCTGGATGATATCCTGAAGAGTGTTTTCCAACTTGGTTCCATTTTCCCCCTCACTTTCAGGCACCCCAATCAGACGTAGATTTGGTCTTTTTACATAATCCCATACTTCTTGCAGGCTTTGTTCATTTCTTTTTCTTCTATTTTCTTTTGGTTTCTCTTCTTGCTTCATTTCATTCATTTGATCCTCAATCGCAGATACTCTTTCTTCCAGTTGATCGAGTCGGTTACTGAAGCTTGTGCATTTGTCACGTATTTCTCGTGTCATGGTTTTCATCTCTTTCATTTCGTTTATGACCTTCTCTGCATTAATTACTCTAGCCATCAATTCTTCCACTTTTTTTTCAAGATTTTTAGTTTCTTTACGCTGGGTACATAATTCCTCCTTTAGCTCTGAGAAATTTGATGGACTGAAGCCTTCTTCTCTCATCTCGTCAAAGTCATTCTCCGTCCAGCTTTGATCCGTTGCTGGCGATGAGCTGCGCTCCTTTGCCGGGGGAGATGTGCTCTTATTTTTTGAATTTCCAGCTTTTCTGCCCTGCTTTTTCCCCATCTTTGTGGTTTTATCTGCCTCTGGTCTTTGATGATGGTGATGTACTGATGGGGTTTTGGTGTAGGTGTCCTTCCTGTTTGATAGTTTTCCTTCTAACAGTCAGGACCCTCAGCTGTAGGTCTGTTGGAGATTGCTTGAGGTCCACTCCAGACCCTGTTTGCCTGGGTATCAGCAGCAGAGGCTGCAGAAGATAGAATATTTCTGAACAGCGAGTGTACCTGTCTGATTCTTACTTTGGAAGCTTCCTCTCAGGGGTGTACTCCACCCTGTGAGGTGTGGGGTGTCAGACTGCCCCTAGTGGGGGATGTCTCCCAGTTAGGCTACTCAGGGGTCAGGGACCCACTTGAGCAGGGAGTCTGTCCCTTCTCAGATCTCAACCTCCGTGTTGGGAGATCCACTGCTCTCTTCAAAGCTGTCAGACAGAGTCGTTTGCGTCTGCAGAGGCTTCTGCTGTGTTTGTTATTGTTTACTGTGCCCTGTCCCCAGAGGTGGAGTCTACAGAGACAGGCAGGTTTCCTTGAGCTGCTGTGAGCTCCACCCAGTTCGAGCTTCCCAGCAGCTTTGTTTACCTACTTAAGCCTCAGCAATGGCGGGCGCCCCTCCCCCAGCCTTGCTGCTGCCATGCCGGTAGATCACAGACTGCTGTGCTAGCAATGAGGGAGGCTCCGTGGGCGTGGGACCCTCCCGGCCAGGTGTGGGATATGATCTCCTGGTGTGCCTGTTTGCTTAAAGCGCAGTATTGGGGTGGGAGTTACCCGATTTTCCAGGTGTTGTGTGTCTCAGTTCCCCTGGCTAGGAAAAGGGATTCCCTTCCCCCTTGCGCTTCCCAGGTGAGGCAATGCCTTGCCCTGCTTCAGCTCTCGCTGGTCGGGCTGCAGCAGCTGACCAGCACCGATCGTCCGGCACTCCCCAGTGAGATGAATCCACTACCTCAGTTGAAAATGCAGAAATCACCGGTCTTCTGTGTCGCTGGCGCTGGGAGTTGGAGACTGGAGCTGTTCCTATTTGGCCATCTTGCTCCGCCCCTCCCGTATGATGTTCTTTGTGTAACCCTATATAGTTTTTCAAACTTGTTCACAATAATTCCCAGTTGATTTTAATCTAAAATACAGATACACTATATGATGTTTCACCATGTGGTATGTGAATAACTCGGACACGTCTTCTAAAATGTTGTAATTATATGGAGTTTCACCAGTTCCAACTGACTCCAATATGCAATACTGTTTGTACTAATTTCATGGCAGCATTTGTTTAGTCTGCAATATAGATATGTATTTTTTCTTTTATTTTTAGTTGGACACTTAATAATTGCACATATTTATAAGATAGTCTGATATTTCCATACATGTATACAATGTGTTGCAATGTATATTTTTAATAGTTTCCATGTGATTAAAATAAGATTTCCAGATATTTGTAAAATATATTAAAACTATATTTTAATTTTGTTAGTTTGGTACAAGGATATTTATGATAGATAGAATAAAAGAAAGCATCTCCAGGCATATGTTCTTAATGGGAAATTCAAGACAGCTTCCTTTTCCCCCTCCTCACCTGTCTATTTTCTGAATGAGTCTTCTCTCAACTCCTTCACCTGCAGAGAGCAAGGTATTATTGCCTAGTGATTTATTATTGTCAGAATCATTCTTGGTAAGCTCAGAGAGTTCGAAAAATGCACAAACAAGTACACATGGTACCTCTTCATCATGTGGCTGTGTAAACGTAATTCTTGGGCACCTTGTTAACGTTCCTGTGCTATATTTTACTCATTTATAAAACAGGGCTGATATATAGTACTTACTTTTGCAGAAAATTGGGAGAGCAAAATAAATTGTTTCATGTAAACCCTTAGCATTGTGCCTGGCCTACAGAAAGCCTGCAACACGTGTCAAAACGACTGTTAGAAACTAGGAGGCAGAATGTGTAATGGTAAAGTGTGTGGACATTGGATGTAGACTGCCAAATATTTTTTAACCACTGCTTGTGTTATGTGTATGTGAGATAAGAGTCTATATTGTTGCTTTAATGTGTTTTATAGTTCTGTTTCTGAAGCACCTGCCAAAGGGCAGAGATGTGACAATTAATAAACACTTGTTGATGGACATGTACAGAATTGATGCGTTAGGCGAGTGTTTTGGGATTTGGAGGAGGAAGAGATGAATATGCTTTTGAGTAGACAATAAACCTTGCTTCAGGGTGGTGGGATTTAAGCTGCTTTGACAGATCTGTGGATTAAGCATCAAAGAAGAGTGAGGTGCTCTGCAGGAGTGAGACCAGCAGAGACCTGTCGGCAGGAATAGGCAAGACAGCTTTGGAAGTTTAGACAATCCTAGCTAGAGCACAGGGTGCCAACTGGGGAGCCAGGAAAGAGGATGTTGGAAGAGTCACCTAGAGGGGAGGTCTTGAAAGTCTTTAAATGCAAGGTTAAGGGTTTAGGCCATTTTTACTATTTTCTATAGAGTAATAGTGAAGTTTTTTTAAATTTTAATTTTAATTTTTGTAGAGAGAGAGAGAGAGGTTAATGTATATTTTCTGAAATAAATTTCATGTGAGAATATAAGAATGGATAGGGTTACTGTGTTCATGGAAGAAATAAAAGGGGGAAGAGACATTCACATTACTTTAGATTTTGTAGTCTCCTTTTTAATTAGCAAAAAGAAGTAGTATCACAGGTCAAAAACTACCACCCTGTCAACAGAAACATGTAAAAGTGTGAGATTCAGGGTCTTGCTCCATAAAACTAGGAAGAAATAGGAGATGTCGTTGCTGATTGGCTCTTAGGTCCAGACACAAATGTGATTCTTTTCCTGCTTCTCTAGGGCAGTAAGACACAGTGGGGACAATGCATGGTTATTTCTTCTGGCTTTTCGATTCACAATGAGAATGCTAATGCCCACTATAAACCAAAATAGTGTTTTAGAGCCAGAAGCAACCTTGGAACTCACGTCATTCCATCCTTATTCTGCAGATGACGAAAGTAGACCTGAGAGTAGTAAAAGAAGTTTTCCGCAATTACCTAGTGGGTTAGTGACTCTGAACTAGGACTAGAGCACAGTTCCCTGCTGTCCAGTTTTGTGTCTTTCCTGCTACTTCCTACTGCGGTTAACAGTGCCAGCCAGCACAGGCAGGATTGCCTTTTGAGTGGTTCTGAAATTTCTGACATCTCTTCTGATGTTTTCAGGAGTAAACACAATGATTTTACGGTAATTTTTAAAAACCCACTTGGCCTGGCAATAAACCACCATCATGGGTGTAGGATGATGCCTTACCATGCTGTCTGGGAATTATTGCAGAGATGTGGCTTTGGAGTGATGCCTCCAGGGCCACCAAAATAAGTTGCCTAGAAGATGTTCCCATGCTGATATTTTCTATAGCTGAGCCAGTGTAGATTTGGTTGTCTTGAAGGGCCAGACTTCATGCCTGGAGCTGTGTTCATGTACATGGACCCAGACAACCTCGGGGACACTGCAAAAGAAAGCAGAGTTAGGACAGTGATGTCAATGAGGAAACAAAGGAATCGTGGTTGCAGCTTAATGGGCTCACTAATTCCCTTCTTAGGATAATTGTTTTCCTGAATGTCTTAATATATACATTATTCTTAGACTGGTAAATTTTTTGACATCGCCATAAAGTGGGCATAAGTAGTCTGAGAAAGTGAATGTGGCTAAAGATTTGATTTATTTTCAGTATGTGGCATAAACATCCTGGAAAAATCTGATACAAATGCAATTGCAAAAATCCACTTAAAACTTAATCACTTTATATTCTGGACTTTTGGGTATGACACAATGTTGTTGCATACCCATGAGGTATGGCCTTTAAGCTGACAAAGGAAAACACATTTTGCATGTCTCATCAAAAAGGAAAATGCTTGTAAAGTGCCGAGCATGGTGACTAGCACATAGTAAGTGTTGGATGTACATGAGGTATTATTTTATCTGGGCATTTACTGTTACAATAAAACCTTCATTGGTGTAATCCAATCGTGGATTTCTTGACAGTATCATAAATTACTCAGTGGTTATAGGGTTGATATGTGTTTCTGGCGGCCATGGGAAACTTTGAACAACTCTCAAAGGAATTATAATTGGGTGGAAACTTTGATTTGTCCTTTCTAAACCAAGCTAAGTAGTAAAATGAACTTTTAAGAAGCAGTGAGTGGTGAATTGAAAGAAATGGCTTTAAAAACAAGGCCCAATTTGAAGTCTGGGGATGCGGGTGGCAGGGGCGGAGGGGAGCAGCTCTTTCATGTTTCTGGTTAATCTGATTGGATCAGCACCACAGGTGCTGTCGGAGCATCTACAGCTGTTTCCAAGAAAAGAAAAGCTGGCATTTGGGTTTATACTATGGCTGTCACATTTATACACAGCTAGACAGATGAGGAAAAGATGGTTGACATGATACACAGGAAGCCTAGACTAGTCAGACGAGCTCAGGGGGCTAGCTTTCTTTCTTATTGTAGGGTTTCCTTTGGTATGTGAGTAAATGATAAAGCAAGTTGGCCCTGGGCTGTTTGTTAGCAGCTGTCTCTCTTAGAATAGGAAGAGGGAGGAACTTCAATATCAACTGGGACTGGAGGAGGAGGAAAGCGCTGAAGTGAAGGAGTTGTAGAAGAAGGCGGCTTCCAACCCCTCCACTGTAGGGACCCTGGGGTGTTTTATTCTCTGTGCTCTCTTCTGTGCCAGTTGTGCAGAGTGCCTAGAATAGCGGTATCATAATCTGCCTCCTCCCTTATATCTCTTTTGCTATTTATTGAGGGGGAAAATCCAGAAAATATGGTTTTTATTTACATTGGGATAGACTAGGTTCTTATTACTGAAACAATATGGAAATCATGAGCAGCTTCTATTCCTTTTGTGCCTTTATAAATATTTTTTTCCCTAACTGCTTTATCAGATCCTGCTTTTTAAAAAAAGAAAGAAAGAAAAAAACCTTATTTGTTTACTCAGGGAATATTTTATGTAGGTACTATGAGATAAACACTGAGTAAACTCTGGGAATGCAGAAATGAATAACAAAGCTAAGTCGTTGCTTCCATGGTCTAGAGCTCATTATAACACGTAATAAGATTATATAGATAGGATATGAAAAGAGCTCCATGGAGCTCAATCAATGAGATAATTTTTAATGTGAATAATAATAAAAAACCACTGACTTTGGTGTTGATACCTGGAAATTGCCTAATTCCAAAAGCTGAAGTGAAAATGCATTTCATTAAAAAGCAACATTTACAGAAAGCAAACAGTGACATTCACACTGTTCAGTCCTTTGGAGTTGCAAGTAAGGGCAAAATATGAAGACTCCAATCCATGAAAAAAATCCAGCTGGATGCTTTCTTATGAAAGGTCTACTGTTCACGGGCTGGACTGCTAGCCCTTCTCACATGCTTTCCTCAGAGGTCTCCATTTCCTTCCTGAACAGGGCTAATAGGTCAGATAAATATCCAGGCTCACAAGCAGTTTATGTCATTTCCACTCTGAAAGGATCCATCCCTAGGAAGATATTATGAGAGGCAAACTTGCGGAAGTGCTATTGTGTTAACCAAGCCAGCTGGTGGGTTTGCTTTATTGGTTATGGAATTTTTACCAACTTAGGTGTTAGGATGAATATCCTGACCTGGTAGAGTGTTTATTTCCCCCTTCTTTGACCCTTGACACAGCTGTTCAGAGCTCAGTCACTCTCGGTTGACATGGTCAGATTCAAAGCCAAGAAGAGTGAAATGGGCAGGCTTTTAGACTCACACACTGCGTATGGCCTGTGTGAGTGAGTCTGAAAGATCTAGGAGACATGGGGAAGCCGTATGCACTTCACTTAAGGGGCTTGGAGGGAGATGCTATTTTTGCCTCTGGATTGCTGATTTAAGCTCTAGAGGGTCCCAGCAAACAAGGGCCTCACTTATTTATAGTGTCCAGCTTGTTAACTGGTTCCAGTAGCTCTTTCATTCTAAATACCCTGACTTGATCATTACAAATTCTATGCATGTAACAAAATATCACATGTACCCCATAAATATGTACAAATATTATATATCAATAAAACGTTCATCTGATAACATATTAGGCAAGGCCGTAGGGCTGCCTCCATACCACTAGAAAAAGAAAACTGTCTTGTAGGTCAGGGCTGAGTGGTAGTACAGGAAGGTGGAGTAATCTGTCAAGATGCTGCTTTACATTGTTTTGAGATGTGGTTCAAGGGTGTTTGTTGATCAAACACCAAGAACCATCTATTACCAAGAATAATAACTAGCATTTGTAAATCTCCAGATTGACAGTTTGCAAAGCACTTTCAAGTATTATTTGATCCTTGGAACAACAATGTATCTCCTACAAAAATATGGGAATGATAATACCTGCTCATTAGGGATCTTGGGAGGATTAAATGAGATAATATAGGTCCAAGTGTCTAGCCTAGCATTTAGCGGGTGGGAGCAGCTGGGTAAATAGGAACCATTTTTAACAATGCAGAACATGAGGCCATGGAAAATTCCAAAGCATAACTACAGTCAGATGACTACGTTTTGGAGCTCAGACCCAGGGACCCCATTTTGCCCCTGACTAATCATCACCTATGATTAAAGCAGAAACAACTATGGTCCAAACATAGCACCCTTAAAAAATTAGCGAGAAAGAAAGAGAGAGAGAGTTAGAGTATGGAGACACGAAGTATTTTTGCCTTCACTTTTGACACACAGGCTCCCTGGACTGAGCAAAGAAGTATCCTTTGAAGTGGTGACTATGATTGAAGATGATCTAGTTTCCATTCTAATATAAATAAGTAAAAATACAAAGTTGAAATATGGAAATCCATATGGAATCATTTTATTTACTTACAGTAATATTGAATTATCCAATACTCAGTAGTTTCTCTGTACCTAAGTGTTAGCATAAATGAGTGAATCTCTGATGATCCATAAAATCATTTCATCACTAGAAATGTGATTATTTACCCTGGCTAAAAATGTAAATTTATAGTCTTGGTCTATGAGTTCAACATTTCAAATGTCTTAAGAGACCAAAACGAGTTAATATTCATATTTAGTTATTCATGCCAAAGCGTGGATACATATAAAAATGGTCACCAAACTTTTCAATCTGTTATCCATTCCTCTTTCTCGGATCGCTAATCAGTCAGAATTGTAGATTTAAACTGGTTTCTAAGACGGAGATATCTCAAATATGGTTGTGCACAAAACCACTCAGCGTTCATACGTACATATATGTCTATGTGTATATATAAATATATATATATTTTTTGTTTGTTTGTTTTTTTGTTTGTTTGTGTTAGAGTCTCACTGCATAGCTCAGGCTGGAGTCCAGTGTCGTGATCTCAGGTCACTGCAACCTCCACCTCCCACATTCAAGCGATTCTCCTGCCTCAGGCTCCCGAGAAGCTGGGATTACAGGCACGCGCCACCACGCCTGGCTAATTTTTGTATCTTTAGTAGAGACAGGCTTTCACCAGGTTGGCCAGGCTGGTCTCAAATACCTGACCTCAGGTGATCTGCCCACCTTGGCCTCCCAAAGTGCTGGGATTACATGATGAGCCACCATTTATAAGATTCAGCAGATCTAAGGCAGGTTTAGAGTCTGATTTCAACTTGTGTCCTGGCCTTGCCATTTTAGAACTGTGTGAACTTAAGGGAAAAAAGCAAAACTAATTTTTCAAGCCTCAATTCCTCATCAGTAAAACCGAGGTAATAATTCAGTAATAACTCCATAATGCTTGTCCCCTGGGAAGCCCTGGACAAAGCATAGTGGTTCCTCTTTCCATTACTATTGTTATTCCTTGAATGCTTCTGTCTTTCCCCCGTTATTCTAAATTTTAAGCCTTTTCTGTAGTTATATGGACAACACAGTTGGCCCTCCATATTTGTGGGTTCTGCATCCAAGGATTCAACAAGGATTTAATTGTTTTTTGGGGAAAAAACAATTAAAAAATAATAAAAATACAAATAAAAAATACACTGTAACAACTATTTATGTACCATTACATTGTATTAATTATTATAAGTAACCTAGAGATGATTTAAAGTATTGCAGGATATGGGTAGATTATATGCAAATATTATACCATTTTATATTAGGGAGTTGAGCATCCCATGGATTTTGGTATCTGTGGGAAGGTCCTGAAACCAATCCCCTGCAGATATTGAGGGATGACTGTATATGTTCTTATACAAAGTCAAACAATACAGTTTATGTAAGTGAATCCTCAATCCTTCCAGCTCTTCCTCTACCAACTCTTGATTATTCTTAAAGGACCAACTCAAACCTCATGGAGGACTACTCTAATTTGACTTTTAATAAAATTATCTAATCTCCAACATTCCCTATTTTTTTAACCACTCCTTCATAATTACTTGCTGTTTGTGTATTATTTAATATTCTTTGGGCCAGGTGCGGTGGCTTACGTTTGTAATCCCAGAACCTTTGGAGGCTGAGGCGGGAGAATCGCTTGAGCCCAGGAGTTCAACACCAGCCTGGGCAACATAGTGAAACCTTGTCTCTATAAAAAATTAAAAAAAAAAAATCCAGGCATGATGGCACACGCCTATGGTCCCAGCTACTCTGGAGGCTGAGGCAGGAGGATCGCTTGAGCCCAGAGTTGGAGGCTACAGTGAGCCATGATCACACCACTACACTCCAGCCTGGATGACAGAGAAAGACCCTGTCTCTAAAACATATTAAAAATTTAAAAATAAACATACTTTGGGCATAAGTCTTCCCTCCCCAATTGTGTTTCAATGTCTCAAGCCCAGTGACTGTATTTTGTAGTTCTTTTATGTCTGATTACTCATTTTTCAATGACTAGAGCATTCTGAAAAGCTACAAGGTATTTTATCAGTAGTAAATAGTTGTTGAAACAAGTGGAAAAGCCTGTAATAATTTAATTAGATTATAGTCTGTATTGTGTAGATAGAAGTTGCCCATCAGATAAAACAAAGGAAAATCCTAGCCCACCAGCCATTCTTTCAAATTTTAAATACATAGTCAAGCAAAATAATGTCTTTCAGGTCTCTGCACTCCTTTCTGCTACGAGTTCCTTCTCAATGATTTCTTTCAAGAAAGTCTTATAAAGAGACCATTTGAATTTTTAAAACTTTAGTTCAGGCAGCAGTGATCAAATATTTGTGATTCACAAATGATAGGATCAAATAATACCATGTACTTATACAATCGGCCCTCCATATCTGTGGATTTCACATCTGTGTATTCTACCACCCAAGGACTGAAAATATTCAAAACAAAAATAACAAATGGTTGCATTTGTTTGTATTGAACATGTACAGACTTTAAAAAAAATCTCTAAACAATACAATGTAACAACTATTTACTAAGCTTTTACATTGTATTAGGTATTATAATTAATCTAGAGATGATTTAAAGTGTATGGGAGGATATACACAGGTTATATGCAAATACTATGCCATTTTATATGAGGGACCTGAGCATCTGTGGATTTTTGTATTCATAGGGGTCCTGGAACCAATCCCCTACAGGTACCTCGGGACGATTGTATATATTTTGTGTGTATATTTTGTTCCCTACTGCCTCAGAATAGAGCTTAATTCCACTTTGAGACAGGATGGTAAGGAACCATAAGGACCATAGGGTAAACTTAGCAATATACAATTGCTTAGTTTTCAAAACTTGGGAGAGGAAGGGGCTGCCACTGGCACACAGTGGGTCAAGGCCAGGGATGCTGCTAAACATCCTGAAGGCACAGGACAGCCCCCCAAAACAGATAATCATCCAGCCCCAAATGTCAATAGTGCTGAAGCCGAGACACCCTGAGTCGAAGCAAAGCATCTTTGTTAATGACATTAAGAGAAATGCTCAGTTTTACTCTTAGAGGCATTTAGTTGCTTGTGTGACCCCCAAACCAAATCTATTTTGAGATGTAGAGAGCTGAGACTTTGCAGAGCTCCCCTCCCACCATCTGCAGATGCCCTGAGTGGCAGCCTGGCAGCCTGGCAGCCTGGAAGCAGCCCCAGAGTTTTGTGCACAGCGGGCTTCTCTCACCCATGCCCCCAGCCCGACTCTGAGCAGTCTGGGCCTGCACATGCCAGGCTTCAGGCTGTTTCAACAATATTTAAACCTCCAAAGGCTTATGAAATATTCTTTAATCCCTTCCCAAAACATGATTTAGGTGTATTTGATATTATCTGCTATCCCCCAGATTTCCTAGTGTTTGCAGCTCATTTTCAGGACTACCTTCCAGGTGTAGCCATCTGTGTCAGAGACAGGAGAGCCTGAGGCTTTCCTCCAAGTGGGGAGTCTGCAGAGAACAGGCTGGCAGCTGAGATTTTCACCCAAATGGCTTATATTTGATGTATAATAATTTTAATTGTGATATATTAAAAGTGAATTATTTCCATAGATCAAAAGTTAACTCATTAAATCTGTTAGTCTATTTTAAGTTGGTCTTCCAAAGGAACCGTTTATATTTATATAGCATTGCGTCTTTATCCTTGCAAAACTGTGGATTCTAAATTCCTCAAGTCAGATACTTGGAATAGCATAAATCAGATGCGAGTCTTCATTGCTGAGGCTGAATTTATTCAGTCATAATTTCCAAGTGTTTGTTCCTGCTGGAAGGTACTACTTGTTTTACAAAATGTTCATGTCATGAAAGTGCTGAGCTCGAAGGGCCATCACACATATCTAGTTCAGTGGTTCAACCTGGCTACACAGGGATCACCTTGGGCAGGAGCCCAGCCCAATGGGACAAGATCTTCTGGGGTGCAGCTCAGGCATTGGGGTTCCCCAAAACTCCCCCAAGTGATTCTAGTGTGCAAACTTGGTGGAAAAAGTTTATTCTTTTCCAGTCCCTCAGTTACAATGCGTAAACTGAGGGTCAGATTAATTCGTAAAGGCAGAAGTCAGCAAACACTAGGACTAGCTACTAAATCTTTCTGGCATTGCAGGCCGTATGGTTCCTGTGGGAACTGCTCAAAAGCAGCCATAGGCAATTCAGAAACAAATGGATGTGGCAGGCTGCCAATGAAATTCTATAAAAACAGGTGACTGGCCGGATTTGGCCCATGGGCCATAGTTTGCCAGCCCCTGGTTTAGATCTCACAGTTGGTTAGTAGAAACCATATGCTAGGCTACAGATAGACCAACCTTCAACAAATGATCTTCCTTCTACTAGATGGAGTTTTCCTGTTTGAAGCAGTGTCTATAACATACCTAGTTTCTGTAGAGGTTAAATAATAAATACCTTTATGTAAGTTAAGGCAAATATCTTAGCATAGGTACTCATGGTCTAGAGTGCAGACATTTTCATTATCTGTGTTTTTATGAGAAATCTGCATTTTGATGGTATTTACCAAATTTAAAGTAATAATCACAGTATATTTGTTTTACTAAAGTAATAACCCAGACAATAATATTCCTATCCAAGAAATTTTTTCAGCTAGAAAGTCAGAAAATGAGACAGTGTGATCAGACCACCAAAGCAAGCAAGAAAAAAAAATCAACTAAGGAAAATGGAGATCTGATTTTCTTTTCACCCAGTAAAGGAATCCGTTGAAAATCTCTTAATTCTTCCTTATTGTGCTGATGACTCATGGGGAGATATTTTATCTCAGATTCCTTTTGAATACATCTGAGTAAATTTGAATATGAATTATATCTAATAGCTAGAGATGCTTCCTACAAGTCCTTGGGAAATAGCATGGACTAAGGCTGAAGAAGTAGAAAGAAAGCCATCACAATTAATGTGGAGAGTTATGTGTTTGGTACTTATGACACTTTGGGTATTTTTCACTGTTTGTATAGCCTTTCTTCCAAAGTACACTCATAAAAATAGGGTTCCTGAAACATTAAAAAGCCACTGGATCTGGTCATTTCATTTTCCTTGGAGATTAATTTATCTCTATTTGGCAGTTACTTCATATCTATGTTTTTCAGAGAAAGTTACTCTACCTCTTCCCTTTTATATCTAAATAACACATTCAATAAAAATGTTTCCTGTCCTGAAAAAAAAAAACAAAAAACACTGTTATTTACAATTATAAAATGGTGTTCAATCAATGATTTCCCTGAGGGGATAAACACTAGAGATGGAAAAACAAAATCAATTTGTTTTTCACAAATTGACATCCCTCTGTATGATGCCATCATTGAACTGGAGTTATTGAAAGGGGCATTATAGAGAGGAGTACCATAGAGGGGAATCATAGAGAATAACATCATAGAGAGGGGTATCATAGGGATAATAACTGCATAGACAGGAGCCTCATGGAGAGGGACCTTTGAGAGGGGACATGGAAGACACAGTGGTAGGTTAAAATAATCCAGTAATCAATTTGGCCACATAAATAATAGTGATTATAATTTATGAGGGTTTCCCATACTAATTAAAATATGTGTAATAACAACAGGTCATTTTCATAATTGTACATTTAAGTCATGCTATTTTTTTCTCTTCTTGCCTAATTCTATGATATGTGTGATCATGGCCTTACAACTTTTAGAAGATACTGGCAAATGTGGTTGCAGTGAACTGTTTTTCCCTGAAGCTTTCTGCAGTAATCCTCCTGGCATTATTAAGGTTTCCTTAATCATATTTGGTTAGAGGTGATTTGCAGTCCTACCAACCTTAATTTGAATTTTCTCTCTGCCTCAGATAAGCTTGACTCTGGGGAGGTTTCTGAACATCTTTAACTTTGAGTTCCCAAGTTATAAAGTGGGTTCAGCAATAACTGCTTTTCATGGCTTATTTGAGAATATATGAGATTTTGCTTTAAAGTAGAATGCCTGGTTTGTTCATTAGTCCTTTTCTTTTCTTTTTTATTTTCTTTACTTTTTTCATTTCTTTTCTTTCTCTTTCCTTCCTTCTTTCTTTCTCTTCCTTTCTTTTCCTTCCCTCCCTCCCTCCCTTCCTTCCTTTTTTTTTTTTTTTTTTTTTTTTGAGACAGAGTCTCACCCTTGTTTCCCAGGCTGGAGTGCAATGATGTGATCTCGGCTCACCGCAACCTCTGCCTCCCGGGTTCAAGCGATTCTCCTGCCTCAGCCTTCCCGAGTAGCTGGGATTACAGGCATGAGCCAACATGCCTGGCTAATTTTGTACTTTTAGTAGAGACAGGGTTTCTCCATGTTGGTCAGGCTGGTCTCAAACTCCCGACCTCAAGTGATCCGCCGCCTTGGCCTCACAAAGTGCTGGGATTACAGGCGTGAGCCACTGTGCCTGGCCTCCTTCCTTTTTTGAGACAACGTCTTGCTCTGTCTCCCAGTCTAGAGTGCAGTAGTGCAATCATGGCTCACAGAAGCTTGGCCTCCCCGGCTCAGCCTCCAGAGTAGCTGGAACTACAGGCATGTGCCACCATGCCCAGCTGATTTTTGTATTTTTTGTAGAGATGGAGTTTTGCCGTGTTGCCTGGGCTGGCCTCAAACTTCTGGGCTCAAGCGATCTTCCCACTTCAACCTCCCAAAGTGCTGGGATTATAGGCGTGAACCACTGCACCTGGCCCCCAAAACTTTCAATGATGGCAAATTATTCCCTGTATTACTATTACTATTAATTCTACCCTTTGGCATGACATAGCCTAGGCTGCACGTTCTGTCTTCATCAAGGAAGTGTCTATGGTTAGGAGAAATACAAGAGGGAGGAACATCTTGGCGGATGATTTTATCTCCCACATGTGTGAGGACAGCAATACCTAAGTTTGCTCACTCCACCCTAGTAAAACTTCACTACTGGCTTAATCCTTGTTTCTTGAGTCTCAGGGCGGGGAGTCATTTTCTAGTACTGTTGAGAGTTATATAGCCCTAAGGGATTTTATGAAATAAAGTGTTCCAAAGGAGTGATCTAGAAGATGAGTGATAGGAGTTAATACCAAGTGTTTCTTCTGGCAGGGAGTGTTAGGTGATAAGACAACTGCTGAAGGTTGAACTGATCTTTATCCAGGGAAGTTCTGCACTTGAGGTTGTCTTTATAGGACAGGCAACAGGCATAGAAAGTGCTATAAAAATAGGTTTGTTTGTTTCACAGTATCATTGAGAAAACAGCTATAAAGAAGGTATATAAAAATATATAAATCTATCATGTGGTCATTAAATGCCATTGAATTATTGAACAATGATTTATAAATGGCTGAAATTCAAAGAATTTTCATGGAACCAAACCAAAGCATTTCAGAACATCTTTTGTTCTTTCAAAATTGAATCAACTGTTCTTCATTTTACAGTTTCTAAATATTGTTTGTGTGTGTTTTTGCTGTTGTTGCACAGGAACTAATTTTTACCTTAAAATATTTAAAAAATTTTTCTAAATAATAAACTCCATGCAGTAAAAGGCAGCAATCAGAGAGTGTAATGCTGCAACATTTCAGGCATGCCCAAAATGCCCATGGCAGGATGAAGGAGGCAACCTCATGGGGCCCAGCCATTTGTCTTGTAAAGTCTTAAACTACCATAGGAAATCCCTGTAGGATGTTCTATTGTGTGAGAGTTCCATTTAAAATACATTGGCAATATCCTTTAAAAAAAAAAAAAAAAAAAAGCAGTGAAAATCTAAACTATGGCTTATAGCTTATTCAAATCTATTATTTATCTACTGCAGCAGCCAGCACTGCTGCATAGAGCTAAAGAAGAAAAAAAATGAAGACAAAATAAGCATGAGAATCCTGACTACTATGAACTGATAAATAAAAGTTTTTAAAAAGCAATAAAACAAACCGCCAGCTTGTTATTCCGCTTTCAAATAGGTATGTTTCCTCCTCCTCCTGCTCCTTTTCCTCCTCCTTCATTCAGAAGCAATCATCATACCACCACAAGCAAACAAACCATTTTGAAGATGTTTACCAGGAATGTTTCCCTCCCTTTTAATTTTGTGACCTGAGTATTGGTACAATTTTTTCTTTCATCCTTTTCACAGGCAAAGGGGTTACTGGATGTGCTAAAGGAAAACGTGATTGTAGAGTGGGAAAAAGAGTGAAGAACAATGTTTTATCTTCTTATGTCAATTATGCAGGACAAAAGATACAGGCTCCCAAAAATACCTTCAGAGTTTGTCTTCCTGGATCATGATAGCCTACAATATGTTGAAAGTCTCGCTCATCTGGGCTCAAGATCCCACACTTAAAGAAAGAAAGGCTGAAAATTCCCATAATGTTCTTTACTTTGGGTTTTATAAAAACACTTATATCCAGATATTTTTTCTTGTTGAAATTCTGAAGTAAGTCAAGGTGTACACATGTAATTTAAAACTTAGCTTTGAGGCTGGGCATGGTGGCTCATGCCTGTAATCTCAGCACTTTGGAAGGCTGAGGTGGGCAAATCACCTGAGCTCAGGAGTTCAAGACCAGCCTGGTCAACATGGTGAAACCTCGTCTCTACTGAAAATACAAAAATTAGCTGGCGTGGTGTCATGTGCCTGTAGTCGCAGCTACTGGGGAGGCTGAGACAAGAGAATCACTTGAACCTGGTAGGTGGAGGTTGCAGTGAGCTGAGATCGCACCACTGTACTCCAGCCTGGGCGAGACAGGGAGACTCCGTCTCAGAAAAAAAAAAAAAAAAAAAAAAAAAAAAAAAAAAAAAAAAAAACCTTAGCTTTGAAAGGAAACAGCCTATGTTTCCACAAATTAGAATTCATAATTATGTTGCACTTTTACTATATAGGACAGCAACATTTTTCACCTGATCTGAGCTCATCTATTAGCCTTTCCTTACAAATTTGAATCAAAACTTTCGCCAGGCTATAAATCTCCCTATAATTGGTAGAGAGCTAGATAAGAATTATCCCGTAATAAGAGTTTGGGAGAACCCTGTGGTATTAAAAGGATGCTGACATGGAATACTGTATATATTTCTACTCTTAAATTAGATGCAGTCCTAATACTGTTTGTGAAACTAAATTAGGTCAATGACTCAGAGCTGGTTTTATTTAGAGTGAGTTATATATTAAAATGTAGCAATATTTCCCTTCTTCTGAAAAGCCTTCTGGTAAAGATTTCAATTCATTGTAGAAAAACATTTCCCAAATTAAGGTATTTTAATTGAGTCCTGGTAAGAAATTCCAAGCATGCTTCCCCCCGTCAAAAGAGGCCTTCCACATTGTGCATTTAGTGTTTACTAAGATTTCAAATCCCTTTGGTTCTAACCAGTATCACTTAGATAACAAATCTCACTTTTTTTTTCCCTTAAGTGTAACCTGGGAAATCCCAACTTTCCCTTTGATGCACTAAGTCTTTGACATCTCAATCTGTAAAACCAGTGCAACAATCATAACAGGCATTTTCCAGAGATGTTACAAGGGATTAAAAAAAAAATGAATGAAATGAGTTGACTTTTTAAAGAATGATGCCATAAGAAGCAAGACATAAATTTGCACCAGAAGTCAAATGCTGTGTGGGGAGAACAGGCTTTGGAATCAAATGGAACTGGCTTGGAGGCCCAGCGCGAGCATCACTAGCCATGTAACCCTGGGAAACAGCCTGAGTGTTTTGTTTGTTTTTTGTTTGTTTGTTTGTTTGTGTTTTTGAAACAGAATCTCACTCTGTTGCCCAGGCTGGAGTGCAGTGTCACGATCTCAGCTCACTGCAACCTCCGCCTCCTGGGTTCAAGTGATTCTCCTGCCTCAGCCTCCCTAGTAGCTATGATTACAGGTGCACGCCAACACACCTGGCTAATTTTTTTTTTTTTAAACAGAGTCTCACTCTGTCACCCAGGCTGGAGTGCAATGGCGTAATCTCAGCTCACTGCAGCCTTTGCCTCCTGGGTTCCGGTGATTCTCCTGCTTCAGCCTCCTGAGTGGCTGGGATTACAGATATGCACCACCATGCCCAGCTAATTTTTCTATTTTTAGTAGAGACTGGGTTTCACCATGTTGGCCAGGCTGGTCTCAAACTCCTGAGCTCAGGTGATCCACCTGCCTCAGCCTCCCAAAGTGCTTGGATTACAGGTATGAACCACCACACCCAGCTCTGAGTGCATTTCTCCATCACTAGAAATCAGGGTAATCATACATTCCTTATCACATTATTAAGAGGACTAGAGATAGAATATGCAGAATACTTGGCATGTAGTATATGTTCAATAAATGGTAGCTGCTATTGTTACTACTACTACTACAGCTGCTACTACTACTAAATCACTGCTATTATCATTGTTACTATTATGACTCCTGCTATTATTTCTACTGCCAAACGAGGATTGTAGAAAAAGAAGTCACTTTATCCAGTTCTAAAAAAATGGGTTCTTACCTCACTGTAGCCCACCTTTCTAGCAGGGATAGGAGAATGACCAATTGTTTTGGAATCAGATAAAACTAAGAGTAACTTAAGAAGAATGATAGGACCACCGTGGATAGGAGAGCCTGAGTACATTCCCAGTGCTGTACTTGTGTGGCTGTGAAAATTATTTTTCCAAAACTGAATATTGTCAAAGGTGTTGAGATTTATCTCATGGTCAATATTTGATCTTTCAAAGCTGACATATACCTAACACACTTCAAATTGGTTCAATGTATGTAGTCTTTGTTATGTGGATATTATTGTGAGTACTTACATGCCAGGGAATGTGTCATGAGGAAGAATTATTATGTGTTTGGTATATAGTCATTGAATTAAGACTTCTATATAATGAACTGGAATGGAATTGCATTAGAAATTCTTTTTTCATCCAAAATAAAAGTAAACTCAAATATAATTATGATGATGCCTTCTAATGTGACCTGATTGCCATATCTTTGTAATGTTCTGTTACTCCTGCCAACCTAATGTCAGTGTGTACTCCGATTCAGCAAACATTTATTGATCCTAGTCAGGGATGGGAAGACACTAAGATTAGCACAAAGATACCTTTGTCATTAGTAAGTTACTATCCAGTAAATCTGGGTAGTATATTAAATTTATGGTCATTTTTTACATTTTACTTTTCATTCTAAACATGTAAAATAATAATTTAAAAAAAGAAAGTATTTAGAACAGTAAAGGTTCAAGTCCACCCCTTTTTTTTTCCTCACCCTTTTGTTTAGACACTATTTCTGATGTTAATTACCACATTAATTGGGTTTTAAGTTCCCCTTCCAGTCCTCATTATGACTTCCACATTTCTTACAACTGGCAGACCTTGCTAAGTCATAAACTATAACTTTTTTTTAAAGGTTCAGAGCATTTAGTCCAGCAGCACAAATTACCCTATGGAGACACTGTATACACTAATAGCAATGAGCAAATGTTTCTTTTATTTTTATAATTGTTTTGGAAAACCATATGATTGCCAAAGACAGCCTACGCATTGTCAAGTTGGATTCATCCCAGCCTTAAAAAGTCTGCGAAACACATTAATACTTGTGATATATAGAGTTGAGGGATGTTTTGGTTTGTTTTAACATGCCTCTTATGTGTACATTGGTAATGTTTAATTTAGGTTAAAATTCTATGAATGATTTAATTGATATTATCCAGGTCAAATTGTTAACCATTTTAAGTGGCCGTTGATTTTGCCAAATTCCATTCTATGCCATTAGAATGCTGTCCACACTAAGTTCCATTAATGTGGGTAAAACTCCCATGATTTATTTGACTCTTAAGTATGGTAAAATAGCTGTCTAGAAATAAATGAACCAGAGTCCTAGAAAATCCAGTGGAGATACCTGGCAATGGCGGTCCCCAAAGACTTCAGCATAAAGTGCTTATCCCTTGAAGCCCCCACCCTCCCACTCTTCCTCTATTTGTCTCTTAATTGTACATTGTTGTTCAGAAAATTCACACTTGGGATTTTTATGTTTTGTGATTTGAACTCATTTTTGCAATTTCCTTTTACATTTCTAGAGAGCTGCTTCAAATGGATACTAAACTACAATTCCAGCCTTATGTGTTAGGAAATACTTTTTCTCTACTACAAAGTGCAAGGAATTTGAAACTACTTTAGTAGAGTTTTCATTTAAAAAACCCCTATTGTACTTCAGTACTGGAGGAAAGAATATGCTTGTCAATCAACAACCTTGTGTTTTTCAGTCTTCATATATGTAATTGATATATGATATATCAATTATATGTAGTATCAAAAGAGATGGTGTGCACATAGCCTGCCTCAGAGTATATTGAATAATATTTTCTTCAGATATTCATTTTAAAGTTAGTGATTTCAGATATGGAGAAGTTGTAGTCACCAGCTGTGAGTTACTGGGGGGTGGTGGGAGGGCAGGGGGACCTATTACTGGCACCTGAACTGGTGATTTCTGTTTGCCTGTAATCCAAAAATAAGTGTCTGCTAATTTCACCTGCTAACATGTGACAGCATCTTTCCAGGCAAAGAGTAGAGGTAGCCCTGAGAGTGAGGCCTTTCTTTTCAGCTCATGTACGGGAGAGAATTGTGGTTTTTAGCAGAGAAGGAGACAGCTTAGGCCTATTGCATTTGGTACCTTCTGTAGAATGTCAGTATGCCAAGTAATTGGACTCTTCCAGACAGATCTCAAGAGAACCTGAGTGCCCATTCAAGAGAACTTGAAAAACTTTCAACTCCCAGGCAGCACCCGCATAGCTCTGAAATTTAAGAGCACTCTGCACTCTCTAAATTCATTCTCAGGATTTGGAACTAAAATGCCAAATTGTTTTCTCAAACTCTGTAGGAGCCCTTATCCACCTACTCACCCGTCTACCTGCCCATTTCTTTAGCAAGTATTTGATGAGACTACTATGCAGCAAATACTGTGTTCGATACTTTGAATCCAATGGGGAGGAAGAGCAACCTTGGTCTTGTCCTAAGGATGCTTTCCTTCTAAGGGAATTCACAAATCTTTAACTACAGTTAGTCATTGTCTAACTGTAAGAGGAGGCAAGGAGAATCTCAGTATGTGTTACTAGAGAACATTGGCACTAGTCGATTTAATTTTCACCAAATTGACTATTTGGGTGAGATCCTCATTATGCACGGTGCACATCCAACTTAGATGGAACCATCTAAATTAGAATAATAGACCTTTGTGATCTGTGACTCCACAGATGAGATATTGGGTCTCAGACAATCAAAGACAGACTGACTCTCTCACTTTGAAGCAATGCATCAGGCTTTATAATTAAACTAGTTTAGTCGCGAACTTCTTACTATGAACCTCAGGACATTCTGCAGGTAACAACTAGAATTATTTGTGTGGAATACTAACAGCCCAGGAAACAGATTAAAGTCACAAGCAGAATCCTTTAGCCTTGTTAAGTACTTGGTGTTAGGAGGAATATGGAAATTTCCCAGATCTTGAAACATTGTAAAGACCCTGGGATATACTAGCTAAAGGCCTGTAGGCAGTATCCAGAAGTCTTCCATGATCCCTTTTTTTTTTATTTTTCCATTTTGAGATGGAGTCTCACTGTGTCACCCACTGTGGAGTGTGGTAGCAAAAACTTGGCTCACTGCAACCTCCGCCTCCCAGGTTCAAGCAATTCTCATGCCTCAGCCTCCTGAGTAGCTGGGATCACAGGCATGTGCAACCACAGCCAGCTAACTTTTATATTTTTAGAAGAGATGGGGTTTCACCATGTTGGCCAGGCTGGTCTCGATCTCCTGACCTCAAGCGATCTGCCCGCCTCCACCTCCCAAAGTGCTAGGATTACAGGCGTGAAATACCGCACCCAGCCCAGGTGTCTTCCACAAAAATTAGCCAGGCATGGTGGCACCTACCTGTGGTGCCAGTTACTCAGGAGGCTGAGGTGGGAGGATCACTTGAGCCAGGGAGGTGGAGGCTGCAGTGAACTGTAATCACACCACTGTACTCCAGCCTGGGTGACAGAGTGAGACTCTGTCTCAAAGAACAGAAAGAAAAGAGAAAGGAAGGGAAGGGAAGGGAGTTAGATTTTTTGGCTATTGAGGAAACTATAGCTGTAAATAGTTAGTGTTAATTCTCAGAAAACCAGTTAAATGATAAAATTCAGGAGATCATTATAATCAACTTTAATCATGAAGAGATAGTTACAAATGTGGCTCAGTTTCTTTTTTTGTTTGTTTGGTTTTGTTCTTGTTGTTTTGAATTCAGAAGCAACTTTATTTTAAGAATCTCAGTTTATAGTGAAGTCTCAATTTCTTTAGTCATCATTATGTAAAATAGAATAACATTGCAAAGAAAAATCAAATAAGATTGAAAATCCTAGGGCTAGCACATGATTGAAGCAATATTGAAGGTCACAGGTAGTATAAATTCTCTGATTATTAACAGAGGTGAGCTTTGTTATAGGGAAATGGATCATTATTAAGTCATCTGTCTGATCTAGAGCCAGCAGCACGATCTAATGATTTCATTCTTGGATTATTTTTAATATGTAGAATTAGAGATGTTTGGGAAGTGTTTGCTATTATCTTGATAGTACAGTTTCCTCCTAAATTACTTTTGTTAAGTAAAATAATGTTGCATTGGAAGAAAGTGTATATTTCTTAGTAATGCTTCACAATTCCTCATCCTACAATTCAATAAATCATCTTATACCTGTCAGCACATGTAGTCTAAGATTTATTGCATGATCCATTGTGAAGCAGATAGTTCCTTGGCCAGAGAGCAATTTCTGAAACTAATTTAATCAAAGTGTTTTTATAATATGGTGAACTATGGCTTGATGTCTTAAATATGCATTGATGTCTTCAGAACCATATGATTTAATTCTATCCAATTTTGAAATGGAATTAAGATTTGGCTTCATATGACTTCTTTTATAGTCAGGAAATCTTTGATTGCATTAATATTATTTATGTACTGTTACTGAGCAAACATTCATTAGTGCCTCTATTTGCACCGCCAACCCACTAGATGCTGAGATGTTATAGGGGAACAACAACAACAAAATACTAGTTCAGTAGAAAGATGTAACTGAGAGCTTGGAAGGAGCAGTATACATGGCACTTATTGGCCAAAAAGGAATCCAGTTTTGCTGAATTTGAATGTTCGTTTTGCAGAGTGGTGGTAATTATAGCTGCCTTCTACTAGGGAAGTTTTAAACCTATAGTTTTGATGACTTTGCACGCCAACTCAGGAGTTTGAACTTGATCCTATAAGAGTTGAAAAATTTTGGAGGTTTGAGAGTGATGTAAGCTTACTGGGAAGATTACATTGATGGCCATGTGTGGACCCAACTGGACAGAAATTAGAGGAATGAAAACCAGTGATTCATGGAAGATTGTTAAGAGTGGAAACCTTGGGAAGAAAAGGGAAAACTGAAGTCAAGGAGTCTTTTAAAAAAAACAACTTCCCAAGATCTTTAGAGAGTGATTAGATAGAAGACATGAAGAGCATAGTAATATCTTTTGTAAAGATGAAGGCTGGGCATGGTGGCTCATGCCTGTGATCCTAGCACTTTGGGAGGCCAAGGTGGGCGGATTGCTTGAGCCCAGGAGTTCAAGACCAGCCTGGGCAACATGGCGAAACCCCATCTCTACCAAAAATGCAAAAATTAGACTTGCATGGTGGCACATGCTTATAGTCCCAGCTACTTGGGGGGCTGAGGCAGGAGGATTGTTTGAACCTGGGAGGTCAAGGCTGCAGTGAGCTGAGATCGCACCGCAGTACTCCAGCCTGGGTGACAAAGTGAGACCCTGTCTCAATAAAAATAAATAAATAAATAAATAAATAAATAAATAAAAGATGGGAAGGTGGGGATAAATTTCAAAGGAACAGATGATGCAGTTAAGAAAGTTGAGTTTAAAATAACAGGGGACTAGCAAAACTGAAAGTTGGTATCGAACTGGTAGTGAGAGACCAAAGATTAAGTCAGAGTTGAGATCTGAGATCAAAATCTGAATCGTATCAGGACAGAGGATGGAGTTAAAGCTGTGAAAAAGAATGCCATTGCTGATGGAATATGTACATATGAAGCCACTGTTTTATTATAATTGTTTGGATAGAACACGTTCTGGTGGAAAACAGACTTGCAGTCAAAATTGCGCAGTGCTGAAGTCTGCCTTTAATTATAGTAAATGCTTTCGATTTGAAAATTTGTTCATTACCTGTATCAGTGACACTTTATTCAAATAAAAACAGCACACTGGAGAAAGATAACAGTTATGGAAGGCCAAAAGTCTTCTCTATGATTTACTATCACCATTTAATTATTGAGCTGTCTCTGATGTCATCTGACACTGCCTCCCCAGAGTGTCCTATCACAGTGATGGACCAAGGTCACAGATATTTGGAAATCAAATGATAAGTCACACTAAAAAGTCCTGAAAGCAAAGTTTAACGTGTTTGCTTTCAGCTTTGTATATTTCATGTCAACTGAATTTTGAATTTTGAAGAGGTACGCTGACTCCAACCAATGGTTGGGGGGGCATTATTTTCTCATCATAGACAGATGAGTCTGGGTCCTCTGCTGGCTGGTTGCCCTCTCCCCCTCTCAACAGCACTTAATTTTTTTTTTAAAGAACAACATTTATAAGTAATCAAGAATACATTGGTAGCAACTTCAGCATGACTGTGTTTTTGTGTGTGAGAGAGGAGCACATTGTGAACATCTGAGTTCTATCTTCATTTTTATTAGAAAAAGCAATTTAGAACTGCCAGTCAGATGGGTTAAAAAGCACGGCTGATCAAGGTGCAGCATCCATGCCTGAACCTTCTGTGTGGCATGACATTGGCTCATAACCCCCTTACACCTTCTCTAGCTCTCTCTTCAATTCTGCTTCGTGTTCCCCAGTAGAGACTGAAGGAACTCGGGAAAGGCCCAAGAATGGGACCTGATTACAAAGCCTGAGCAAGTAATAAGATCACAAAGTGTCCACAAGAAAGGGAAGGTGGGGAGAGAAGCAGAGCAATTGCTTACTTCCTACTTAGCTTCTCCTCTCTTTCTCTTTCTCTTTTCCCAGGGGAAGGTGCCCACAATTTGTATTTTTAACCAGCTCCCCAGGTGACTGCTGTGGCTGGGCCAAGCTACATTTTGAGAACTCCTGGTCTACCTTCTAGATTCTACAGAAAAGACGAGACTTTGCAATTTGTAATTGTTATAACTGGCAAGTCTCCTTCTACTTCTCTGAGTATTGGACAGTTTTCTCTCATTGGGTTAAAAGCAAATGGCTTGGTTTTTAAAAATTTTTGAAAGTAACATTTATTATTTGACTTCTGCTTTAGCAACACATTGTATATGTAAACTCAAATATACTTCAGGGAACTGAGAGCTAGTTCTCTTCCAAAATACAGTGACCCATAAATTGTCTTTAGTCATGTATAAACAAATGAATGCTATTGGGAAAATGCCTTAGTAAATATTTTTGCAAAACACTTCTAGAAAGTGATTTAATTTGATTTAATTTCTTTCTTTCTTTTTCTTTTTTTTTTTTTTTTTTTCAGGCAGGTGGCCATCAATCAAAGTAGCAGAATACTAGGTGTGGTTTTCTTTGTTTTTGTTTTGTTTTGTTTTATTTGAGGCAGTGTCTCCCTCTGTTGCCCAGGCTGGAGTGCAGTGGCACGATCATGGCTCATTGCAGCCTCGACCTCCTGGACTCTGGTGATCCTCCTGCCTCAGCCTCCGGAGTTGCTGGGACTACAGGTGCATGCCACCACGCCCAGCTAATTTAAAATTTTTTTGTGTGTGTGTGACAGGGTCTCCCTATGTTGCCCAGGCTGGTCTCAAACTCCTGGACTCAAGTGATCCTCCAGCCTTGGCCTCCCAAAGTGCTGGGACAGGTGTGTGTCACTGTGCCCAGCCTCAGAATACTTTATCACTTTGGTTTCCAAATATTGGGAATATTTTGCAATTTACCTTTTAGACTAAACAAGGCTTCAGGGCAATGCTCTTGCCTGAGTTGACCTTTGAAAGTGAGTAGAGGAGTAAATCTATTCTTTTGTCATCAGAATTTGTTTTTAATGTTTTTCCTATATATTTAATTTCATGTGTAAAAATATCGTTGAATTATAAACATCTGTAGTACACTTCTGTTGTGTTTCTGGTGAAAGTAACTACTGTTAAGAGCAACAGACCAAATTTGTGTACAAATGCTTTGGCAAATTAGAAATTGAGGTGACCATTCAGTAGTTCTTTTTAGGCATTAGGAATACTTGAATGTAAGAAAGCATTCCCTTATATTTTCAAGTATAAAAAGTGCTCTAAATTCCTTAACAGCAACAATCAGTGTTTCCCTGCTAAGCACTGTTTTAATAAAGTTCCTGAGATTTTCTATGATAAAATCACATAATTTATACTTCTACATACATCTATATATAATTTTATTCCTGTACTTGTTATATACATATAAGCTGCATTACAAATATATTTTATTCTGAATAAATCCTAAAGTATAAAAGTAGTAAATTGAATAAATTATTAATTTTCCTTCACTGCATCACAGAACCTGTTTCTCCATTTTGAGTAATGGTTCTCGAACTTGGATGCAGATTGGAATCTCCTGGGTAGCTTTCACAAATCCTACTCCCTGGACCTCACTCAGGCGAAGTTATTTATACTCTCTGGTTTGGAAGGGAGGATAGATCCAGGTGATTGCCATGTGTAGGCCAGAATGGGAACTACTCCCCTAGTAGACGCTCCTCATCTTCTTTCCTTCCATGATTTCCACATTTCTTTCAACTCAATCAAAATCATCTTGAATAGACAAAGGCAGTGTCAGTCCTACTGAAGGTTGAGGAAATGACTGAGTAAAGATGAAGAAGTCAGGGACAAAGGATTCAATGAATTTTAAGAATTTGAGATTCAAACTTCCTAAAACTTAGGCAAGGATCTGTTTTTGAAGGTTACTCAGAGCTGAAAAACAATGGCATACTTTCATATTCTTCTTTGATTCTGTAGGATGTCCCAAATGGGGAATTCTCTTACATAATATTGATTTTTGTAAATTCCTAACAGATCGTACCCATTTTGGATGGAATGGAATTTTAATCTATTTTTTGAGCCAAAGAGTGTGACCTCCCTTGGCCTTAAATTTTTTTTGTACCACACATGTGGGGATATGAGTATTGTGAACACTACGAACCTTTCCTGTGAATACTGCAAATTCAAGAACAAAGCTGATCATGTATTGAATTTTAATAATCATTTTCAGCAGCTGGTCCAGAAAAGAGCATTTTCCTCTAAAACCTAAGAAATTCGGAAGATAAATTCCTATAGAAACAAAGCAAATCATACTTATCTATTCAAAATTATTAGATCAAAGACTTTCAACTATTTTAGCTTCAAATATGTTTAATATATTCAGTTTAAATGACATGAAGTACCTGCAGAATGTGTGGTGGTGGCTTAGAAAAAGATTTGGTTTCCCCACAGTATCTGAAAAACAAAAATGTATTTTCCTCCATCCAAGGCTAAGCATCCACTATGAGACTAATTTGACATTCAGGTCTGGTAAAAATGCTTGATGGTATCGGTTAAAACCCTGTTGAAGTAGGAAGACCAGAACATGTTCATTAATGAGTATCTGGCAATGTTATCATCTACTTAAGATGGAAGAAAGGGGATAAGATCAAAATTGTTCAATCCCTGAGTAATGGAGGAAGTAAAGCTTGAAGGGACCTATACAGACAGCATGTATGACATCCATCAATATCAGGGGATTTTATAGACATTAATTATCCAGTGCTCTACACCCTCCCTGCCTGCCTTTTAAGGTGTATTTTATGATTGAGGGGGGAAAAAAAGACCAGGAAAATAGAATTGAGGGAGATAGCAATCAATGAGTAATTCCATATCCAATTGACACTTAAAACTCAATGCTTTATATATTTATTTGCAGAGTGGAAGGAACTAACTAATCCTCGTGCTGTGCCTTCCTTACTCACTTTTGACTATGTTTTTGCTATAGCAACCTTGATCCAATTGAAGATTGTCATTTCTTACTCTTCCTCAGTTTGAAGCTTCTGCTTTCCTGGACAAAAGACACAAATAAAACAATAATTTATTCAATCATTGCATTTTATCCATAATTTAAGGCATCTTATCTATAATTTTTTTTCTGAGTTAAAATTTATTTTGTTGGTTAACAAAAAGAGTCTTTAGAATTTTGAGTACCTGAAGGATTGGAATTTGAGGCATCCTCCTACACTCCCATAGTAGGTGTTGAAAATGTTAAGTGAATTGAATTATATTGAAATTTTAAAATGACTTGGAGCAACAGGAAAAAAAATGTATAAATTAATTAAAAAGTATTTGGACTTTTTTTTTTTTTTGCCATTCCCATGGATACCAGGGATATCTTTTCTTTTCTTTTTCTTTTCTTTTCTTTTCTTATCTTTTCTTTCCTTCCTTCCTTCCTTCCTTCCTTCCTTCCTTCCTTCCTTCTTTCTTTCTGTCTGTCTTTCTTTTTTGGATTATTAAAAAAAGAAGGTTGTTTTTTAAATAAAGAAAATAATTTTCTACAAATGGCCAGATAGCAGATATTTTGGTCTTTGTAGGTTCAAGTCCTCAACTTTCTCATTGTACTGTGAAAGCAACAGTAAACAATAATTTATGGCTACAAAAATGTGAGTTTTGTATACTTTTCATGTGTCACAAAATGTTACTCTTTTTATTTTTAAAAAATTATTTAAAAATGTAAAAACGAGGCTGGGCACGGTGGCTCACACCTGTAATCCCAGCACTTTGGGAGGCCGAGGTGGGTTGGTCACCTGAGGCAGGAATTCGAGACCAGCCTGAGCAACATGGAGAAACCCCGTCTTTGCTAAAAAATATGAAAATTAGCTGGGCATGGTGGCACATGCCTGTAATCCCAGCTACTCGGGAGGCTGAGGCCAGAGAATCGCTTGAACCCAGGAGATGGAGGTTGCGGTGAGCTGAGATAACCCCATTGCACTCCAGCCTGGGAAACAAGAGCGAAACTCCGTCCCCAAAAAAAGGAAAAACCATTCTTAGCTAGCAAGCCACACAAAAACAGGCAGCAGGCAAGATTTGACCTGTGGACCAACCATAGTTTGCCAACCTCTGGTTTAGGACATTGAATATCTTCCTGATTTGAAAGTTTTCACTTGAGCAAAAATAATTAACTACTATTAGTCTGTTTTACAATATTCTCTTCACCATGTAATTCTTAACTGGCAAGTAGATTGCCTCTTTTGTTTTATTTATTTATTTATTTATTTATTTATTTATATTTTTAAGAGACAGGGCCTCTCTCTGTCCCCCAGGCTGGAGTCCAGTGGTGCAATCATAACTCACTGAAGTATTAAACTCCCAGGTCAAGCAATCCTCCCTCCTCAGCCTCCTGTGTAACTGGGATTACAGATGTGCACCAGCTGTAGTCTACAAATTTAACCTGTACCCAATCCTTGGCTTAATATTAATTTTTAATTTTTAAAAATGTTTTTGTAGAGATGGAGTCTCACTATGTTGCCCAGGCTGGTCTTGAACTCCTGGCTTCAAGCAGTCCTCCCGCCTTGGCATCCCAAAGTGTTGGGATTACAGGCATGAACCACAGTGCCCTGCCTGTTGCCTCTTTTGATATTGCTATTGCAACCTAGAGTACTGTGTTGAGAAGGATTCAGAAGTTGAACAGGGGCAAATGAGCAGAGAGGGCAGACGGAGAGTTGCCCAAGACCATCCACAGCTCTTCTACCTATGTTATAGTCTTACAAAATGCTTCCTTTATGTCCTGCTGATAAAAGTTATAGACTTATTCTTAGAAGCATTTTTCTGCAGGCATAAATTTTCCAACTGAGATCATTGTTTTTAAGTTAGAGAATTTGAAAGGATTCTAGTAATACAGCTTCATGTGATATCCATTCTCAAAACCAACAAATGTATTTATTGGTTATTTGCTCACCTCTCTTATTATAGGCAGAAATGGGGCTGGGGAGCAGGAGTGAACAAAAAAGGCCATTCACATCTGTAATACTTGGAAATAACTAGTCGTCATTGGATCTGCTAAAATTATAACTAAATGAATAGAACTATACTAAGATATCTATTTATCTCCATTAAAATAAAAGCTCTTCTAGACCATACACAGTATTTAAAAGTTGTTCTCTGTATGTTATTGACTACCAGGTTAGAAAAATAAACACTGAACTCTTAATGATGGAATTTATAAATATATGGAACAGATTCTGTGGTGTTAATATAGAAATTTCAAATAAAACCTGACAAGGTAAATACTGTATCACATATCAAAATGGCTTAAATTGTAGTCCATGGAATACTAGACTTAAATTTATATGCAGATTGTATTTTATTAGGTTTTTGAAGTTCCCTGGGCGGCCTGTCTTGCCAGGGCATTTGGAAATGGTAGCTATTATAACCAATGAAAAAAAGGCATTAAAAAATTAAAAAAACCTAAATTACATGTATTTGTGGTCTGTCGAGTCAAACCTGAAGATAGTCTCAGACTCCTGCAGTGTAATTAAAACATCTTTAAAATTTAGTTACGTATAAAGAATTTATGCTTTTATACAGGTGGCATGTGTTAATACGGGTGTGTTTTCATATTAACTATTGTGGTTAAAGTTTCTTAGAAGAAAATATATGGGTTGTGGCGCTTGATGTGTCCATATCCTGATCACGCTGGAGTCGTGGTGTTGGGTGCCAAGGCTCCAAACACAGTTGCTGAATGTCACTCTGAATATTGTGGAATGAAACAAGCCAGATCTGTGTTTGCCTTGAAAGGTATCCAGACCTAATATTATACTTTAAAGACATTCTGAAGTATTGACTTCGGAATAAGAGCAAGCATTCTTTAAGTCCTGGGCAAACCCAAAAGGAATTACTGAAATCTCATATTTCAAGCATACATTTTAATAGTAGTACTCAATGACAAGTCATTAATTCCCTGCAACCTGACTCTTAGGTTCAGGTCTCCAAAGGCAAAAATTAGGGGCATCTGTCTGCTTCCCTTGCTGTTTGATTGGGTATCACTGTATGTAGAAGTACAAAGCTCATCTGTTAAGTTGGACTTACTATTCTCTGCTGGTGTCCATATCCATGCCTAAAGGCTCATATCGAGATTGGTGTAAAATCAGCTGTCCCAACATGAATCGTTCAATTATCAGCTCAAATAAGCCTTACTAAAAACTACCTAACATGAAGGAGGTTGACTGTGGCTCTGTGAAGATGCATCCAAAATGTGTGCATTAAAAATAAAAATGGTAAGAAAAATTAATTACCCTTTTTGCATAAAGTAGGTAAGGAAGCCTCATTCTTTAAGCAACTCATGTTTTATAACTTTGCCTTCCACAAATTTGACCTATACCCAATCCTTGGCTTAATATTATAACAAAATCTGCCCACTGGTATCCTTGCCTTTTATAAGGACCATTTTGAATTATTTGTATTTCTTTTCTTTGGTGGTGGTGGTGGGAGGGCAGTATTGAATGCCACCAAGTCGTAACACACTTGCTGAAACCTCACAGAATAAGGGCACTATGAAAAAAATCACTTGGGGAAAAGGTAATGAATTAAGGCTGGGAGCAACTTGACTTTGGGTTTGGATAGAAGTTGAAATTGATGTGTTAGTGATAATTGCTATATCATTGCTCTATTTTTATAAATCCCGGTTTGTAAAAATTTGTTTGATAATGTTATATTTGCCTTCACAGAAGTCCTGTGGTCTGGACAGGGTTATATAACATTCCTCAAAAATTCTTCTGAACTCTCAAGGCCCTCTTCTTGGGGTCAGACTCAACTGTACCAATGACAAAAGCCTGAAAGCGTGGAAGACTTCTATTGTTTAGCAAAGCTGAGAGAAGACATTGCCTTAACAATCTATACTAGTTGTTAAATTAACTAATTAGTTGATTTACTACATTGGATTTCAGAAAGGTTGTCCAATGAATATCCAGTTTTCCATACTAATTGGAAATATCATTGAATATTTAAGTGTGTACAGTGGGAAGGGACTAAGCAATGATGGGTATACAGCAAGTACTCAATAGATACTATGGCTTTATTATACTCTTTTTTTACTGGTAGAATTTTCTGCTATGCACATCCATTCCAGGCAAAGGGAAGAGACTGCGCCCAGGCCCAGACCCAGAAACAAGCCTGGATCCCTAAAACAGCTTGTTCACAATGGCAGGAGCCCAGCACAGGAGTGGGGAAAGTAGAGGAAAAGAGGTATGAGTAATACTGACCACTAAAGGAAAGGGACTTACCCATTCAAACTAACAGAGATGACAACAAATAGTAGCATTAGCATTCGTTGATATTTAGGACATTACACAACACTTAGTCTAAAACAGGGACCCGCAGTCCAGATGGGAATTCTGACAATAATCACATCATGAGAAGGCTGAGCAAATTGGATTCAGTGTTTTTGGAAAATGTAATCTTAGGGGGAAATATATTCTTGTAGCTGTGTACTACTAAATTGAAAATCTACAGAAGAATTCATTTATGAAATGTGTGGGCGTGCTTTTAATTTGCTAGTGGTTTAAATATTTTATTAACTGTATGAGCATGCTTTTAATTTGGTTGTGGTATAAGTGTTACAAATTAAGCTTTTATTAAAATCAGTCTAAACTCCAAACTTGAAAAACAAGTTTTTTATTTTATTTAACAAGTACCAGTACAACACATCGTGAGCCAGGTGCTCCTCCTAGGGCTTGCACATATCTCCTCCTCTAATCATCTTGACAGCCCCATGAGGAAACTAAGGCACAGAGGTTAAGAACTTGTTGAAGGTCTCAGAGCTAGGATTTCAAACCAGGCAGACTGGCACCAGGTTCTGTGTACTTAACCATTATGCTCCTTAAATTAGAATATCTACGAGTCAAAATGCTGTTTAATTTTCTTCAGATTATTGTGGGTTCTGTCAAGCTAAGCTTTCTGGCCATAAGTGAAAGTGCTCTTAGCATCTTGTACAGAAAGAATTCTTTCTAGAGGTTCATGGAGTGGCATCTATTTCAGACTTACACAAAAGGTTTGGAACAAATGTTAGTGTTTAACAGAAGCAGATGTTTATCAGTGGCCCAGACAATGTTATTTTGATATTTACCTTCTAGACTGGGGGTGTGGCAAACAACAGTTATGGGTCAAATTTCACTCACCACTTGTTTTGGCAAATAAAATTTCATTGAATACAGTCCTGCCCACTCATTTACATATTATCTATGGCTGCTTTCATGCTAAAACAGCAGCAGCATTGAGTCATTGTGTCCAAGAACATATGGCCAATAAAGCCTAAAATATTTACTACATGATCTTTTATAGCAAGTTTGCCACCCCCATTCTAGACCAGCAAGGTAGCCACCAGCCAGATATAGCTCCCAAGTGTTTGAAATGGGGCTGGTTTTGAGTTGAGATGTGTCATAAGTGTAAAACATATCAGATTCTAAAGACTTAGTAAAAAGAAAGAAAAAAAGAATGTAAAATACCTCATCAGTTTTCAAATATTGATTGCAGGTGGAAATGACAATTTTATTAAAATTAACTTTACTTGGTTCTACTTTGTTAATGTGACTACTAGAAAATTTTGAAATGTGACTCACATTTGTGGCTCACATTAGGTTTCTATTGACACTGCTGATCTACAGCCTGGAATTTGGAGAATATGTGACCTCTAGAAAAAGCAGAAAGAGGAAAGATGGGGGAAGAGAGAAAACAACCTCTTGTATTTTCAAATGTCTTTCTAAAGTAATACAATCTTTTCTGATTGGCTCTTCCTCATAGGAAGGCATACTCAAAAATGGGTTAGGTGGTCTATGGAAATGATTGTAGATGAGTTCTCCCAGAAGCAGACTTTGACAATTTGAATTGTGAGGTGATCCAGGAAGCACCTGGAGGGAGAGGGGATGCAAACAGGAAAGAGAACGAAGAGGAAAGAGGGTTAATGAGCAGGTTGTTGCTGTGGACCCATGTGCTGCCTCCCAATGGCGCCTTGTGGGAGATTTTGTAGACAGAGGCTCAGAGTGGTTCCACCAAGGAAGTGAAAAAGCTGGGCAGTGTATCCACCAATTGCCAGTAATTGCCACTTGAGGGCTGCTCCTAGGGGCTTCAGCTTCTTCTTACTCTCCCCAGCACCTGCCTTGCCTGAAGCCAGGTAAGACCCTGGGGTGAAAAGGCACAGGTACTTGCAGGAAAAAGCCATGAGCAAGCTGGAGAATGGTGCCTGCCAGAGGCACAGGGTTGGGCCCTTCTAGTGTCTGGAACTGTGTCAAAACTAAATGTTCCATCTTATAATTCGTAATTTCAACAAACATTCATGTAGTTCTCTGATGAGTGTGTTCATTTTCTCATTCAATTTTAACAATAGTACAGATAGGTAGATTTATCATTATCCATACATTATGGATGGGAAAACTGAGCCCAAGACACATCCGGTCATTTGCCCAAGAGAGTCCAGCTGGGATGGTAGCCCCAGTCTTCTCCCTCTGCATATGTGGTCACTCATGCCTGACTCCTTGGATTTCTACAAAACTTGGCTTGAGTAAGGAGATGTCAATATATTGATGTTTTCAAGGTGGTAACAGGAAACTAAAACCAATTTTTCTTATGGTCTGTAGAATTTTTTTAGATATCCATAGGGCAGTGTAGAAACTGGTATCTACTTAATCCCATGAGTTTTATATGAAAAAGTATGATCTCTGTTTTGCACAAATCACAATCAAAATCAAGAGGTTATGGAGCCTGCTGACCACTACCACACAGGATGTTAGTGATAGAGTTAATTTCCAGAAAATCTTCAGAGAAGTCCCTGTAGTGGAAGCTTATGGGTGCATGGCTCATTAACGACTGGATTTTGTTACCTTCCCATTACCCAGGTTCCCTTCAAAAGTGTTGTCAGCCCCTTTGGTACCACTTGGAAACAAGTCTCTCTCCCAGCTTAATTTCCCTTTATTATGCTTCTAACTGACTTGATAATTCTTTGCAGACTTCAGTAACACTTGTACTATTTAAATTTGAATAACCCCAAAGGATCTGGATAGGTCAATGTGTTTAAACCACAGGCTTTAGTCTATGTATTAACTGATTAAAAACAGATTTGATGCATGATGTATACTTAATAAAGGGAGGGGGAAGCAAGCAGATGTTTGTAAAATTTCAATGTGTTGGATTGCATTTCTTTGACCCTCTTTTGCTGACTAGCTTTAGAAAAGTCATACTTATGACAATTGAATTGTAAACAGTTAGATGATGTATTTCCCTAGAAATTTCCTGCTGTGAAGGGTCAGCCAAAAAGAAAAGTATCCCCTAGTATTAACATACCAAAAAAGTTGACAAATATACCTTATAATAGTTATGTCTATATCAAGGACATTGAAGAATGGGATGCTTCAAAATCATCCTCTAGTCTCTGACCATAAAGTGATTAGCAGTTGCAATTCATTTAATCCAAACAGTAAAAAAAAACTTTGGCTTTTGTTGTTATTGTTGTTAAAAGCAAGTTTTTCTTTGATGCAAGCATAAGATCAAGTTGTACATAAATGACTGTGTCTAGTTCATTCTCTGACTCTTCAGCCTCTTGTATCCCATTCTTTAAGTGAAAAAGTTATTTTTCTCCTTTAAAATTGTCACATTTGAAAGGTTTTGAGTATTTCCAAGACAGAATTGAAGGTTTCTTGTTGGCTTTCCAGTCCAGATGAAATGTGCACAAAGCCTTCCTCTGAATTTTGAACACATGAGAATTACAGAGAAAATATTTTAAAATGTATTTTAATGAATACATAACCAAGCGTAAACATATGTGAAAAGCCTCCAAGGACCGGAAATGAAAGAAAGTGTAGAGTGGTGAGGGAAGACTGACACTGGGCTACTCCCAAGGAGTGGAGATGACATGGGGCAATGGTGACTTCAGTAGACACATAGGGAAGTGAACATCACATGTGGCAAGAGCCTTGTACACCTGGAGGCCAAGACCCCCCCCATGGATACACTGGACTCAAAGGGAACCTGACATCTTATCTGGAATTGAAGTCAGACACAGAACTCTCATGGAGGGAAGCAGAGGCACTGAGTCAAACTAGGATCTGTGCCTCTGTTGCACATGAGTGCCTTGTGGGAGCGTCCTCTTTGGGAAAAGAACCTCACACCCTAACCTCAGAATATGCTTCTCATCTGGCTGGACTATGTCAATCCCCAAATCACAGCACAGGGAGCAAAGTTTACATTGTATGAGGTATCAGACAAAAATTACAAGACAAAGATAAAATCAGATCCTTGAGAAATATTCAACAAGCACAGGGAAATACAGAAATGCCTTTTCTCAAAAGAGCTTAAGAATAAGTAAGTTTAGTTGTCTTGAGATTATGGAGAAGAGAATTGTGTTTTTGTAATAGGAACAGAAAGGAATTCAATAAGAAAAGGGAGATGTGATAAAGAACCTACTAGAAATGCAAATGCATTCGTTAAAAAATTTTAAAAACAGTCAACACCAGATTAATAAGTTTAACTTGTTTTAAAAATAACCAGAAAGTTCTGCTTTTGACATATGCATTTTAAGCCTTAGATAAAAGTGGTTCTTTTCCTTAATACACTTTTCTCAATAAAAAATTTAGGGAAGTAGAAAGAGCTAAAATTTTCATAAATAAATTTTACAGTGTAATGAAATATTGACACCTTTATGAACTTGTTAGTTTTCAAAATCCCTCAAACTCTTTCTAAATCCTCTTTCTCGGATGACATTATAAATTTGAGGTCTGTTTTCTTTTCCATGAAATTTCCTGTTGTTCCATATCTTTGCCATACTTGTGGAACTGTCTATATGCTAAAACACAGTTTCCCTGATCTTTTGCCCTCTCAACCTCTCTGATGTTGGCATATGACATTGTTCTATTCCCTGCCCATGGAAGATTCTTCTTTCCAAGAAGTTTCCACTGTTGTGCAACAAAAAACCCCTGGACATCCTTCAAGCCTCAGCTGCAAGACTTGGCCCTCTTGGAAACCTTTAACCAGCAGCCATCAACTCTTCCCCTTCTCTTGTTTGTAGCATCTTTCTCCCAGTTTGTACAGCCATCTGTTTCCTTGTGGACAGGGAGTAGATATCAATATTTTTATTTTATTTCCTTACTGTCTCTTTCAGAGTCTGGCATATTATAGAAGCTTAATAAGTACTTGTTGTGTGAACACATAAGTAAATGAATGAATGGTAGGAACACATAAGTAAATGAATGAATGGTGTAAATCAAGCTTCTTCAACATGCGGCCAGCAAGGCCACCTGCGACCCAGAAGTGCTTTGAATGCAGACCAACACAAATTCATAAACTTTCTTAAAACATTATGAGATTGTTTTGTGATTTTTTTTTTTAGCTCATCAGCTGTCATTAGTGTTAATTATTTTATGTGTGGCCCAAGAAAATTCTTCTTCCAGCGTGGTCCAGGGAAGCCAAAAGATTGGACACCCCTGGCAATCAAGAGCATGTGAATGAGAAGGAACAGAAATCTTAGTGTGTCTTACCCAGAATAGAGAGTTATTGTGTTTGAAAATAGGATTAAATAGTCATTCCAGAGAACTTTAAGTTTGATGCTCTAAAGGAATAGGGAATAATTCTAGAGTCTTATACAGGATAATGAGTGGTAAATATAGTGTTCAAAGAAATTTGATCTGGCATTAATGGACAAAGAATAGAAGCGTGAACAATAAAATGTACAATTGTGTGTTGGTATCCATAAGGGATTAATTTCAGGGTCTCTCATAGATACTAAAATCGTGGATGCTCAAATCCCTGATATAAAATGGCCTGTTATTTGCATATAACCCAATCACATCCTCCTGCATACTTCAAGTCATCTCTAGATAACTTATATTACCTAATACAATGTAAATACTATGCAAATAGTTGTTATATTCTATTGTTTAGGGAATAATGACAAGAAAAAAGTCTGTACATGTTCAGTACAGATGCAGTCATCCATTTTTTTCCAAATATTTTTGATCTGCAACTGGTTGAATCCAGGTATGTGGAACCCAGTGGATACGGAGAGTCAACTCCACTACAACTGACCAAATGTGTGTGTGACGAGGACTTATCATAAATGTCTATAAATGACCTTACTGTCAGCAAGAGCTAAACAATTCAAACCTTCCTCCAAGGGATTAGCCTCAGCCTGCCCATAAAAGGATAAATCTGAAAAATCCAATGGTAGTTGATTTGATGTGGAAATATATTCCTTATATTATTGCCAGCTCTGATTTAAGTAAAGGGATAGAAATCCAATTACCTCCTTTCTCCCTAGGTCATGACCTAGAGATAACCTGTAACTAATTATTCTGTTAAATATCCCTGAGTTAGTGCAAGAAGCAAGAACAAAAAGAATAAAGTCTGAGCGTGTCTAAAAGGTTCTTTTAAATGCAACTTTTGAAAATCCAATTTAAATCTATAAATACTTGAAATTATGTTGATTTCACTAAGGTTTCTGAAAAATGTATCAGTTTTTCCTGAGTATGAGTAATTTTGTGTATCTGAAGTATAAAAGTATGCAGAATAATATTTTTTCCTTTTTTTTTTTTTTGAACAGCAAAACTTAGAGAGTAACCTCACCAACCTTATTAAGAGGAACACAGAACTGGAGACCCTTTTAGCTAAACTCATCCAAACCTGTCAACATGTTGAGGTGAGTATCTCTGTATTTCTGTATGGTATGTTTCGTATGAAAACTGCCAGATCAAGGTTTTGATATCCTCATGCTTTATAATTTTAAAACAAGAATCTTTCTTAAAATTAAATATTTTGCAAAAGCCAAAATGAAAGATGGATGAAATTAAAAGGAATCAGAACTTCAGAGAATCTCTCCCATCCAGGGCTGCCTCCCATTCCCGTTATAGCTCTCCCTGATCTAGCATTACATAGCAGTCCTAATGTTGTAGATTTTAATTGCCCTTACAAAGAACAGTCAAAAAAGGTATTGTATTAGTGTACTAGGGCTGCCATAACAAATTACCACAAACTGGGAAAGCATAAAACAAGAGTAATTTATTCTGTCAGTTTTGGAGGCTAGAAGTCTGAAATCAAGATTTTGGCAGGGCCATGCTCCCTCCAAATGTTCTAGGGGAGGATCATTCCTTGCCTCTTCCCATTTTCTGGTAGTTGCAGGCAATTCTTGGAGTTCCTTGGCTTGCAGCTACAGCACTCTCAACTCTGCCTCTGTCGTCACATTCTCCTGCTGTGTCTCTGAATATGCGTCCAAATTTCCTTATTGTTATAAAGAGCCTACCCTACTCCAGCCTTACCTCACTTTAACTTGATTACACCTGCGAAGACTATTTTCAGGCCAGGCATGGTGGTTCACACCCTGTAATCCCAGCACTTTGGGAGGCTAAGGCAGGAGGATCACTTGAGCTCAGGAGGCCAGCCTGGGCAACATGGCGAAAACCCATCTCTACTAAAAAATACAAAAAAAATTAGCCAGGCGTGGGAGCACACACCTGTGGTCCCAGCTACTTGGGAGGCTGAGGTGGGAGGATAACCCAAGCCTGGGAAATTGAGGCTGCAGTGAGCTGAGATTGCAGTACTGCACTCCAGTCTAGGTGACAGAGTGAGACCTTGTCTCAAAAAAGAAAAAAAACAAAGAGTCTATTTTCAAATAAGGTCCCATTTACAGGTACCAGGGGTTAGGACTTGAACATATCTTTTTTTACAGACACAATTTAACCCACTGCAGGTGTATATTGATGCATCTTAGTTGTCAGATGTGTTTCCATGAAATAAACCACAATTGCAACAATAGCAGAACCTGCAATGACTCTACACTGCATAAGGAAAAAATAGATGCCACTTCCTTTATGTATGTGATTTTCAAAGTCCTCTTCCATCTTCTCCCAAACTGTCTTTTTTACCACCCCACCCCATGAACTGAAACTAAACAATTGCCATTCACTACACTTTTAAGCCTTCTGGCCCTTAACCAAGTGGTTCCCTCTGCCTGGTAGGCCAATCCCTCCAACCCATGTCTATTTGTCAGAATGCTTCCTGTGTACCCTCCAAGTCCTAAGTCAAGGGGCACTTCAGTTGTGAATGTTTCTCTGGTTCTCGGGACCAGAGTCATCGCCTCTTTCTCTGAATCGCATAACATTTTATGATATCGTGTATGTGATTCAGAGAAAGGAGAGATGTCCCCGCCCCAATCTCATGTCGAATTGTAATCCCCAGTGCTGGAGGTGGGGCTTGGTGGGAGGTGTTTGGGTCATGGGGGCAGATCCCTCATGGCTTGGTGCTGACTCCATGATAAGTGAGTTCTCACAAAATCTAGCTGTTTAAAAGTGTGTGACACTCCCCCCTCCGCCCACCCGCCTCCCCCACACACACTCTCTATTGCTCCTAATTTCGCCATTTGACGTGCCAGCTCTGGCTTTGCCTTCTACCATGTGTAAAAGCTTCCTGAGGCCTCATCAGAAGCTGAGCACATACCTGGTGCCCTGCTTCCTGTACAGCCTGTAGCACCCGTGAACCAATTAAACCGATTTTCTTTGTAAATTACCCAGTCTCAGGTATTTCTTTATAGCTATGTAAGAATAGTAATAATCTTCTCATGGCTTTATCATTCTTTCATGTACCAGTTCCATTTTTCCAACCAGAATGTGAAGTCTTAGAGGATGGGAGTCAAATCTAATTCGTTTTTGTATCTCATAGACTCTAATGCATTGATTTTCACACAGTAGGAGCTCAGGGAATTTGTTTTAGATGAATTTGCTTGATGACTCTCTAAATGGCAAATTTTGAACACTATTTGAATGCTTGCAAGTTCAGCTCCCCCAAAATATCTAAAGTTGGAGAAGCAAATTATTTTGAGCATGCATTTAAAATTTTTGACAGTAACTCCATTTTTGCAATAAGAGTTTCTTGAAGTCCCTTTGATCGTCTAAGCAGTGATTATAAGTTTATAGCCTCCTATGTGCCTATAACTGTCAGTAGGTGCACAATGTAGCAAATAATAATAAAGATTATAATATGTTAGAGAACAATGTACACACATATAACAACATATTTAAAGAACAGTAGAGTAGCCAATCAGGTGCCAAGCTAGTAGAATATTGCATTTATGGATTCTAAGATTAGCAATTTTTTTACAGACTAATATTGCTGAAATTGAGCTGCAACTTAAATGAATGGTGAGACAGTTTAATGGGCAACATTTGTTTGTTCCTACTGGCATACAAAATATAGATGAGACAGTTGCTGGTATCTTAGATTAGATGGAGTATAGTTTGAGAAGGGGGGATTAAAAGAGAAAAAAATGTGAGTACAATTTTTGTGAAACTTTATGGAAGAGTCAGGACTTGAGCCAGTTACTATAGATTTCACAACTATTATTTTAGTACCCTAGGTATTGAGATGTCAGCTTATTTATTCAACATAATGGTGTTTGTTGGTGATACATTTCTCAGCATAGCAGAAATTAGCAAAGATTGCTTTCAGAAAGATCCTATCAGTGTAAAAGCATGTCTACTGTGCAAACACTGGTGCTTTGGTGGAAGGCTTAAAATACTTTGTGTTTGTAAAGTCTGCGCTTTTACTTACAAGTGCTCCCCTTGTGATCAGAAATATAAAACTGGTTACTAAGAGAAACACATGAGTTAGCAACTTTTTCCAACTCCAAATTTGTTGTGTTTTCCAAAGATAATATCCAGGGAGATAGAAATTAGGGATGTTCTCATCTCCTACCTAAGCCATCTACTCCAGCTGTTCATCATTTGAGGTGCTGATGGAGGTTATGATAGGTGGAAGAGGGAAAGGCATACAAAAGGAAAGAAAAGGAGGAATTAGAACAAAACATAGGTGAGAGAGCAGATTAGGACTGTCCAGTGAGCTCATTGGTTCACTTAGTAGACCCTCTTGCTTTAAAAGCTACATGATTGTCAGGGTAGAATCAGTTTTTCATCATGTTGAGATGAAGTTGAGAGTGTGAAGGCAGCAGCAGTGGCAGCAGTGTGTTGCAGAATCCAGACCTTTTGAACCCTCTGCTTAGACTGGATTCTCTTTTGGCAAACATCTTGCCAGGGAACATGTTGAGCCTTGTTGATTAAACAATATTGGAAATAATAGTGAACAAGCATAATGTTTTCATTATTATAGGGTAAAGTGAATATGTATTATATTAATAAATGGATGAACAAAATGGAATAATCTGTATGCCATATTTTATTTTTATGATGTGATAGCATTTGATGTTTAGGACAATAAGAAAGAATTATTTCTCTTCAGTAAAAAAAAAAATTACCTGAGCTTTATGGTAAATCTTATAAATGCTTTATGGATTGGGTGATTATTTCATTCAATTTCAGCTAGTTATTCCTTAAAGCATTAATGTCTGGTTTCCATTATGACCTGTTGTGATTTCAGAACAAATGCATTGCTCCTAATGCAATATTATTATGGCTTGAATTTACAAGACGCTATTCATCCTAACATGATGTAAAATTACATTCTAAGATGTTCAGTAATTTCAAATGATAGATAAATTGAAGACATTTACAAGGAGATTTTAGTTTTATATTAATAGATCAGATATGATTTTAGTTGCAATACAGGCTTTTCAAATAAAGCTATTACTGAATTGACTGTAGCAGAGTTGCAAATAGACACATACATGCCATTAGAGGTAATTCTAAACAAGAAATAAAGAATATTCATTTTTTTCTTTGTTGTTTTTGTATAAATCCTTTGGAATGGAAACACATGTTTATGGGTGAGTAAGTTTGGTATTTGGGAAATTTATTCTAGACAAAAATTAAAGAAAATTATGAGTAGAAAAATAATGATACTTACAGTACTTATTTTTACATTTGTTTTTATTCCTAATTATTAGTATTCTGAAAGTATAATTTTCAAAAGTTGAACACCCATTTCTCATATAATGATTGAATTAGTCCACATCAAAGATTTATTTAACTTCTTTTTTTTTTATTTATTATTATTATACTTTAAGTTGTAGGGTACATGTGCATAATGTGCAGGTTTGTTACATATGTATACTTGTGCCATGTTGGTGTGCTGCACCCATCAACTCGTCATTTACATCAGGTATAACTCCCAGTGCAATCCCTCCCCCCGCCCCCCTCCCCATGATAGGCCCCGGTGTGTGATGTTCCCCTTCCCGAGTCCAAGTGATCTCATTGTTCAGTTCCCACCTATGAGTGAGAACATGCGGTGTTTGGTTTTCTGTTCTTGTGATAGTTTGCTAAGAATGATGGTTTCCAGCTGCATCCATGTCCCTACAAAGGTCACAAACTCATCCTTTTTGATGGCTGCATAGTATTCCATGGTGTATATGTGCCACATTTTCTTAATCCAATCTGTCACTGATGGACATTTGGGTTGAAGGAACCAGCAAGATGATAAAGCTGCTTCCAAGGAGGATACCAGAAACAGATACATATAAATGTGGGGAAGGGGTTAGCAGGGGGAAAAGAATGCCAGACTAGCATAGCTAATTTGGATACAAAACTGGTTAGTGACCTACAGGGCAATAAGGCTAAAACATTTGGACAAAATAAGTTGCATATTATTGGGTTTCTCTAAGTTAACATCTAACTTTGCAGAGTCTAAGCCCTAACCACTAGTAAATAGAAAGTCAGACTCTGTTACATCCCAGTCTGGAGAGTCAGATGACCCTGACTTAGGCTGACTTCATGGAATGTGCTCTCGTGGGACTTTGGAAGGGCTCACAGTCTTCTCTTTCTCTTTTTTCCAAGTTTTCGATAATTTCGCTTAACATGACTTTCTGTTCCAGAGACTTGATCTAGGAACAGTGTTTGCTAAACAAATATTTCTGGGAGGGGGTGTACATTTTTGCCTGTGGACAGTTACTTTAATTTGTTACAGTGTCTTGCTAGTTTGTTCATTTCAGTAGTGCAGATGGAGTACCCACTGTGTTAGGTGCCAAAGGACCCTGCCCACAGGAAGTTTACTATCTTCACTAAGACAGAAGAGCATTTATAACACAAAATAAAGTAGAAAGCCATAATTACCATAAAGAAGGTGTGGATTATCTACTTCAAAATTTCAGAGAAGCAAGAAATTGCTTCTAGCTGGGGACTGGGGAAGGTAGCGCAAGATCTGAGCCTGCCTTTAAGGGTAGGTAACATTTGAGTTTACGGAATCAGGGAGACAGCACTGCTTGCCAGGCAAATAAAGGCATGAGGATAGAAAGACGAGGAGTGTATGTACATAAAGCAAGTAGTTCATTCTGGAGAAATGGAAAGTTTGGAAGAAGGAAGGATCCGGAGGAACCAGTTTGGGAGAGATGAGAGCTGGAAAGGCTTTCATGTTGCATCTGAATTTGAACTTTGGTTTTGAAGGTTTAGTGAGGGTTCAAGGAACACATAGACCTGTGTGAGTTTCACAGTGACAATTGGCATTTCTAACTCTTTTCAGGAAATGACACTTTTGGTTATTGAGAAAATAATATGGATATTGTCATGCAAAACAATCTCATGTCCAAGGGAAACCTTCACAGCACTAGGAAACTCCAAAAAGGCCATGGAGTTTGTTAGGCACTAGAATGCTATTCTTTTAAATCGGTACAGTGGAAAAGAATTTCCTGGTTCACATCCTTGGTTCCTAGATGGTACTTCTTCCTTTTCCTCTTCCTGAAAGTGTCCTTGTATTTGGGCATGAGCATTCCCCGGGAAAATAATTCCCATGCCAGCTGGAGCTAAAAAAACTCACAGCACAGAGGCACCTCCTAATTGTTGTAAATTAAATCAATGAATTCCTTCCCAGGACCCATGAGGAAGTACCACATTCTTATAAGTTCACATCTCCTCCCAGGGATTTACCTCTGCTTTTCTTTAGAATGGAAAACAGTTTGAAGGTTCCCCTTCAGCCACCCAACTCTCCCCGCCCCCGCCACATTGTTTTCATAACTTGTTTTTTAAATGAGGGTAAAGCAAATGAATGGCTTTTTGATTGTAAGTGCCAAATATTTTTAAAACGGTGGAGAACAGAGAATGGCATGCGGTGGCTCATGCCTATAATCCCAGCATACTTTGGGAGGCCAAGGCAGGAGGATCACTTGAGCCCAAGGATTCAATAACAGCCTGGGCAATATAGTGAGACCTCGTCTCTACAAAAAAAATGTAAAAAACTAGACAGGTGTGGTGGTGTGCGCCTGTAATCCCAGTAACAAAGGAGGCCAAGACTAGAGGATTGCTTGAGCCTGGGAGGTTGAGGCTACAGTGACCCATGGAGTGCGGCTGCACTCCAGCCTGAGCGACAGAGTGAGACCCTGTCTCTTGCACACACACACACACACACACACACACACACACACACACACACGCAGAGTATGAAGGCCAAGACGGTGTGGGATTCAGGAGGCAGAGACATTGAAAGAGCAACTTCAGGTAGACTCCTAAGAAATGTTTGTTTAGGACTGTAAAAACTAATGAGTTTTCAACCACTCTGTTTTGTCTTCTTCAGGAGAGAAATAAGGTAGAATGGATGAGTTTGTAGTTATACTAGACAAGTTTGGAGTTAATTATATATGGAGTGAAAGACAAGCTTATGAGAAATGATCAAAATTTGGGTCACCCACAGAACTTCACTTTTCTAGGTCAGATAAAGACTGTATCTCTTCCTCACATTCTTCTTCCCATTTACTTTGAAAAATCAGAAGACATAGTTTATTAGCTAAGCAAACACTTAGAATCACCAATGTGTACCAAATTTTCTGCACATTCCGATAATCAAGTTCTTTTACAGCAAATACAACACCTTGACACTTAATAGATGTGCATTTTGCGAATGATAGGTGACTGTGACTCTAAAGATGATGGCCAAGAAAAACTGGGAAAGGGTGGCCAATTGCCATAATGGTTTCAAGAAGATAAAGGCTCAGCAGTCCTTACCATTCTTGCCCAAGGTCATCCTTGAAGGGCATTTTCTAATCCAACATCCCTTCAAAGTTCCAGCATTGGCCTCTTTGGTTTATCTTGCCTTGTTTGTAATCACTTCTTAAAATTCTTTTTGCCATTATTTTTCTCACTAAGTTTTTAATCTATTTTTGTTGTTGTTTTATTTTAATGGAAAGTTTGCTCTCTTACGGCTTTCTCTGAGTTTCTCCAGTACTAGTTGTCATGTAAAGTGACAAGGTTCTTGTGAAGGAATTAAGGCTGTTTAATTAGATTTCTGCTCAGATGATGAGTTCTGTAAATTGAAAGGGATGAGAGTGAGGTGTTACTTGGGTGATATGTAGCTTGTAAGAAATTGTAGGAAATCACTTGGCAAAACAAATGGGAGTCTGTAGAAGACTTTTCCAGTAATTCATCAAGCCCTAAAAGCATTCATTTGTAAACTTTGAAATAATGAAAAATCATTGGGTTAAAAAGAAAGATGAACCATTTGTTTAATTTTGTTGTGCAGTTTTGTAATGCCAAAGCATTCTCTCTCCATAGAAAACTTGGCAATGGCTTCATCCGGAGTCATTGGATGAAGACCAGCATGCAAACACCAAACGAGCTATTTGTGTCTTGTGAACGTGTGTCTGATCTTGGATGAAGTATATTCTGCTGAGGGCCGACATGAATGTCCAAAGTTATAATCCATTGTCACTTGCAGATGAGGATCAGATTCCCACCCAATCTGACCCCCTGTGAGAATGCTGTCAAGGTATAATTAGAGTCAGATTCTGGGCCTCATTAAACCACATCATACAACCCACAGTCAGCTCTTGCTCTCCATGTAATCAGCTCTAGAATTATGATAATGTGATAGTGCAAATATGGTGGCTTTCAGAAACTGGATTATCATGAGCCACTATAATAATGGTTGATTTCCCAGGTTCAGGTCTTAGGATTCCCATGACAAAGGAGAAAAGAACTGTTGGTCTGCACAGAAATTTATCATCTCTAGAGAAGATTTTTTTTACTATTGCATATGAATAATGGCTATGTATCCAGTTTACTCTACCAAGTTTACTAAAATTGACAACTTATGAAGCAAATTTAGTTTTTCTTGGTAGAGGTTAAATTTAATTATTAAAGTATCTAACACATATTTGAATGTCTCCCTTTGGATTCAGTGCCCTTGACTTAGAAAAAATTGATTCATAACAGGCACTGGATCCTGTTTCTTTCTTGGGTATATTCATGAGGAATAATGAGAAGATATCAGCAAAAATCTTTGAGTATTTTGGAATGAGATTAATCTTATGAATAAATGAATATAAGACTTAGTAAGCTGGTATTACTTTTAGAATGACATTCCCAAGTTTCAGTTTTGAAACTTTATACAAAACATTATCCAAACCTTTCATCATCTGCTAATCTTTCTAATTTGGGTAGTATGACCTATTGCATCATATACAGAATCCTACTTAGTGGCTCAGATTGGAGTATGAGCACTTGTACGTGCCTCTGAAGACAAACCCTCTAATGTTTGAATTTGGTAGTGCAGATTTCCAAGGTTAATACTTAAATGTGAAGTAATAGGCCTAAATTGGAGGCCCAAGGCTGAGCATTAGGAAGTTAGAGAGAAAGTGTGTTTTGTTTTTTCTGATGTATCTTATTGTGCTCCCTCCACATAATACAAGAATTGCTTATCCTGTCTCCCTTACAGTATTCCACACACACAACCTTCTTTGCCTGGAAATATTTACATGCATGATTGACTAGAGCAGCAGAGATGTTTCTGGCATGATATAAAGAATAATAGGAACAGGTTGTGATACATTTTTTAAAATAGCCATTGTTGGCCAGGCACAGTGGCTCACGCCTGTAATCCCAGCACTTTGGGAGGCCAAGGTGGGTGGATCACCTGAGGTCAGGAGTTCAAGACCAGCCTGGCCAACATGGTAAAACCCCATCTCTATTTAAAATACAAAAATTAGCTGGGTGTGGTGGTGGGCACCTGTAATCCCAGCTACTCGAGAGACTGGGGCAGGAAATCACTTGAACCTGAGAGGCAGAGGTTGCAGTGAGCTGAGATTGCACCATTGTGCTCCAGTCTGGGCAACAGAGCCAGATTCTGTCTCAAATAAAATAAAATAAAATAAAATAAAATAGCCATTGTTAGTTCTAACTCAACTTTTACATGAGATGGTCTTAGCTGGATGGTTTCAGATGAAAGAGTCAGAGGGGAATGGAATGATTCCAGGTGAGAAGGTGACTCTCAGGTAAAAGCTTTGGTTCCCTTATTGCTCCCATTCATGCCATTCAGAAACAAGAATAATCCTAGCAATCAATCCATCATTTTGTTACTGACCAACCTTTTACTTCTGGGTCTAATATCTAGTTTAAATTATTTTTTTCAATAAATGAACATAAAATTGTCTTCTAATGACAATCAAGCTGAAATTATCTCTGCGTATAAAATAATTACAGATTATCAAAGAAGCTGGACATATCATTTTTTACCTGATTCCATTGACTTCTATTTTTAATTTGCTAAATTAAATGTTGTAGGAAAAACTGAAGAGCTTTGTTCTAACTTTGAAATTCCACCACAAAATAATTGAGTCATGCACATAAAATGTCCATTAACAAGAACACAGTTGTAGTACTGGTTATTTTTGTTTGAAATAGAAATATGAAATTTTAAATTCAGCTATTTAAAATGCCCGAGGCTACCATGGAATGTACAAGGCTCTTAGTGAGGAGCAACACAAATAAAGATTTTTACAACCAAGTGAGGTAACTTCTTGGCCTAGGAATTTATGATAGAGCTTTTACTATGCTTTTAAAAGTATTTTCACTAGATATAACATCAAGTTCATATATGTAAAGTGATGAAAACTATCATAGTGGTCTAATTCTCTGACAAGGCAAGCTTGGTATTGAGATGTGATAAGTTCATTCAAGGAAGCCTTCTGTCAATTTCCATAGGATTGGGAAGGTGGTGCCTTGTCCATCTTTGCAGGTGTTGGAAGGGGAGCATTATTGCATAGATCTGTTCCAGTTTCACAGCAACATACAGACTATAGTGTAAAGAAAGAAAAAGTGAAAAAGTGATAGGACTTATATGCACTACAAACAATTATGACCACTGACCAGCTCTTACTGTCACTTCCTGATTTAATTATCCCAATAGTCTTTCAACGTAAATGTTATTCAGATAACCATAGATACGTGGCCTGAAGCCAGATATAACAAGAACCAGCCAGTAAAGAAATGGGTTGAAGGTAACCAAGTAATAAGTGACTGGAGTGGTTACTGAACCCAAATCAGGTGATTAGAAAGTTAGATTCCCAGGGGAATTCTCATTACAAGAAACATCAGGTAATTGGAAGCCCTGTTAAACCCACCATAACAAAGGCTCAGCAACTGTACATCTGCAGTGCCAGTACAAGAGTCTTCAGGTCTTATGCACTTTCTAAAATCTTTTATTATTAACCATTGACCCTCTAACCTCAACTTCTTTGAGATGATAACTTTGTTTCCTTTAGTAAATAAGTAAATTCCTTTTTACCCTCCTTCCCAGGAAGTTTGAGATTCATGTATAAAGATGAAGACCTAAATAATACTGGCTGAGCCACCCTAATTTGAAAATCCAAAATCTGAAATGCTCTAAAATCCAAAACTTTTTCAGCACTGACATGACACAAGAAGAGGAAAATTCCACACATAAGTACTTAACACAAACTTTGTTTCATGCACAAAATTATTGAAAATATTGTATAAAATTACCTTCAAGCTTATGTATATAAGGTGTATGTGGAATGTAAGTTAATTCAGTGGTCAGACTTGGGTCCTATCCCCAAGATATCTCATTATATATGTGCAAATATTCCAAAATCCAAAACACGTCCGGTTCTAAGCATTTAGGATAAGGGATACTCAACCTGTAGCATAAAATCAATATTTTGGGTTATAGCTGGGTGCAGTGACTCACACCTATAATCCCAGCACTTTGGGAGGCCAAGGTGGGAGGACTGCTTGAGGCCAAGAGTTTGAAACCAATCTGGGCAACATAGTAAGACCCTGTCTCTACTAATTAATTAATTAATTAACCAACTGTAAGTGGATGTTCTCACCTGTAGTCCTAGCTACTCAGGAGGCTGAAGCAGGAGGATCACTGGAACCCAGAAGTTGGAGGTTACAGTGAACTATGATTGTACCACTGGACTCCAGCCTGAATGACAGAGACAGAGACCCTGAACTTAAAAAAATGTATATGTTACAACTTGGGACTGAAATATTTGTTTGTATGTTAATAGTTTGTAGCATTTAAGATAATATGACATATTACAGAAATTTGATAGATTTGCTTTGAAATGCTAATTTGAAACATGTAATTTTTTTTTTTTTTTGAGATGGAATGCACTGGTGTGATCTCGGCTCACTGCAACCTCCACCTCCTGGGGTTCAAGTGATTCTCCTACCTCAGCCTCCTGAGTGGCTGGGATCACAGGTGCCCACCACCATGCCCAGCTAATTTTTGTATTTTTACTAGAGATGGGGTTTCACCATGTTGGCCAGCCTGGTCACGAACTCCTGACCTCAAGTGATCTGCCCACCTTGGCCTCCCAAAGTGCTGGGATTATAGGCATGAGCCACCACACCCAGCCTAACATATAATTTCTTTTAGAACTGTTATTTTAAGGCCGGGCGCGGTGGCTCAAGCCTGTAATCCCAGCACTTTGGGAGGCCGAGACGGGCGGATCACGAGGTCAGGAGATCGAGACCATCCTGGCTAACATGGTGAAACGCCGTCTCTACTAAAACATACAAAAAAAAAAACTAGCCGGGCGAGGTGGCGGGCGCCTGTAGTCCCAGCTACGCGGGAGGCTGAGCCAGGAGAATGGCGTGAACCTGGGAGGCGGAGCTTACAGTGAGCTGAGATCCGGCCACTGCACTCTAGCCTGGGTGACAAAGCAAGACTCCATCTCAAAAAAAAAAAAAAAAAAAAAAAAGAACTGTTATTTTAAGTTGGATCTGTAAGATAGTTTAAGTTTCAAAACAATATTGCGATGTTCAAAAAAACTTGGGTTTCAGCATTTTTTTTTTTTTTTTTTTGGAGACAGAGTCTCGCTCTGTTGCCAGGTTGGAGTGCAGTGGTGCAATCTCGACTCACTGCAACCTCTGCCTCCTGGGTTCAAGCGATTCTCCTGCCTCAGCCTCCCAAGTAGCTAGGATTACAAGTGTGCACCACCATGCCCAGTTAATTTTTATATTTGTAGTAGAGACCGGGATTTCACCATGTTGGCCAGGATGGTCTTGATCTCCTGACCTTGTGATCTGCCCACCTTGGCCTCCCAAAGTGCTGGGATTACAGACATGAGCCACCACACCTGGCCCAGGTTTCAGCATATTTTTAAGTTTAGTTTGTTAGATTTATAAGAGCTACTTAAGGACTTGGGAAGGTATAACGTGTTAGGGTATTAATTTTATCCTGTTAGGCATTTGAAGTGCTTATAAAGTAAATTGAATATGTTAAATTGATAAATGCAGTTTAAAGTGTTACAGGAGTAATCTGAACAATGATTCCCCATAGGGGTGAGGATTGACCTGAAAAGGGGCTCGAGGGTACTTTCTAGGGTGATAGAAATGTTTTATCTCTTGATTGAGCTGTTGGTTATCAAAATCCATTAAACTGTCCCTTAAGATCTATGCATTTCCTTGCATGTAAATTTTACCACAATTTAAAAATATGTGTGTAGGAACTTAATCAGCTAATTTATAGACAGAATTGATTGTTTAATGGAGTTGAGTCTATTCAACTTGAGTTAATCAAACATTGATTCAAGGACCCCCTGAGAGTGATCATTCTTGGTTTCATAAAATTTATTAGACGTATGAATAGAATAATGAGATCATAATTTGAATTTAAAAGCTTAAGGGAAACTACATAGTGAATTGTTGACATAGATGCAGTTCTTGAACAAAAATCTTGATGGTCTGTAAGTCCATGTCTATTCCTTCTCCTAGTTGGTTGGACTCCTGGGGAAGTAGGATAGTCTTCCTAGTATGCTGCATTTAGCATGAAGCACTTGACTATTGGTGAGTGAATGGAACACCTCTAGAGGCCAACTACATCATCCTTCTGTCCTCCTTGTAGCACTAGTTCATTTGCATAGGTCAGCATATCCGATAAACTCACACCTTGAAGGGCAGAAAGGACACTTCTTGAGAAGACTGTACACAGGACAGTGTTTCTATGACAGCAAACCTCGGTAGCCACAAATCCCTGGAGGATCAGTAATGCTAGTGCACACAAGGAGCTCTCTCCCAGCCTGAGGGCTCTGCCACCCAGGTAGGGCTAAGAGGCTGGAGTTGACAAAGGGAAGTCAAAAATGGGAGAGCTGTCCATCAGGGGTGTTGCTGAGCCCTGAATAGAGATCGAGGTGGGTCTGTCTCTCCCCCTTATTTTAAACCTGTACCTTTCCTTTTATTCTCTAGGATACCTTCTCTATCTTTTCTGGTTTGCAAAAGAAAAAAAATCGTTAGATAGCCACTTTGAATCAGGCTTGGAAAAACACTTATAAATAATAATTCCACACATGTAAGATGGCTAGTCAACCTAGGTCTGAAAATGACTTAACAGGAAAACATTTTCAATATCAATCTCTCATGATTCCCAAACACACACACACACACACACACACACACACACACACACACACACACTCACAAACTCACCACAACTTCAAAATTAGCAACCAAAAGACATCTAAATGCTGTGATCTTTCCTTTTCTCTTCCAGATCAGATTAGCTTTGCTCTTCACTGTCCTTTTGTCAAAGCCCCTCCTGCATATTTGGCATGAAACCTTCCTCAGCTACTCACACAGTAATTGCCTCATTTCTCAAACTCTCTAGAGTCACATCATCCAATCAAAGTACTGTGTAATGTGAGCCACATATGTAATTGAAAAATTTTCAAGTAATCACATTTTTTAAGTAAAAATAATCAGGTAAAATTAATTGTACTAATACATTTTATTTGACCCAATATATTTCAAATGTTATGTCAACATGTAATCAATATAAAAATGATTAATGTATGTATTTCATATTCACAGCACATCTCAATTCAGACTAACTGTATTTCAAGTGCTCAAAACCGCAAGTGGCTAGTGGTGGCCATATTGGACCACAGAGCTCTAGAACTTCTGTAGCCCATGGTTTAGCAGTTAATTATGTGTGCACTTGGCATGTTCGCTGCTTATTCTCTAGTGAAGTCATTCTCTCTAGCAGGCCAAGTTTTGTTTATACCACAGGTCCTAGCATGGTGCTTTGCGCATTGGGGGCACTCAACAAATCCCTAAGATTTGCTTCATAAATGATCCCTATACACTGATAGCATCTTCCTCATTCATGGAATAACAAGAATGACCTCATCTCCTCTCACTTTCATTCCTTAGCTACTAACACTGTTGCAAAGATCTCTGGAAACCAGAAACTTTGGTCACCTATACCTTAAATGGAGAGAGAAGTAAAACTTGCTACTGAGAAGCAAGGACTGCCTAGAAGTTTTAGTTTGCTGGCAGAGTCAAAATAAGCACTGAATGAAGATGTGTGTGGTTCCCAGTTTTATAAATAGGTTTTACAAGAGGAGAGTGTTTGCTTCTTTGTTTTTGATGCCAAACATTTCTTCTTTTAGCATGTTATCTGAAAGTAATGATGCCAAAGGGATGATATGCCAGAAAAAGATGGTTTGTGTCCAGTTCTTTCATATGCCAGGCATAACCTCCAATTAATCTGAATGAAAGAGTGGGTGCCCATGCAGACAATGCCAACAAATGCCCCTGTAGAGAGGACACATACAGATGCCAACCTGAAATCGGGCACTGGCTACTGAAACAAAGGATTGCTTTAATTTTTGTGGAATAAACTATTTTTTCCCTCTGCTTTTCATGAAGTGGCCCTAAAGAATTCCTCTTGTTTGTGGTCTCGAAAAAATTAGAACTATGCCAATGAGGCCTGCCTTTAAGGGTTCTATTAAACAATAAGAAGGCTTTGTTATTGGCAATAAAATTAAAGCAAGCAGTGTTTCCATTACCTGGCAGGCTGCCCTCTCCCTTCCCACAACCCCAACCCTGATCCTGACAAACCTCAGCAGACCATTCTGTTTCCCAAGTAGGAAGGTTAGATGGCAACATCTGTCAGGTTTGTGTACAGAAATATAATTGACCTTAATGATAATGTATAAAGAGCGAGAGACGCCACGGGGGGAGGGGGGAGGAAAAAATGGGGGTGGGGAGAGAGAGGGATGCTTCTCCAAATAATCTTTAACTCAAGCTTTAAAAATGTCAAGTTTACTGCAGAGGCTTCAAGTTCTCAAACCATTGTTCCAGAAAGACAATAATAATTTCACAATGAGTTGAAATGATGGAAGTGAGGGGTCATTAGATAAGGAAATATACATTTTAGTCTGACACACTAGATGTCATGTGTTTTCTTTTTCAGGGAACTTTGCCTACCATTGCTCAAACTTAGACCCACTTACAGTCAGTTGCAAATGAATGCTTGTAGGTAGATTGTGGCCCTGAAATCAGGAATGACCAAGGCTAGTACAGAAAGCACTGTCAGATGCAAATTCTGTTTAGCCTCACAGTTAGTCAAAAGTCATTGGAACTGAAAACTTGGATGACTGTGATGCCAGCTCTCTCTGTCCTCCATGAGAGCTCAAAATGGTCATATTGTAGTCTCCTCTAGTGTAAGAGCTCTCCTACAGCTGTCAAGGCCATACCCATATACCACTCACAGGTCCTATCTCCCTGGCCTGGGAGCTTTTTCTGCCCCTCCCAGGACCAACTAATTCCAAAGGGGAGTTAATGCCTACCTTCCCCCAACAGCTTTCAACCAGCTCCTGATGGGAGATGTTAGATAAATACTCTGCTTCTTCCTCATTAGCTGGAATGTTCTATACTGTTTCCCAGAGTTGCCCACTGGGATTAATCTCCAGTTGCCCAAGGTGGTCTTGGTAAGTCACACTTTACTGGCTTCATAGTTGTCCCTGTTTCACTTCCTACCCGGTACCGGTGTTTTCTGACAACAATTTGACCATCCATTATTGTCTCATATCCTTCTCAGGGAGGATAGAACTGCCAACCATGTCTAAAATGAAATGATAGCACAAGTCTCTTTTTCTAGTCATGGCTATCGCTCACATGTTCAATTTCTCTAAACTTAAATCTGTTTCATTATATTTGAGTAAACATACATATGAAACACCGGACATCAAAAATATTTAAAAATCAGTCTACTCACCTCCTGATATTCTAGAATGACAACAACAGGGCAAGATATTTCATAGATATCACTTGTGGATGCATCACGAAGGCAGAACAAAGCTTAACATTTTCCAGTTGTACCTCCCAGTTAAGTTCTATCAGTGGCGTAGTCATGTGTACTTCACTCACTGTATGGAATACCAAAGAGCAGAAACCCAATCTTCGTTTTCCAGAACTTTGCAGGAGCAGATGGCTTCTATATCTGAGTAACTGAAGCCTGAAAAGGGGTCCAACTCAGTATTTTTCCAGTACATCACTTTTCAGGAATCATGGCACAACAACTAAAAGGAATGCCACTTAATGAGAAATAACATGTAAGATTGAAAGTGATTAAGGTAAAGTCATAGAGAAGAGGTTTCCTCTTTCCATTAGAAATAACTTCCCTTCCCTGAAACACGTCACCTCCATCTTTCCTGGCACTCCATTAATGGTCATCTTCTAAAAGTTATTGTCTACCCTCTGACCACAACATCAAATGCCAAACACATTTGTTGAAAATTATTTAATAGAAATTGCTACTTTTCAGAAACTTTATGAAAAAGATGTGATAGAGACAAACACCCGTGGCAGGTTAGTAGATTTCTTTTCATTCAGTGTGCCCAGCCCAAACGGAAGGGTGTGAAGCATTTGTTTTATAAAGTGTGTAATTAATAAGAGAAAGGAAGGGAGGAGTTTATTGTTTTCCAATGAATTATGAGCAACCCCTTCCATTCTGCTTCTTCATTTTGGAACTGCTTCTAACAAAGTTACCATCAAACACAAAAAGAAAAGACTGTGATATTGATGCCAAAAATATAAGATTGAAGTCAGTTGAGTGTAGCCTAGGAAAAACATTACAGAAGGAGTAACATTTATTATAATTGTGACAGAAGTCAGCAGGACATCATGGAGACAGTAAAAACCATACTGCAAGTATTTTGTCATTTTCAAATTGAAATTCCATTAATTTAGTACTTGTAGCTATTCATGCTTTAAAAGAAGAAAACTAATATTTATTGAGCATCTACTATGTACCAGATTGTTTACAGATATTTTCATCAAAAGTATGCAAATGAAGAAACATTCTCACAGAAATTTAACATATTTTTCATACCTGCAGTCCTTTGAATATAAAGTCCATGATTTTTCCTTTATGCCAGAGGTCAGCAAACTGTGATGCTCATGCTAAATCACACTGTTTTTGTAAGTAAAGTTTTATTGGAACACAGCCACGTCCATTTGCATCCATATTGTCTATGGCTGCTTTCACACTACAACAGCAGAGTTGAGTAGCTACAACAGAGACCGTCTGGCCCACAATGCTAAAATAATTACTATCTAGGCCTTTACAAAAAAAAAGTTTCCCAATTCCTGCTCTGTACCATGGAAGAATGTTCTCTACCCTTCTTTCCCCATCCAATTGCATCAGAAAGCAGCCTTCAAGGAACCCAGTTGGGATTTTGGGATTTAGAAGCAGCTTCAAAAATTCTGGAGTTAAGCCTCATGTTATAGCTTCCAAAGCTATTATTTTGATGATGTAGATGCATCAAAGTTTTGATTCATGCTAGAAAGTCCTCAGGTAACCAGCACAGGCTGACTGGTCCTAGAACCTCTAGTTTTAATTCTCTATGGACATTCCAGATAAAAAAAGTTTGTTAGCAATAGTGATCATTCACATTTATGTAGTAATTACTACATGCCAAGCATTTGTCAAGGGCTTTTCATGTATTCACTCATTTAGTTCTCACCACAGTCTAACCCAGGGGTTCTCAATCTTGGCACTAGTGGGATTTGGGTATGGACCTCTCACTGTTGTGGGGGCTGTCTTATGTGTTGTAGGATGTTTAGCAGCATCGCACCTGGTCTGCCAGGTAACAAGTGTTATTTTCCTTATTATGCAGGTAGGGAACTTGAGATATAGATAGTTGAAGTAAATGCCCAATAAGATACAACTAATAAGCAATAAAAACCTGGTATTTCAATCCCAGGAAGACTTCCTCAAGTCCCTGAGCCCCAAACCATTGCCTCCATTAGCCAGCCCTTGCTCCCTCTAAATTATTTTACCTGTTTGAAGATTTTTGCTTTACTGAAAAACTAACAGCGACATCAACAACATCGTGAATGGCCACGTTCTGTATGCTGCTATTGGAAGTAAAACTCCTTTATGTGAAGTTTCAAAGTTTTAGGCATTAGCAATGGCATTTTTTGCTAGGCAGTTTTATTGCCTTATTACAGTTGTATTTCATTTATAAGGAAGAATTTAATTGCTCTACTAACCACAGTGTGTTGCCATTTTTGATGGTGTCTTGCTATCTTGTCCAGCACTCAAACTTCATAATCTTAGAAACCTCAAGAAAAGAGGATTTATCATGAGGTTCCTGGGAGCTATTTTTTTTAGTCCCATAGCAAATTCCTGTCTGGATAGTTAATCAATATGTAGAATTGATCTCCTCTGGTCCAAATTATTTTCCACCATGTAACTATGCTAAAGCCTGGATTACATGTAGCTTCTAGTTGTATCACTATATCACTACTATTATTTCTCACCAAAATCACTTTATGAAAGGATTCCATTTTTAATTTTTCTGAAAAAGCCTTTCTTGGAGTTTAAAAAGTTTTGATCAAAAATGTTAAATATTAAATTAACACATTAAACATTAAAAATATTGTCCTGTACTCTGATCTGTCCTCCAAAGGACCTCAGGAGCCAGGCCATTCTCTCTCTCTCATTCACTTGAGCCGGGTCCACAAGTATTTGACTTTGGTGTGAAAGAGTTTCAGGGTGAAGATTACATATAAACATATCAGATGAATTACGGTAATACTGTCTGCTGTTACTCAATTCTCCTTGGCTCAGCTTTATATACAGACTGAAGTATTAGAATCCCTTTCATTGTTCCTCTGGCAGCTCTAACTTTTGCCCCAGAGTCTGGAATGTTCATCACAGCTGTCTTTGGCAATAAAACCCAAAGCACCCTCATATCCTCATATTTCTTTTTGCACCTGGTCAGTGGTACACAGCTGGGTGTAGAGCCCACTTGCATACAGTTTTCTCCCTGTACCCTCATCCACAGGTCAAATATCAGCTTATATAAAGCTCTGTTTTGTTTCAGTTGCTTCAGCCTTGGGCAAATTGGAATTAACTCCTCCAATGTTTTTCCTTTGGAGTGAGATGGGATGGTTATGCCACATTATGTAGTACCACTAACCCCTTCAAATTTGGATGCAGACTCAAAATTACATATTCTTAGTTATAGAGAAAAGTCCTTTTGAGTCTAAACAATAACAAGAATGTCAACCTAGCATCATATATAAAAATGTTTCAGCCTTTCTCAAGGTCACCTTAATTCGTGACCTTGGAATGGAAGGTCACATTTATTCACTGTGGCATGAAACAGCTTTTGTTTTTGCCATGAGGCTGAATCTAGGCAAATTTGTAAATTAGATATTTGTCTTTTAAACTCCCAGTCTCCTTGGTAATGGTTTCAAAGATGGCAAGGTTCAGAATCTTAAACTAAAGGGGTCACGGTTTGATGGTGCAATTTCAAGAGTGCAGTAATGGTGGGCCAGGGTGGGAGAGGCATCTGGATTGCACAACTCAAGGGGTCTACCATTCTTGCGGAATTCAAAGTGAATAGTAGCCTCCGGATTTGTGCAACCTTCTTCTCAATACCCAGAAATAGAATATCCTGTCTCCAACACATTGGGGTTATCCTCTCCCAAGCTTACTTCAGTGTCTCCGTCTGTGTACAAGTAAGAAGTGATATATCAAGTCAGTGTGTCATTTTCACAACAGGAATTATAAGGCTGTATTCTGAAAGTCTATGGATGGCTAACTTATTTCAATAAAGCACTGCAAAATGAGAAAATGAGGGTTTCTAAAATGCATGCTAGTTCAATTTCACCTGTGAGAACTGACCAGATATTTTTTTCCTTCACTGATGCTCCATCCTAAGTGTTCCAAATATTTCTAAAGATTTCAAGCCCACACATGTCTGAAATCTAATGATGTTTATACTCTGCACTGAACATCTCATTTTGCAGTTGAATACAAGTCAAATTAAAAGAGCCAGTTTTTAGAAATAATACTTAAATACCACTTACAGACTGCTAAAGAACATTTCACAGACACCTAGTCCAATTTCTAGTATATGTATGTAACTAAATCCCTTTAATGTTTATACGTATTTGAGAAGGAAAAAAATAATTGTCCTCTTTACCCCACCCGTTCCTCAAAACAGTGTAACACTATTACACCATAAAACTTAACAGGGAGACTTTGGGCGTTGCTAGCCAAGTGCTCTCGAGAAAATAGCTAATCCATTTATGTCATCATTAACTAATCTGGGGAATGATTATGCGTAACTGCATTTCTAGAAAGGGAAGGTAAACTGTGCACCCAGTGGCAACTTACATGGGACTGCAACTGATTATTGGTGCCAGATATGAGCATTAATGAAGCCGGGTGACCCTCAATGCTGAATTCCATCTCAGGACTAGGCAGGCCAGATATGATTGTTTTGCTTCTACATTCACATCATTATTCAGCTTTGTAATGTCTCTTTCATTAGACTGTAAAGGATCAGAAAGTCATTGTCAGAGAGAAGCAGCAATATTACCCTAGGAATAGGAGAAAGTGGGTCAGCAACTCCCTACAGGCAAGACTGATGGGGAGAAGATGCATTTCAAGATGCGAAAGAAAACTGTGACTCTAAATGTAGAGAAGTTGTGTGCTGAGCAGATGGGTGAGGCCAAAAATGAGATGAGGCGAAAATGACTGAGTTTCTCATACTGGTGGGCTGATGTGATATTTGCTTATGAGTGTACTTGAGGTGAGAAAAAACCATAGTATCGAGGAGCCTGGCCTGAGATCTCGGCTCACTGCAACCTCCGACTCCTGGTTTCAAGCGGTTCTCCTGCCTCAGCCTCCCAAGTAGCTGGGATTATAGGCATGCACCACCACACCCAACTAATTTTTGTATTTTTAGTAGAGTCGGGGTTTCATCATGTTGGCCAGGATAGTTTCAATCTCTTGACCTCATAACCCGCCGGCCTTGGCCTCCCAAAGTGCTGGGATTACAGGCATGAGCCACTGCGCCCGGCCAGGAAGGCCTAATTTTAAACTGTATTTTGTCCTGAGAAGTCAAGTGCCCCATTTCCAGTGTGGTCCAAAGGCAGGAGACAGTAATTACCCACCACTGGGCATCATTCCTAATGATCTTCATCTCACTCTTCCCCTTAGTTTAGGGGCCAAGGAGGAGACTGATGGCACAAAAGTGGAAGTGTGAGTACTGGAAAGAAAAGTTTGAACTTGTTTTCTGCATCCTTAAATTGGCGCTCCTCAGAGCACTTTCATCAGCCACAGTGATTTCTGAATCAAAAGATGTGAATCAGAAATGAAAGCAAAAATCATAACCAGGAGCTGCTAGCTTCCAAACCAAACCTGGGAACTAGAAACACCAGAACATAACTGCAAGTAACCAATAAACCCTGCCATATTTGAACTAATAGAAATTAATGAGAAAGTCCAATCAAATCATTAATTCTTTGTTTAAGTGACACATGAAACAGCAAAACTGTGGAAAACTTCTTTGTAGTAGAAAAATCTTTGAAATATAGAATAGTATTTAACTTGTTTTATTGTACCTTTTGGAATATAAGAATACTAGAGTTACAAGAATTTGGAAATTCATGAAAGTAGAAAACAAGATTCAACTTTCCTGGTTTCAAAAGGAAAGCTAAATCTGTATTCTCTGAAAGATCTAGGAAAAATACTTGGCCTAAAGTGAATAGATCCTGTTCCCAAATTTCTAGGATTTTACATTTTGGGGTGACGGTGATTGTGATATCAGTGTTCTCAAAACACATTTGCCTCAACAAAGAGGATTTCAGCCCACTTTTTTGGTAAAGCAAACCTATCCATTCTGTAAATCAAATAGCCAAAATTTGGATTAAATTGAGCCCCATATTACAGTGGCAACTGGAATACTTTTTCTACTATGCAGTAACTCAAATCCCAATGATTGTGAGAGTGAAATGGATCCTAAACTAAATCATAATCTGTTTACAAAATCCCTTCTCAATGCAGACAACAGTACCTCAGATTTGTCAATGGCTTCATAAGTTTAGGTGTTTCTTCATATATTGTTTCATGTATTCACCGCAATAATTCCACATGGCTGAGAGAGCAGAAATCATTCAGCTCATTTTACAAATAGGAAAACTCACAAGTGGAGATAGCCTAAGATTTTCCTAATGTCACCATGTGGATATATTACACACCACATTTCATCTCACAGCCCCTACTCTAAAATTAGCAGTGGGGTCTCACTGGACTTAGTCAAAGTCGGAAGAGCTTGAAGTGTGGAATATGTTAGTGACAACAGTAAAACTTGAGGACCTCACAATGTGGTCAATTGATTTTCGACAAAGGTTCTCAGACACTTCAATGAAAGAAAGAATAGTCTTTCAAAAAATTGTGCTGAGACAACTGGCTATCCAAAGCAAAAGAATAAAGTCAGAAGCCTACCCTCACACCATACACAAAGCTGACCTCAAAATGACTCATAGACCTAAATATAAAATATAAAACTTATAGAGGAAAACAGAACAGTAAGTCTTCATGACCTTGGGATAGGCAATGGTTTCTTAGGTACAACAACAAAAGCACAAGTAACAATAGAAAAGTAGATAAATTGAACTTCATTAAAATTTAAAAATGTTTTGTGCTTTAAAGGGTATCATAAAGAAAATGCAAAGGCAACCCACAAAACAGGAGGTAATATTTGCAAATCAGATATTTGATAAGGGACTTGTATTCTGAATATGTAAAGAAATAATACAATCTAGTAATTAAAAGACAAATGATCCAATTACAAAAGGAGCAAAAGATCCGAATAGTCATATCTCCAAAGTAGATACACAGCTGTCCAGTAAGTACATGAAAAGATGGTCAGCATCATTAGCCATCAGGAAAATGTAAGTCAAAACCACAGTGAGATACTACTTTACACCCACTACGATGAATAAAATTAAAAAGACAGACAATAACAAGCATTAACAAGGATGTGGAGAAATTGGAACCCTCATGTATTTCTGATGGGAATATAAAATAATGCAGCCACTTTGAACAATAGCTTGGCAGTTCCTTAAAACATTAAACACAGTTATGCAACCCAGCAATTCCACCCCAATATCAAAGAAAAATGAATATATATTGGCACACAAAAACTTGTACATAAATGTTCATATCAATATTATTTATAGCAAACAAAAACTAGAAACATCAGTGTGCATCTATTAAAGAATAGATAAACAAAAAGTGGTCTATTCATACAATGAAATATTATTTGGCATAGAAGGGAATGAAGTACTGATAAATGCTACCACATAGATGAACCTTGAAAACATTATGCTAAGTGAAAGAAGCAAAACAAAAAGGATTATGTATTATTTTATTCCATTTGTATGAAATGTCCAGAACAGGCAAATCCATAAACAGACAGAAAGTAGGCTAGTGGTTGCCTCGGGCTGGAGCTGGGGCAGGTAGGGAAAATGTGGAGTGACTGCACACATTATGGGTTTCTTTTCTGGGCACTGAAAATGTTTTAGGCTTAGATTATGATGACAATTGCACATGAAATCATCTGTGAATACACGAAAAACCACAAAACTGCACATTTTAAATGGACAAATTTTATGATATGTGAAATATATTCCAATAAGGCAGTTTTAAAAAATCAATTCCTGGCCAGGTGTGGTGGCACACACCTGTAATCCCAGCACTTTTAAGAGGCCAAGGTGGGAGGATCACTTGAGCCCAGGAGTTTGAGACTAGCCTGGCAACATAGCAAGACCTCGTCTCTACAAAAAAATACATTTTTTTAAAATTTAGCCGGGAGTCATGGCATATGCCTATAGTCCCAGCTATTCAGCTATTCAGGAGACTGAAGGGGGAGGATTGCTTGAGCCCAAGAGGTTGAGGATGCAGTGAGCTGTGATGGCACCAGTGCACTCCAGCCTGGGTGACAGAGAAAGAGCAAGACCCTGTCTCAAAAAAAATCAACTCCTTTCCTCCCTCCCCCTCAAATAAAACAATCCTTAGGACATAATTCTGTGTCTACACAGTCCTTGGAAACTCATCCATTGCCTGCATATCGAGTGATTGCTAGTAATAACTACTTGCTCCATTACGTTTTTGCCCTGTCTCTTCTTGGAAGGTCATTTTCCCTATTTATTTATTCAACAAATATTTTTTGAATGCCTATTTTGTGCCAGACATGGCACCAGGTGCTTGGGATAGATACCTTATTTAATACAATAGCTGAAGATCCCTGCGCATATGGAGCTTACGTTCTGTCAGATTTACCTGGTATTCTCAAGTACAACTTATCTCTTCGGGTTTATTTCTAGTAGATACTTTTCAAGTCTGGGGTCTGACAAAGAAAAACTAGAGCTGGACAGTACTTAAAGCTGTAAAAACAGATTTTATTCAGGACTATTGTAGTAAGGGGAAAGAGACCTCAGTATAGAATGGGACTCAACTCCCAGTGTCATGTGGACCAGTGGGAATTTACAGCCAAGGAGCAGGGTGGTGGTAAGTGGATGGAAAATTACTAAGAGGAAACATCAGGGGTAAGGGGGATTCTGGTTAAACCGATCTAAAAGGATTCTTGCTGAAGGTAGGCCAAGTTGATCAGACATTCCCCGGGGCATGGTGAAGGATGAAGAACCCAATCAGATACTGAGAGTGATCAGATATGGAGATGGAGGATTCTGGCTAAACCAACTCAGCAGGGTTCTTGCTAAAACTGGTTTACAAGGAAGTGCACAGAAGGGCCCAGGAGAAAGTTCAAGACTAAAGTTTGGTCAAGCAAAGAAGCTTTGTCAGTGCTACTTTCTAGAAATTTTACTTCCTCCATCATAATGTGCTTATGTTATCAATATGGTCCCATCCTTTTCATAACTCAGTTGTAGTTATTAAATTCAGTAGGAGGTCAAAAGGAAACACAAGAAATTTACTGAGTGTAAGTTTCAAGAAAATATGTCAATAGACAGCTAAATTTATTTGAGAAACCTCAAGGGGAACTAGAAATGATGACATAAAAGAACAATAAGAGAAATGAAGCCTAATGATTATCCTCCTTGAAATATTAGCCTGAGTTCTACATTTGTACTTCTCAGTCAATGCATTTTTAATTTTTTTCTTTGTTCATTAAACAAATACTTAGCAAATAACTCTGTCTGCTAAACTGATGCAGGACATAATCTCATGGTTTACTGCAAATGGCCAATGACCATCTTCTCAATAAGATGTCTTGAGTAATCTCTATGTTGTGTCTGAACAATGATCATGAATAAAATTCAAGGAATCCTGGGCCTCTGGAAACAGGACATGGTTTCTGTGAACAGCCATCAGTGGATTTTTATCTTGAACTCATGACCCTACTTCCAGTTTATCTCATTCATAGAGAATGAAATTACTCCAGTTAAAGTCTTCCAAATCAAAAAGGCTAGGGACTGGGCCATGTCTCCTCCCTGAGATATGCTAGAATAATCAATGCCATTGTCATTCTTTGTAACATTGCAACTTCTCCTGCGGCTGTGTTAAAATAATAAACCTCATGCCTGCTATCTCCATCTCACACAGCTGTGGTTTCTGGGTTTCTGTTTGTGAATAAGCATTTCAGAATTGTCATGAGATGGAGGAAATAGCATGTGCAGAGTATTTCCCAGGCCTAGTTGCCAAGAATGAGCTAATTGTAAGCCTCCCTTGCATACGAGTCACAAAAACTTCAAATACAAGCCATTCTGTAATGATCCACCTTTCCATGTGAATGGTATTCTTTCATTATAGAACCTTGATCTTTCAGAATTATACTAGGGGTATAATTTTAAATTATGTCATAAGATTAATAAACTATTGAACCATCTTTTGGTGCTTTATTTATGTTTTATAATGATTAGATACAAAATTGATGTTTGTATTTAAAAGAAATGTTAAATAAATGTGATACAGTCTTGCTACATTGCTTATGGAAAATTTGTCTAAAAGAGATTAATAGTAATCTGTCCTCCATAAAAGAATAATATTGGTTGTTTTTTTAACTTACATTTTTTGTGTTTAACAGGAAAAATTTGATACTTTTTTAAAGTATAAAAGCAGGAATTGCAAATATATTTCACATGACACATCAATTTCCAACTAATTGGTAATGGCTATGTACATATTATGTTAAAGATTCTGCAGCTGAGTCTGGCTTAGTACAAAAGACTGCTGTCACTGGATAATAATGTTTTCCAAGGATGCAAGATAGGAAGTGGCCATGTAAGTCCCATATTTGCCATCCCTGCATAATCAAAGAGTTAACATTTAAAATATCTTTTCCGAGATTACTAGAAACATCCTAGTGTACATTAAAAGTAGCATTTAACTGAAAACAAAGGCCAAATTAACACTTACCATTGTACTTATCCTGTAGGTCAATGCATCACGTCAAGAAGCCAAATTGACAGAGGAGTGTGATCTTCTTATTGAGATCATTCAGCAAAGACGACAAATTATTGGAACCAAGATCAAAGAAGGGAAGGTATGATTTCTAGGGCAGAAGATTTCATATTCCATACCTGGAGAAAATAATTCCTAATATATTCCAGGGGCTTCGGAAATGTTGAGAACCCTCTTTTTCTATACATTCTATAATTCCCTCTTAAGTCTTTAAGACTTAGTTAAAAGGCCTTTGCTTGGCGGCTTTTTCTCCATCCTTTTCTTTGTACTATGGTCTCCTGTGAAGACCTGTGATACAAGGGCTGCTCCGTTGCCCAGCGCCAGGAGGTAGCATAATGGTCTTGTCTATCATAGCCATTGTTTTCTATCTCACTTGTCTATGAGAAGGTGGGTTCTGTGGAGGCAGAGTTCATTTTGTATTCATTGTGATATCCTCGCAACTAGCATAGCATTACATAAATTAAAAATGAATCTGACTTTATTTATAGAAATTATGAAGTACTTTCCCATGTTTTTGAGGAAATGTATACAGATATAACTTCATGGTCCCAAAACCCCTGTGGTTTCACTATATCATATACTCCATTGCGGATATAGTAATGGTAGTACTTCTTTTCTAATGTTTCTATGTTTTAATTTCCTATTGTTCCATAGCAAACTATATTTTTAAGAGAAATTTACATACATTCTTTATAGCCAGTTTCTTATTTATTCAAAATTCATTCACAAACTGTTGGTCACTTTAGAACCCATCAATTTATTCTATTTTAAAATTAGTCATGTTTTTATTGAAATACTTATGATCCTTTTTATTTTACCCAATTCTCTGCCACATTCAAGGATAATTTTTTTCTTTCTTTCTTTCTTTCCTTCCTTCCTTCCTTCTTTCTTTCTTTCATTCGTTCTTTCTTTCTTTCTTTCTTTCTTTTTTGACAGTCTTTATCTGTCACCCAGGCTGGAGTGCACTGGCGCAATCATGGCTCACTGCAACTGCCGCCTCCCAGGCTCAAACAATCCTCCTGCCTTAGCCTCCTGAGTAGCTGGGACTACAGACATGGGCCACCACACCTGGCTAATTTTTATATTTTTTGTAGAGACAGGGTTTCACCATGTTGCCTAGGCTGGTCTCGAACTCCTGGGCTCAAGCAAGCCACCTGCCTCTGCCTCCTAAAATGCTGGGATGACAGGCACGAGCTACTGTGCCTGGCCAAGGATAATTTTTCTAAGGATTTTTAAAAATAGAAGCATTTATTTATGATCCAATAAATTCATGCATTTCTATCATTGTTCATAGCTGTACTTTAAAACAAAATATGTATAATTAAAACATACTAGCAAGTTTTAAGTGAAACACAGAGATAACCATGGCTAATATAAGTGGTTTTCTCTGTTTTCCACAAAATTTAACAGGTACCTTTTAATACTGTACAATGTTTTACATTACTCTGTCTATATAGATTACAAAATATTTATACACATAAATTATTAAAATGATCTGAAAAAATAGTGAAATCAAATAGTTATTGATGCTGGTATTGTAGATTAACAGATTAACATGAAATTATTCCCTGGCCAAGGACTCACATGTGCTGAAAAGCTACTTTTCCCCACATACTAATTGTCCAATTTAGAAGAGCACTAAGTGTCCATCTGGAATCCTTACAGGATATATTTCCTCTTCCATCACCATCGTGCATCACATGTGCACATCTCTTAATTCCAGAAATATTCCAGGTTCTCAGACACATGGCCACCTGAAGTACAGTCAGAAGTAATTATTCATATGCATACAGAAGGTAATTTGCTATCTTTACATGGTTGCATGCAGAGATTAGCTCTCAATACACATATTAGTTTATTTTCATTTTTAATTTTAAATTGACCAACAGTTATATATATTTATGGGGTACAAAGTGATATTACAATTTATGGATGAAATATGGAATAACTAAATCAAGCTAATTAACATATCATCATCTCAAAGCCTTTTTTTGTGGTGAGAACATTTGAAATTTACTTGCTTAGTGATTTTGAACTGTACAATAAGTTATCATTTATTTGCTGTTTTCACCATGCCGTGCAATAGATCTCAAAGTAAAAAATAAATAAATAAATATATATATATATAATTTTTTTTAAAAAGCACTTACTCTTCCTCTCTAATTGAGGTTTCGCACCTTACTCTTACTAGTTTCTTATGGCTGCAATAACAAATAACCATAAACTTGGTGGCTTTGAGACAACATAGATTTATTATCTTAGTGTGCTGAAATTCGGAAATCCAAAAATCGATCTCACTGGGTTAAACAAAATTGACAGTCAAGGTTTTGACAGTGCTGTTTCTTTCTGGAAGCTCTAGGGGAAAATCCATTTTTTCTTGCCTTTTCTAGCTCTTACAGGTAGCCTGCATTCTTTGGCTCATGGTCTCTTTGCATCAATCTGACCTCTCTTCCCATCCTCATGTCTTCTCTGACATAGGCCTTCCTGCCTTCCTCTTATAAGGACCCTTGTGACTACATTGGGATTACCTGGATAATTCAGGGTAACATCCCTATCTCATGATCCTTAATCATGTCTGTAAACTCCCTTTTGCCATGTAAGTAACATATTCAAAGATTCCTGAGATTAGGATGTGGGCAGCATTGAGGATCCTTATTCAGCCTACAAGGGCACTCCACCACAACTTCCTGGCTAGCTTGCCTTCCCTTCTCTTACTTAGCTTGGACTTCCCACCACCAGGGTTTCTCTCATGAGCTAGATCAGAGTAGTGCAGGTGTCCCCAAGTTCCAGCCATAGTAATGCATGGAGTTTATGCTTTGGTGCACTCGTTCTACTCCAGATACATGTCAGTAATAAAGAACATAATAAAATGCAAAAGCAAAGAGATATAGCTGGACGAAAAACAAGATAAACATCTCCACGGGCCAGAAATGAGACAAAACTGAAAAGCCATGACTGTGGCTGAGGATACAGGCTACTGGGATTTGGTCTGGAAGAGGCCAAAGTAGCTTCGGCTTCAACTCCTGTGGATAAATAGTTCTTGAAGCTTTGGGGAAAGGACCTAGAAGTGCTCCAGATGGGATGAGGAATGGAAATCAGGCTCATTATTTGATGCCATGGGCTGTAGAAGGCTTCATGCTTCAGTCAAAAAGTATTGCCAACCTCTCCCTCGTATCATAGCTTTTAGCAAAGTCACATTGTTAGCTTAAAGCCTGTGTTCGCACTGTTTCTGATACCCACACAGAATAGGAGCACAGAGATAAGGATGGAATTCCTGAATAATGACCTCAAGGGCCAGGTGAAGGCAACTGGAAAACTATCAGAGCAGGGTAGGCTGAGCAAGGAGGGTGAGAGAGGAAAGAATTAGAAATTACTTCCCTTTAAAACTGAAACTCTTAAGTTTAATTTCAAAGTATATAAAGAAATCTTAAATTTCTAACATTCAGCCAGCAAAACCAGCAGACAACATTATCTTACCCCAGATAAAATTAACTTTATAGGAAAATAAGAAAAAGACTTTAAAAGAAGTAGTCTTAAGATGTTCAAAGAAAGAAATGAAGGAATAACTTCTCTTTCAAAAGAGCAAAAAAAGTGAAGCTACAAAAGAAGGAAATGAAATAAAAAATATATAGGAAAGCAACAAATTAGCATATTGGGAGGGAAAAATGTAGATATTGAAATTAGAAAGATATCTAATCCAGCTGCAGTGGAAATTTGGAAACTGAGTTTTGGTCACCACCTTGGGAATGCCACAAAAAGCATTCTTTTATGTCTGAGTGACATTAAAGTTTGGCAAATGCCCACTGAGTTTGAACTCAAAAAATAGGAAAGTATATATGAAAACCTACGCATGGGGCATTTTAAAAATAATAATCATACACTTGGTTGAAAGCAAGTATTTCAGCAAATTTCAAAAACTGAATACCATAGAACCCTGCCTCTAAGACCACACACTGTATCTCATTAGATATTATCAACAATAAAATAGGCCGGGCACGGTGGCTCACGCCTGTAATCCCAGCACTTTGGGAGGCCGAGATGGGCAGATCACGAGGTCAGGAGATCGAGACCATCCTGGCTAACACGGTGAAACCCCGTCTCTACTAAAAAATACAAAAAACTAGCCGGGCAAGGTGGCGGGCGCCTGTAGTCCCAGCTACTCGGGAGGCTGAGGCAGGAGAATGGCGTGAACCCGGGAGGCAGAGCTTGCAGTGAGCTGAGATCCGGCCACTGCACTCCAGCCTGGGCAACAGAGCGAGACTCCGTCACAAAAAAAAAAAAAAAAAAAAAAAACCACAATAAAATAATAGTTTCTATAGTTTTTGGAAACTAAAATCTATTCATATATAAATATATCTTCACAGCAATATTTTTTTAATGTAGAAGTAAACCACAGTGAAAGAACTATAATATATCATAAGTAGTAAGCAGCAAAAAAGTATTTGAAGGCAAACTTACAGGCTTTAATTCTTTTGAAAAAGAGGCTGGGCACAGTAGCTCACACCTGTAGTCCCAACACTTTGGGAGGCCGAGGCAGGAGAGGATTGCTTGAGTCCAGGAGTTCAAGACCAGCCGGGACAACGCGGCAAGACCCTGTCCCCTGCTACCCAAAAAAAGATAATACTAAAAGTAAAAAATTAGCCTTCAAATAAAGCTAGAAAAAACACAACCGGATAAACCCAATGAAAGCAGAGGAAAGAAATAAAGGAAGAAAAGTAAATGAAAGAAAAACAGGAAACAAACAAGAACAGCTGTCAGCAAAGAACAACTCGCAGCCTAGTTTTAAAACATCTGTGAGTAAAAAAGTGCCTTTACCCCCATTTTTAAAAGGTTGTTTAAAAAGTAAAGAAAAACAAACAATATATGTATGACAGAGACAGTATGTGGTCTTCAAAGCCTAAAATATTGACTATCTGGTCCTCTACAGGAAAACTTTGCCAGCCCTTAATCAGGAGGAGTTTTACTTGTAAAAAATAATTAAAAAGACCAATCTGTAGTTAAGGTCGATGAAGGAAAAAAGAGTGTGGGGCCACATAAACAAATACGTCATAAATACAATACAGACTTTTTAAAACATAAGAAAATTGTGTAAATGTCTTCATGCCAATAGTTTGAAAACTTAGGTAAAGAAGTAGTAGAAAACTTGAATAAACCAAAAATTTAAAAGCAGAAGACATTTAATCATTCATTAAAAGTGTCCCTCAACTTGCATTTCTGTTCCAAAATGGCACCAGCCCCCCATAGTTCTATAGCTTACATTAACAGAAGTTCCAGGAACTAATAATCTCATTCTCATATAAACTACTTCAGAAAATAGAAAAAGACATTTTATGTAGAGTGTATGTTCTTGATACCAAATACATACAACATTAAAAAATCGAGAGTGAGAGAATATCACTCATGAATATAGACACAAAAATTTTTTTTTAAATATGATAAAATGTAATCCATCAGTGTTTTATTAAACACATCAAAATAGCCTTTATTCCTATAACACAAAGATGGCTCAATTACAGAATATCTGTTAACAGAACCATGTTAACAGAAAACATACATATGATCCCAGAGTAGGAGGGATTTTTTTTTTAGACCAAACATTTTTTTAAAAAAAGAGCCATAAAGCAAAGACTGAAACATTTGACATAGAATAAGAGCACAATACAAAAATAAATTTCATTTCAATATATTAGTAACAGCTGAAAATTGAAATTTTAAAAGAAATTCCATTTAAAACAGCTTCACGAATATGAAATACTTAATGATAAATCTAACAAAAGATGGGTGAGACTTGAAAGACCTTGAAAACTATAAAATATTGCTGAGAGAAATTAAAGACGACTTAAAAATGAAGCTATGTATTATGTTATGAGATAAAGACTCAGAACAGTTATGATTTCTGTTCTTTCCACATCAACCTGTAGAGTCAACATAATCTCAGTGAAAATTCCAGCAGGTTATTTTATAGAAATTGACAGGCTGATTCTAAAGTTCATATTGGAATACAAAGAATATAGCATAATCATTTAAAACTTTGAAAAATAGGCCGGGTGCGGTGGCTCATGCCTATAATCCCAGCACTTTGGGAAGCCGAGGCGGGCGGATCACAAGGTCAGGAGATTAAGATCATCCTGGCTAACATGGTGAAACTCATCTCTACTAAAAATACAAAAATAAGCCAGGCATGGTGGCGGGTGCCTGTAGTCCCAGCTACTTGGGAGGCTGAGGCAGGAGAATGGCGTGAACCCGGGAGACGGAGCTTGCAGTGAGCCAAGATCGCGCCACTGCACTCCAGCCTGGGCGACAGAGAGAGACTCTGTCTCAAAAAAATAAATAAATGAATACATAAAATAAACTTTGAAAATAATAACAAAGTTGGAGAACTAACATCAGCTGATTTCAAGATTTATTATAAGGCTTCAGAAATCAATATAATGTGGTATTTGCATGAAGATAGACAAATAGATCAAAGGATCAGCAAAAAGACTTGAGAAATAGATTCATACATATATGGACAAATGATTTTCAGCAAAGATGCAAAGGCAATTTCAGTGGAGAAAGGATTGTCTTTTTAGTAACTGGTGCTGGAGCAATTGGATATCTATATGTAAGAATATGAAGTTTGATCCATACTTCACATTATTTACAAAACTTAACTCAAAATTGATTATATATCTAAATGTAAAAGGTAAAAGCTGTAAAACTTCTAGAAGAAAACGTGGAGGAAATCTTGACCTTGGGTTAGGCAAAAATTCTTTACATACAAATGACAAAAGCATTATCCATAAAATAAAATAGTTATATGTTAGGTTTCATCAAAATTAAAAACCTCTTCAAAATGCACTGTTAAGAGAATGAAAAGACCAGCCACAAAGTAGGAGAAAATATTTACAAATTATTTATTTTAATAAAGGATTGTATCCAGAATATATAACAAATTCTCAAAACTCACTAATAAGAAAACAAACAAGCCTTTCACCAAAATGCATAAAAGATTTGAATACTTTACCAAAGAAGAGGTGTGGATGGTGTATTACTCAGGGTTCTCTAGAGGGACAGAACTAATAGGATATATATATAGAGAGAGAGAGAGAGAGAGAGAGAGAGGAGTTTATTAAGTATTAACTTACATGATCACAAGGTCCCACAATAGGCCATCTGCAAGCTAGAGGAGCAAGGAGAGCCCATCTGAGTCTCAAAACTGAAGAACTTGGAGTCCAATGTTTGAAGGCAGGAAGCATCCAGCATGGGAGAAAGATGTAGACTGGGAGGCCAAGCCAGTCTTGCCTTTTCATATTTCTCTGCCTGCTTATATTCGCTGGCAGCTGATTAGATGGTGCCCACCCTATTAAAGGTGGGTCTGCCTTCCCCAGCCCACTGACTCAAGTGTTAATGTCCTTTGGCAACACCCTCACAGACACACCCAGGATCAATACTCTCATCCTTCAGTCCAATCAAGTTGACACTCAGTATTAACCATCACAGATAGTAAATAAGCACATGAAAAGATGATTCAGTATCATTAGTCATTAATGAAATGCAAAATAAATTTCAATGAGATACTGCTACCTACCTACTAGAATGATTAAAATTCAAAAGATGGTGCATACCAAGTGTTGGCAAGAATGTGAAAGAACCAGAGCTCTCACAAACTGCTGGTGGTGGGAATTAAAGTAGTACATGCTGGAAAGCTGGCAGTTTCTTAAGTAAGCATACACTTACCATATGATCCAGCCATTTAGGTATTTACCAAGAGAAAGGAAAGCTATGTCCATACAAAACTTGTAGGTGAGACTGGGCACCGTGGCTCACACCTGTAATCCCAGCACTTTGGGAGGCCGAGGCAGGCGTATTGCTTTGAGCTCAGGAGTTTGAGACCAGCGTGGGCAACATGGTGAAACCCTGTCTCTACAAAAAATACAAAAATTAGCCAGGTGTTGGTGGCTCACTCCTGTAATCCCAGCTACACAGGAGGCTGAGGCTGGAGAATCGCTTGAGCCCAGGAAGCAGAGGTTGCAGTGAGCCGAAATGGTGCCACTACACTCCAGCCTGGGTGATAGAGTGAGACCCTGTCCAAAAAAGAAAAAAAAAAAAAAAAAAAAAAGACTAGTAGGTGAAATTTCATGTTAATTTTACTTGTGATAGCCCCAAACTGGAAATGGCCCAAATGTCCATCAACAGATGAATGGGTAAACAATTTATGTCATAATCATACAATGAAATGCTCTTTGGTAATAAGAAGGAATGAACTAGTTACACTAGTTATAAATGCAACAACATGGATGGATCTCAGTATAGTTAGGGTGCGTGAAAGAAGTCAGACAGAAAGTAGTATATTCTGTATGAGTACATTCATATGAAATTCAAGAAACGGCACTTTCTACTAATCTACAGTGACAAAAAGCAAATCAATGATTGCTTTTAGGGATGGGATGATAGGAAAAGATGGGCATAGTTAATTACAAAGGGGCAGGAGGAAATTGGGGGGCATGATATATATGTTTATTATCTTGACTGTGGTGACTGTTTCATGGGTGCATACGTATTTGAAAAATTATCAAATTTGCACTTTATGTACTGTTTATTATATGTAAATTCCATCTCAATTCACCTGTTTATTAGACATATAAGTTGTGTATTACATAATGAAAAAGTCTTCAGAAATTAAAAGTAATGAACTAGGGTGATACGTATTAGCATGGACAAATCACAAAAACAGAAGCAAGTTTTATAATTATTTGTATGTAATGATAAGCATTATATAAAATGTAACAAACTACCAAAAAATCCCATACATTGTTTAGGTATGTGTACATAAACATGTTTGGGAGTGATTAGCTCTAAATTCAAGAAGGTCTTTTCTTCTGGAGAGAGACATGAGTGAGATTACAAAGTGCCACACAGGGGCTTTAATGCTATCAATAATATTTTACCACCAGGTGTGGTGGCTCATGCCTATAATCCCAGCACTTTGGGAGGCCAAGGTGAGAGGTTTACTTGTGGTCTCAGCTAGTCAGGAGGCTGAGGCGGGAGGATTGCTTGAGCCTGGAAGGTCAAAGCTGCAGTGATCCATAATCATGCCACTACACTCCAGCCTGGGTGACAGAGCAAGACCCTGTCTCAAAAAAAAAAAAAATCTTTTTTTACTTCCTTTTGAAAACTCTGAAGCTCATATGATGAAAATACTGAGATTTAGTAAACCTGGTACTATGTACAAGACAGTTCATTATATTCTTAAATTTTTTGTATGTATGGAATGCTTCACTTTTTTAAAAGTACACGTTTGCTCAGCAACATTATCTCAGAAGGCAATCTTAGAAAGTAGATGTTACTTGGGAAAGATGAGAGCCCACTCCTTTTCTCTTGAGTTAGTACTTTGGCACATGACCAAGGAGTAGTTGATTCCAAACCCTGAAACTCACAGTGACTCAAGTCCCTAGCCAGGGCATATTGTGTCAGAGGCCTGTTTTTAAGAGGAAGGTTGTGAATGCCAACCCGTGGAAATCTGAGGTGCCAGACAGGGAGGGCAAGTGTGGACTTGGGGTTCACTGGGGGACTTGGGTCCCTGCACCCCAGGGTGGCAGTGGCAACTGAAGGCATTGAGTCTAAAGAAGGGATGGTGCGGCCTTCTGACAAGCAATTGAAAGTGGGCAGGTGGAGCAAGAACCAGGTAGAATTGTGGAGACCACAAAAGTGAGTTTCATCAACTGCCTTATTTTGCCCCTGTCTATCTCTGACACTAGTCACCCAGCTGTCAAACTCACCTCAAATTCTGCAATTGAGGAGGTCACCAAGCAGGTGATGTTATTACGCGTTATTACCTACTCATGATTCCTGCTCTTGGACCATTGTACATTCTCTGAAACAAATTAACTCAACAGCCTTTATAGGTGGATGGACTGGAGAGTCTTAAGCCATGAGGCTCCCTGGGAAATAATTTTCTTCTTTTTTTCAGTAGTCAGGGGTAAGTTTTATGTCAACACACAAAGAGCTAACTCCAGATTGAATTCATTCATTTAAAGTTCAGACACAGAGATCTATGGTAGACTTCTGAAGGCCAAAGCTCAACAAAATAAGGGTCCCTTTTCTTCACTGCCTTTTACGTACACTAAATCTTCAAAGTTTAAGAGAATTAACTTGGACTAAATGTTGAGCTCTCCATGGCCTTAAAGAGATGGTGAGAACAGGGCTCATCTTCAGTTCAGATACTTGTGTGAATTGAGGATGCATTGTTTGGACCTAGTTGTTTTGGAGTGTATATCCTACATACATATAAAAAGCATTTACATAAAAATAAGTGTTTAAAATGCATTTCGAGCAAAATAAAACGGCTTTTAAAAGAATGTGTAAGGTATAATAAACAGCAAATAAAATGATATAAACAGGCCTGTGTCCCTGCTAAAAGGAGATTCCAGCAGGCAAACTATTTCCATGACGAGTACAGAGTGAATTCCAAAAGTTACAATGTGGTAATCTCACTTCCCAAAGGAAAAATGAAGAGTTGACTGGAAAACATTTCCCCTGCAGCATTAAGGCAGACATATACAGAATCTTTTTATGTGTCAGTATCTAATATTTTTTAAACATCAAATTTTATTCACCTTGTCAGCTTTTAAAAATAATACATTAAAAAGTGTTGTCTAATGGAAAACTAAGTACTTCGCTCCATGCTGGGTGTCTGAGTTTGAAGTGCTGTGACAAGTAGGACAGTATTTCAGAGTGTGCTGCAAATCAGGGCCATCTGACTGTAATCATTTAAGCCAGGGGTCAGCAGACTTTTCTGTCAAGGGCCAGATAATAAATATTTTAGGCTTCGCCATACGGTCTCTGTTGCAGCAACTCACTTCTGCACAACATTGTAGCAAGAAAGCAGCCATAGATTATGTGTAACCAATAAGTGTGGTAGTGTGCCAATAAAGCTTTATTTACACAAACAGGCCATATGCTGATTTGGCCCACAAATCACAGCCTATGAACACCTAACTTAGAGCAGTGTTTTTCTTTTTTCTTTTTTTTACTGTAACCCACAGTAAGAAATACATATGACATCACAATACAGCGTGCACGCATGCACACACACAAAAGGTTTTACAAAACCCAACTTGCCTTTTTTACCAGGAATGCACTCTGCTATTTGCTTTTCTCCTCTTCTATTTGGTTTTTTAAAGGCTAGTCCTGACTGTCCTAATGATTCATCACCTGCAGGCTTAAAAACATTTGTTGCTTGTTGAAATGCAAATTCCTCCTGCTCTGCGAATTACAACTCCTTAACTCAAATATTGGAGAATAACCCAAATATCTACTGTTTTTCTTTCAAAATGATCCCCAGCTGATTATTTTACACACTAGGTTTGCAAAGCTCAAATCAGGTGTATCAGATGAAATTGTCCACTAACCTATAACTAAAATTATGCCCAAAATTGTTCTCTGTAGAACATTCCAGTATTTTCACAGGAGACTCTCATTTTGTCTTGCTTTAATTTTTGCATGATTTAGAGCTCTTTTATTCTTTTTCCTGTTGTGTCACTTTTAATGTTCAATATCATGATAGAAAAAGAAAAGAAACTGGAGTTCAAGCATCATCGCATTTGAAACGTGTATGGTCTTTAATAGGCATATCTAAAGGATAAGTAGTTGTCATGAAGTTATTCTAAAGGAATATTTTGACCTTATTTTCTTTTGTTGGAATTGTATTAAACATCTGCAATTCTGCCATGTAATTTAAATGATTCTTTATGCTGTGTGATTAAATATTCCATTCACTTGGTTTGTTCTATGGACTGTAAATTAGTTTTCCTTCTGGAATTTTCCTTCCTCTCACAGTTTCTTATGAACATGTTCTAATATCCTGCACTGCACTGGATGCCTTCCTTAGCTTTGCCTCCAGATAGAATGATGCCAGAGGCTAAATTCTATTTGGTGTAAAATAAGTGTTATTTTATTCCACTAATGAATACAGTTAATCCACTGGAGACAGTAACTATAATTACAATGCATTAAGTCTTTTACCAGGCTCACAATCATATATTATTTGCCCCAAAGTTTTGACACTTCATTCTCTGACTCTTTCAGGAATTTTTCTCACCCTTGCCTGAAATTTTGTACCTGCTGCCTCTAATTCAGTATGAATTTCCTTTGTTTGCTATAGTACATACTTGGAATTGGATGTTCCTTAGAGGCCTCAAGTTCTGACATCTCCTTCCTTCCTTTTCTTAGATTAGAGTTATACAGGGATAGTAATGACGACTTGGAGAAAGAAGGAATTTCTTGGAATTAGCAGGAATTCTGGAGGGAGCCTTGAGCCAGCCTTGTCAGTAAGACAGATTAACTGGCCTCCTCCGTACCCTTTCACCCAGGGCTATTTTCCATTCCAGAATTATCATAAAGCCGGCTGAAATTTGTCCCTGGGTGTGTGGTTGGGGGCACTAGGCACACGGCAATTTCAATTAGCTGTCTAATTTTAACTTGGCTTCTGGCCAGAGGACTTCATCTCACAGCACATTTCAAACACCAGAGCGAACGGTCAAGTGGGTTACCTTGGACTTATCTTGGCCTGCCCCGGAGGTTATGGTCAATTATGTTTGAGGGACATTTTCAAGCAAGACAGAATCAGGAATTGGAATGGAGGTTGTGAAGCAATCATGCATTTTTATCCCAACTGGGAAATGCTTATCAAAATAGTTCCTAGTTATCAAGTAAGCACAAAGTGCCTGGAAATGACGTTCCCAGTGAGGGGAAATGGCCCAGCTGTGCTTTTTTTGGCTTTCTCTCATCTGCTCAACAGGAAAAATATTAATCAATGGGAAAAATGCTCCCTTTCTGTTAGTTTAACACATGAGTTTTAGGTAGTGTGGGAAATAGTAACACCTAATGCTTTTCATTCCCGATTTTATTACACAAATTGCAAAAAACTTTTTAGAAAATGGTTTTTACTTAAACCATAGATTCACCACCTATAAAGATATTTTATCTTCTTGATGAAAAGAAGATAAACCTGAGATAGAGAAAGTTCGAGGGTTCCCTACAGTCTTGCAGTCATTGTGTGGAATAGTCCAGGGAGGAGGTCTGGTGACCCTTTGTAAGTTGCCACTGGGCAACACCTTTTTTTCCCATCAACAGGGAAGCAATTCACAATTCAGTGTTTCCTCATAAAACAAATTAGCAATGCTTCTCCAATGAGATAAAGAATATCTAAACCAGAGTCCCAAAACGGAGCTTTCCATATTTTGATATATCTCTATGCCTACTTTTTGAACTTTTATGGAAGGATAACACAGCAAAATGAAGGATCCAGCCTGATGCCTTTTCACTAAGCAAGACCACCCATGTAACCATCTCTCTCCATGCCTCTTTTGTTCAAGGTGATGAGGCTTCGCAAACTGGCACAACAGATTGCAAACTGCAAACAGTGCATTGAGCGGTCGGCATCACTCATCTCCCAAGCGGAACACTCTCTGAAGGAGAATGATCATGCGCGTTTCCTACAGACTGCTAAGAATATCACCGAGAGGTGAGTGCAGGGGCCCCTGGGAACTTCTCCGGCTGCTGGGCTCTTGTATCTGCGGTGTAATTGGTTGGTCTTGCCCTAGCCTTGCTTTTATTTTCATTTTCAAGGCTCAGTACCAGAGAGAATAGAGTCTTTGAGCTGTTTTGTTCCAGCTAAAGATGCTTCCTTTTGACATGTGAAAGCCCTTTCAGTAACAGCCTGGAGTCTGGAGTTCAAGGCCTTTGAAACAAGAGTCCACCAGTTAGAAAGAATAAAATCAACCTGCTTTTGGACGAGGGGGAGCTTATGATGGCACAAAAACAGCATTTATTGTGACTCTCAGATGTGATGTTATCGTACACTTGATAACAAAGAGTCAAAATGAAGGCAAAAACATTAAAGGGAATCTTTTGTTCCATCACAGGGCTCGTCTATTTTTTAAAAAAATCACACAGGTGTTGTTCTCTGTTAGGCCCATTTTCATTTGGTTGAGGAGCTTGGCCTCACCTGAAAAGGTCAAGGCCGACTCACGCAGGAGAGAAAGGACCAAACTGTCAACCTCATACGGCCTTCTTTTAAAATACTCTTTATTCTCAGGTAGGGAGCTGTAACGTGATGTTATCTGAAGGTTGGCTCAGCAGTAAAACTGGCAGGGATAAGTATTTCTTCAGCACACATACTTGATTGGCATAAAAATTACTCATCTTCACTGACACAAACACCTATAGCAATTCTAATGGATCCAAAGAGAAGCACTAGGCTGGGCCAGGTACAGCCAATGCCACATAAATGACATCTCTAACTGATGCTAATGGCCTTGACTTCATTCATTCTAATTTTCAGAGTCAACTTCCCTTTATCCAAAGCAATAATAGAATCCTATCTCTAGGAGACCCCAGAGAGCTCATCCATGCTGATCTTCATCCTAGAGCAGAGATCAGCAGACTTTTTCTATAAAGGGTCATCAAGTAAATATTTTTCTGCTTGGCAGGTTGTAAGGTCTTGGTCACAGCTACTCAACTCTGCCATTGTAGCTAGCTCTAAAGCAGCCATAGATAATATAGAAACAAATAGGTGTGGCTGTGTGCCAAGAAAACCATTACAAAAACAGGCAGTAGACCGTACTTTGCCAACCCCTGGTCTAGGGGAAAAAAATACTCGCCATCTTATGACTCAAATTTATTCAAAGAAAGAGAAAGGAAACTAACGTTTATTGAGTGCTTGCTTGTTTCAGAAACTTGTGCTAATTCTCAAAATATCGCATAGAGGAGGTAATCATTGACATCTCCGTTTTCACTCTTCTTAAAGAGTAATGTACGGTGTTTTTACAACTCTGGTCTACTATCCAACCAGCTTGACTGTATTCTTTCTTATATTGGAGGAAAATTCCTTTTGTAGCTGATTAGATACTTATCTCTTCTAAAAGACATGGATAACAGCTGGCTATCATGGCTGTTATGTACTTGAGATGCTCTCCTCCTTACTCTGAGAGGCCCATTTCTTTCCTCCTGACTCCTTGGTTTCAAGTGTTTATTTTCCCTGGGCCATATCCAGTCGCTCAATATTCACCCTAAAATTAAAAACTGCAAATAACACTAATACTCCAGTGTACCCAGGACACTAATAGATAGCATTTACACTTAGGTCATGGTTTCCAACCGGAATCCAAGAGTACTTTTCTCCATCTATAAACTTTGAGATGTCCAGATGAAATGGCTATTATGAACTGCATTCCTCATCAATCCCTGAAGATTCAACCAAGTGTCATATGAATAAATTCTTACCTAGTGACCAGAGACGATGTGACCCCATAATAGTTATTGCTGAAAGAAGATATGCATCTGAAGTATAGCACAGGTGTGGGAATGCCCACATACAATCTTCCTCAGTTCCAGTGGCATGTATCTGCTCCCATTCAGCTCTCTCTGTAACAAACCCAACTCATCAAGAGCAGGAACATGACTTTGATTTCTCTTTCTACAAAGAATGTGCTTCTGTCAAGTTTGAATTCACAGAGCCTGTAAAAATTTGCCAAGAGCCTTGTCTCTGTTTCTACAATCTCCTCTCCTCCCATCACTATTTGTCAATCCTCTTGGTTAATTCCTGAGCCTTTCTATCCTTCCAGCAGCTAGGATATAGAAAAAGGACACTGGGCTTAGACTAGAAGTTGGCAGACCTGGGTTCCAATCCTAGCACTGCCACTTTTTAACTATGGTTCTTTGAGCTATTTTCTACTTAGAAAATTGGGTTAAGGAACAGTTTGGAGGTTCCTTAAAAAAACAAAACTTAAGCTACCGTATAATCCAGCAATCCTACTGCTAGGTACACACCAAAAAGAAACGAAATCAGTATATAGAAGAGATATCTTCACTCCTGTGTTTGTTGCAGCACTTTTACAATAGCTAAGATTTGGAAGCAACCTAAGTGTCCATCAACAGATGAATGAATAAAGAAAATGTGGTACATATACACAATGGAGTACTATTCAACCATAAAAAAGGATGAGATCTAGTTATTTGCAACAACATGGATGGAACTGCAGATCATTAAGTGAAATAAGCCAGGCACAGAAAGACAAACATTGCATGCTCTCACTTATTTGTGAAATCTAAAAATCAAAATGATTGAACTCATGGACATAGAGAGTAGAAAGACGGTTACCAGAGGCTGGGAAGTGTAGTAGGGGGTTGTGGGAGTGGGGGTGGGTGGGGATGGTTAATGGGAAAAAAAGAAAGAATGAATAAGACCTACTATTTGGTAGCACAATAGGGTGACTATAGTCAATAATAACTTAATCATATGTTTAAAAAAATCTTAAAAATGTAACTGGATTGTTTGTAACCCAAAGGATAAATGCTTGAGGGTATTGTTACCTTATTCACTATGATGTGCTTATTTCACATTGCATGCCTGTATCAAATATCTCATGTACTCCATAAATACATACACCAACTATGTACCCACAAAAGAATTGTTTTTACTAATAAAAAAATTATTTAAAAAAATTGGTTTCAGAATAGCTGTCACTGTTGTGATAACATTGCTTTAAGTTCCTTACTCCATGAGTGTTAGTTGGATCTCTGTTTTCACGTTTCAGGTTTCAACATGTGAGTCTAGCCCGCCTTGTGTGTCTTTTTTCCGGTGCTACTCTCTGTCTACCTGCCCCTGTTCATCAACCTGTCACTTAACATTCTTCTCTAGGACATGACTTCTTTCTTCTGTCTCCTATTGTGCCTGCCTTGGGCTTTGGCTTCTGTATACTTCCAAACAATCTTTATTCTTCAATTCAGGTGTGAATCCCAGAACAAACTTTTAATCCTGCAGGCATTCTTGAAGTGAGACTTAGATGAGATTTTCTGCATCATTAAGTCACTTAAAGTGGATATGTCCTCCTACAAGCTGAATCAAAACTGTAAAAATTTTTTTTCATTTCAGAAACATCAAACAACTCCAAAAGGGGAGAGAGCCTCAAGTTTTACATTGTAGGAGATGCTTTTGCTTTGGAACCGATTGTTTGGCTCTGAGCCTCAAGTTTTACATTGTAGGAGATGCTTTTGCTTTGGAACCGATTGTTTGGCTCTGTGCTAATTGCTTAGTAATTATAGATAGCATTGAGGCTGCTCATTAACATTGGCTAATTTTGCTCATATACTCCAAGTAGGCAGGTACCCTAGTCACCTTGTTTTTACCATTATAGCCCCAGCACATTGCAAGCTGCCTGACGTGAATGAATGAGTGAATGAATGAATGAATCCATAAATCTATAAAACAGGACCAATTATTCCTACCTAAGATGGTTATTGTGGGGATAAAATGCAATAATGTAGTAGAAACATTAGCCTAGTTTCTGTCACAAGCTGAACATGCAACAAATACTAATTCTCCTTCCCACTCACTAGATGAATGCAAGTGTATAATGTACTGTATTCTCAAGCTACACTAGTAGATAGGTCTTTGGTGTGATTGTATGTGCACCTTTATAGGATTATGTTAAATAAGCAAAACTATTCACTAAGTCCAGGCATAAGAAAGTTGGTCTACTGCTTATGAAGAATCTAGAATTAAAATCACTTTTAGCAGTAACTTACCTGTATCAAGAAGGTGATAAAAAAGAAAATTCCCTCTGAATAGTACCTATTGTTCAAAGCACCTAGGAGGTTCTCAGACTCCTCAAGGTGATTCTTCTGTTCCTCACTACGATAGGCAGTTCAAGGATCTTTTCCAGAATACAAAGCCAAGAACTCCAGTTGTCAATTCCGAAAAGATGTTGCTTGGTTCTAAGAATTAGAACATATCTGATAAGTGGTTTTGGAAGTGTGTCTGCAGGGTGTTCATAGACATTAAGATAACTGCACGTTTTCAAGGCCAAATGTGTTTGGGAATTCCTGGGCTGACAAAAGTAAACCTATCTTGTTACTATGAGGCTTCACTGGGTTTTACTTTGGTGATGCACATTGTTTGGCAGAAGCTTTGTGAGCAGCATAGCTCTAGACACGTCCACCTTCTGGAAAACTGGCCCCATGTGTCCCAGACATGGCTGTAAAGCAAGAAGTTGAGAAAGTGGCATAGCACTAACAGCCCTAGTGGATTTTGGCGACTTATCCAAAAGGCCAGAAGATGGGCAATAAGGATTTGGGAAATAAAAACATGGCCTAAAATGTTGAGTTTGGCAGATTTTCCCTTGCCTGTCACTCCAATTAGGAATTTGAAGTTGTAGCCAAAGATAGGTATCTTTCCTTCCATCAAGAAACAAATGTGTAGGTGTTAAAAACTGCAGTAATCTCCACTGATTCTTGCTGTCAGCCTTTGCCTCCCAGGCTAGGAACTTTGATCCTTTTGGTTCCCATGTAACAAAGTTCCTACCATCAAGATGGTAGACATTATTAACAGTGTCACTCGATTTAAAATGTTTTATTTAATTGTTTGTAGACCATGGAACCAGGAGAAACTTGGGAACAAAATCTATTTTGGATGAGCCTGAATAAAGAGGCTTCTGCCAGTGGGCAGGGGAACTGCTAAAGCCAGGGAAATGCAATTGCAAGTTTAGTGCTTGTTTCCCAGTAGCTCAGAGCAGTTCTCCTTGCCGGACATTATGACAGAGAATTAATTGGCGTTTCACTTTGCAATATCTTTTAAGAGTTCAAATGGCACCTTAGCATTTCTTTTAACTTTTCTGCATCGATGCATATGTTCTGGGCTCTTTGGTATGTAGCACAGTTTAAGGACTTCATAAATATGTGTTGAGAATGATCCTAGGACCTCTATGAAGTTTAAGGACTTTTTGTGTTCATGGGTCATAAGGAAAGCATTTTAAAAGTATAACTTGACCATCAATCAAAAATGCCTAGCAACCATCTCTGTATCCATCAGTCTAAATTAGCAGCTGTTTGTAACACTAATTAGCCCAATTCCCCAGGGTGCAATATTTAGTCAACAAAAGCACTCAACTCTACCACTATTCACTACTTGTTGGTGAAAGGGTCAGGAGATGCAGTTAGATTCTCTACCCTCATTCAAACACTTGAAGCTTTTGTTTCCAGAGCTTATGCCTCTTCACTTGCATCTTTCAATCCCAGTATCATTACGTTTATGACGTTGTTGATTAGCCTTTCTCCTTCCCTCCTGTACAGCACTGAAAATCTGCCAGAAATACAACTATAGAAACTATATTTCTATGAATTTTGAGCATTTTACAGGTATATTCTTTTTTAGCTGGGTGAAATTTACACAACATTAAAATGGTTAATTTTACACAACATAAAATTAACCATTTTAAGGCTGGGTGTGGTGTACCTGTAATACCTGTAATCCCAGCACTTTGGGAAGCCAAGCCCTCCCAAAGAGTGATCGTTTGGGCCCAGGAGTTCAAGACCAACCTGGGCAACATAGTGAGACTCCACTTCAGAAGAAACAACCATTTTGAAATGCACGATTCCGTGGCATTTAGAACATTCACATTGTTGTGTAGCCACCACCTCTATCAAGTTCCGAAACACTTCCATCATACCAAAAGTAAGCCTTATACTCATTAAGCAGTTACTCCCCATCTCCCCTCCCCTCTTAGCCCCTAGCAACCATCAATCTACTCCCTGTCTTTATGAATTTTTGCCTTTTTTGGACATTTCATACAAATGGATCATACGATATGTGGCCTTTTTGATAGCTTCTTCCACAGAGCATAATGTTTTTAGGTTTCATCCACATTGTAGCATGTGTCAGTGTTTCATCCCTTTTTATGGCTGAATAATATTCCGTTGTATAGATATACCCACAGGTGTAATTTCTAGAGCCAAGATATTTTATATTTGCAAATCCAAAGCTTTAAGAGCCATTAAGAGACTCAAAAGGACATATAACCCTTGTAGTAACTGGCCTGAAATTTTTCTAGATGAAATAGAAGAGTACGGATCTGAAATTCTCCTGCTTGCTGCTGCCAGCTAGCTTTGTGGCCTTGTGTAAATGAGCATCAATTTTCTTAATTAGAAAATAAGTAACTAGATTTAGTATTAAATTGTTTCAAGGTTGTTTCTTTGCTCAAAAATTCCCAGCACCCTACACAATACTCTGCATATAATAGCTCTTAAGAGTATTGTTTATGGAACTTAACGAAATACCAAACTCGACAAGACTACTAGTCCAGCATCATTTGATATGCTCAGAAATGGTATGCTTCATGCCACAATTCTCTTGTTTTTAAGAGAATCACTTGCATTTTTGAATCAAAGTGTTCATTATTAATAACTGAACCATCCAGATCAACCTGAGAGTACATAGAAGGAGATTGAGACACACCAGTGCCTTGCTTTTTAGTTTATACATGAGAACTCTAACCAGAAAACCTAAATGAAGAAGAGAAATAGTACATCCAGTGGGGGAATTTGTGAGAAAGCTCATGAATATTTTCCACAGCATCTGCTGGGAATATGGTGCAAGAAAATGAATACAAAGAGAAAGAAAATGAGCCAGACAAAAAACTCCCTTTTTAATGTTTATTTTAGAGAGGGGCTAGTAATTGATTTAACTAATCCAATATCTGGAAACATTCTTTTTTAATATTCACTTTGCCTTTTATGCAGTTTGAAATTTTGGAGACTCCCCTTTGAAGTGGAGCAGGGTTGTGTCTGAAAGGAACAAACAGTTTCCCAGACAGATGTGTGAAGAAATGCCTGGAGCTACGCGCTTCTTGCTGGGGTTAGATGTGACCAGGCCAGACTGTTAAATACACAGCAACATGATATATGAATACTCTTTTGCTTTCACAGGGAATTTTTTTTTTCTGATAGTAAAAAGGAAGAGGGCAAGCAAGTCTGTTGTTTTCTCCAATTCCTTCACTTTTTTTTAAAGCTTGCATTCATTTGTTTTATGTTACTGTGTTGTGACATTTTGAGATGCCTCTTAAAACTCATGTGTAAAAAAGCACTTTTTAAAAGAGATTTCTTTTCCTTTTTTTCATTTCAATGCAGTGATGTTGAAAGTCATCTTGACATTTCTAAAACATTGTTTTGTTTACGTTACAGAGTCTCCATGGCAACTGCATCCTCCCAGGTTCTAATTCCTGAAATCAACCTCAATGACACATTTGACACCTTTGCCTTAGATTTTTCCCGAGAGAAGAAATTGCTAGAATGTCTGGATTACCTTACAGGTATTGTCTTTTATGTTCTCTTTAATATTGTTCACATAAACACTTTGCCATCAGATCAGTTATTCCCCAATAACCAGAGGAATGGGCTTTTGACCTAGGAATGGCGCTAATATTTCCATAAACAATTTCTGTGCACTTCCCTTTGTTTTTAACCAAAACAACACAGCCCATGACTAAACTGGGGACAGGAGAAAAAGGAGAATCTCAATCATTAAAAGCATACTTACCACTGTTTCCCTCACTCTCAAGGTGTGGGTGCTAAAAATAATCTCTCTCTTTGGTATTTTTCATATCATGGTAGTAAGGCAACTCACAATACATTAGCAGAGAAAAAATTGGCAGCTAACAGATTGGTTGTCTGCACTGCTTCATCTCCTTGTATTTGTGATCTTGTTTTAATTTGCACAACATCAAGTTGAGGTAAAGCGTTATAATCCCCATTTTGCAAATGACAGAGATCAGCCATCTTGCTGGAAATCAGATAACTAGGGAATGACAGAATTAGAATTTGGGGGGGACCTGTACAAACTCCAAAAACTTCTGCTCTTTCTAGTAAAAGACTGAATTTCATCTTGGCAAAGTCACCATGGCAAAGGTCTCAAATTCACATTGGAATTCCTAGTGCTGTGTTTCAGTGTGCTTCCTCAGGCCACTCCTATTCCTAACCATGCTTCTAAATTTTTCTTTGCTGTCAACTTCTAAAGCAGGAACTGAGAACATACACTGATAGAATTTGGACTGTTTAGACAACCTTATTTGTGTTAGCCAAAGCCACTAGTGCCTGTGACTTCAGGAAAGCACAATGTACACAGTGAAGCCAGATGTGCACTACACTTAAGACCTACAGCCTTCAACAGACTACATCCCTAACTTAGCGTGACATGAGCTTCTCAATTCCAATTCTGTGTGTACATGTTTGTGGGAAAGCAATTGAACAAGGTGGAGCAGGAGAGAGGGAATATTGTGTGATGTTTGTTTTTACAGTCTGTGGATAGAAGGTCAGGAGTTCTATATTCAGGGAGCATTAAACCCAGAAGATGAGCATTTTTTCTTTGCTAGGACCCAATGTGCTGTTTTTAGCCTTTCTGCACTGTCAAGCAAGGCAGGCATTCCACAAACTTCTTATCTTATGTAACTCTCTCTTTCAAACATACCGCTCCTATTAAGGAAGAAAGAAATTGACTAAAAAAGCATTTACCGTATGGAACTAAACTTGGTTTCAAATACTTGTGTACATAATGCCCTCCTATGTAAGCTTTTAACTCTGAGATTTATTTAAACTGACACTATCCAATAAAACTTTCTATGATGATAGATATGTTCTATATCTGTAGTATCCAGTGTTAGCTGAATCCCACATGGGGCTATTGAAAACTCGAAGTGTGTCTAGTGAATTTTTACTTTTATTTAACTTTAACTAAATTTAATTGAAATTTAAAACACCACATGTAGCTCATGGCTATTGTATTGAACAGTGCAGATCTAGACTTTCTCTGGCTAAGCTGTTTTTTACAATGGCATCCTGTTAAAAATCTCCTTTTTCTTATATCATTTGGGAATGAGTCAAGTTGCAACAAAAAATCCAACTAGCAGTGAATAAAACCATCAAGGAGTGTTTGTATTATAGACACAAGAGAAGCCTGTGTTCCAGGGCTGAGCAGTGGTTCAGTGATGACCTCAGACCCCAGGCTCTTTCTTTTTTCCTCCTCTGCCACCTTCATTGTGTTGCCTTTCTGACACATGATCACAGCATGACTACTCCACCTCCAAGTGTTGTGCTCAAGCTCTAGGCAAAAAGAAAGGGGTGGAGGGGAAACGATGGACAAAATGCTCTGCCAGTGAAGTCTGTTTATCAGAAAAACGAAAAACTTGATCAGAAGACCCACCTAGCAAACTTCCACTTATGTCTGGTGGGCCATATCTGTGTTACAAGGTCATGTCCAAGGGCAGAAAAGACTGGAAAATTAAGTATTTGCCTAGGCACATGGCCATTCTGCCCAGAATCAGTCTTATTGACAAGAATGTGCCCTTGCCATTTCCCAATAATTATTTCATAGTATTTCAACAACATATGCCCATTTTAATCTCTATAGGAATGCGAAAGTATTGATTAAAGGGGAAATTGTGAAAGTAGTTTGGACTGAATTGTAACATACACCATATTTCATCCCGATGGCTGTTTATTTCAAACTAAAGGCCATATGGGGTACCTGCTATTATGTCTTCTGAGCTGTCAACCCCAAGTACAAATTCAGTCCATTTCTAGACATAACATCGATCCTGACCATAACATATGATGCTTGGCTGATACTGCCAAGTCCAAATAGTTTATGCCATTTGTAAGCAGGAAATGAAGTGTTTGTGGAGTATTAGCCCACCATTCCTTGGGTGGTGTTTGTGACAGAGACAAGAAAATAACACTTCTGGTACCAATTCCATGAGTATTGAAATTGGCAGCACGCTGCTGTTCTCATTTACACTAAATTGAGTATTGACTTCTCAGGACAAACTCATTGGGTTTACAGTCAAAATAAGGTTAGCCTGTCTCATTGTAAAAACAAGATTTTTTTTTCCTATGACATGCCTCTAAGTGGTATGTCAAGTTAATAACCCATAGAGGTGACATTTCCTTCCTGATTATGGCTACTACCATGTGTCTCACAGGTACTTGCCTATTTTGAACATACGTTTTCTTTCTATTTAATCATATATTGCAATACAGAAAGAACAAAATTTTTCTACAATGGAGAAATGAACTGTCTAAATTGTGGGAGAGTAAGTATTTCTTTACTGATCCATGCAGGAGTGATCCCACACCAACAGGGACCACACAGACAATAATAAGCACATTTTACGATGCAGCTGGACCTCCTCTGTGGAATGCATATCCTGACTGGTGTCACTGATTCATGCGCATCCAAGTCGTACCACATGACACCGAATCTCACATGTGAATACTTCAGGAGACAGATGTACAAATACATATTCAATAAAGAATGCTTTAAAGGTTATGTAGAGCCCTTCTATCTTAATGCACAATTTAATGCCATGCCTGTCACGTTGGAGGTGCTCAACAGTGTTTCTGGAATTCAGAACCAATAGATAAAGCTAAGCTAATTGACTTAATACCGTAGACTTGCTTCTATGATATTTGTCCTAGAGGTATATTCAAAAAGAAAGTGAAGACTACTAACACAGAGTTTAAATTTACAGTTTTTATAAACTTTTCTTCCTCTTTGGGTTTGCTTAGGACTCATCAATTCTAATCATAATTTAGAACAGGAAAGAACTCTAAAATAGTATAAGCAAAGGTTGCTCCTAATTTGTAGAATGCAGGTATATTTCTCCTTTTGAAACTAGATTCTAATGGATAGCAGAGTGGAAGTAAAGGCCCTGGATCAATTCTCTAAACCAGGGGTCAGCAAATTTTGACTGCAAACCACCAGATGGTAGACATTTTAGGCTTTGCAGGCCATATGGCCACAACTACTCAACTTTGCTGTTGCTCCAAAGCAGCCATAGACAATACATAAATGAATGAATCTGGCTGTGTTCCAATAAAACTTTATTTACAAAAATAGGCAGTGGGCCAGACTTGGCTCACAGTCACAGTTTGCCAACCCCTCCCTCTTAAATATTATTTACAATGCAAAGCACTCATTTTCTCATATTTTCCTTGCTCACATACTCTTCTCATAAAACCAGTTACTGAAATCAATTCAGTAGAAGTCATTTTAAACTCATTATTTTGGTAGGACTTAAGACTTCTCTGCTCCAGAATGTGTTAAAGAAATAAAACAGCAGCCTTCTACAATGATAAATTAACCAAATGCCAAAAAAAAGTTTTTTCCTTGGGGAAGGAAAATGTACCCTTTAGATATGATTAACTATTAATCATGGTCTTCTTAATTTGAAATATCGCATGAGTTGAGAAATCAGAAGAAAATAGGGCTGGACTAATAAGTTCTTTTTTTATATATAAGTCATCAAAACATCTAATGAAAGAAAAATTCAAACAATTATGTGGCTGATTTTTTGTAGGATAACAAAGATAAGTATTTTTTCAGTTGGATGCCTAAATATATAAGTATCTGGCACCATGTATTAATAGATCAGGGGTTGGTGAATTTTAGGTTACAGCCCAAATCTGACCCTCCACCTATATTTGTAAATAAAGTTTTATTGGAACCTGGCCATGCCCACATGTATAAGTTGTAACTGTTTTCATGCCACAATGGCAGAGTTGACTAGTTGCAACAGAGACTGTATGGCCCACAAAGCTGGAAACATTTACCATCAAGGCCTTTACTGAAAAAGTTAGCCAACCTCCCAAAGTGAATGCAACTATGAAACTTTATCTTGTTTACTTTTTATTTGACATGTTTTCCTTCATGCACAAGAAAATATTGTTTAACCTCCCAAACATATTCTCATGATCTCATGGTAAACACAGAAAGTCCATACTGGCTGACTGTAGTCACACTCCTTATTAAAAACAAAAGCAATAACCAGCCAATCAAATATTCTTTAGATTGGGGTCACCATCTCTAGAATAGTAGTCCTGATGGACCTATTGAGAAAGACCTGCTTAACTGTCAAACATCTCCTCCAAAATGGTATCCCAGTGGTGTGTGCTTTCCCACTGATAAGCATTCTTGACCCCCACAGCTCCCAACCCTCCCACAATTAGAGAAGAGCTCTGCACAGCTTCATATGACACCATCACTGTGCATTGGACCTCCGATGATGAATTCAGTGTGGTCTCCTACGAACTCCAGTACACCATATTCACCGGACAAGCCAACGTCGTTAGTGAGTATCTCATGGCCTATTTATTTCTCTCTTTGGTGGCTTTCTTCAGATTTACTGCATTCCTGAATTTAAACGTCAAAGGAAGACAAGGAAGGAAAGAACACACAATATTTATTGACTTGTCTTTCTTGAACAAGAAAGTGATAGCACTCACTTGTACTATACTAGTAAAAACAGCTGGCTAAATATTGATGAAAATTAATGACCTCTAGCAAACCACATGGATGATTCTCACAAATATATTGTTAAGGGAAAGAAACCAGAAACAAATACATATATATATATATATATATATATATATATATATATATATATGTATGTATGTATATGTGTGTGTGTGTGTGTGTGTGTATATATGCGTGGTATTAATCCACATATAGGTTCATAACTTAAAGATCAAAATAAACTATTTTGCTTAAAGAAACATTCATAGGTGTTAAAGCTATAAACCATGGGCAACCTAGTGAAACCCCATCTCTACAAAAAATACAAAAAAATACAGAACTTAGCAGGGTGTGGTGACACACACCTGTAGTCCCAACTACCCAGGAGGCTGAGGCAGGAGGATGACGTGAGCCCAAGAAGCAGAGGTTGCAGTGGGCAGAGATCACACCACTGCACTCCAGACAGGGCAACAGAGTGAAAATGCTGTCTCAAAAAAATAAAAATAAAAAGTCAGGATAACGGCTACCTCCAGGATTAAAGGGAAAATGGCACCACTGGAATGAAATATATGGGGGTTCTTGGAGTTAATGGCAATTTCTAGGTGAAAGTTACATGCTTTAGTCATTATATCATACATTTAGTTTTATGTACTTTCCTGAGTGTTACTTCACATATTTTAAAAGAAAAGATTTAATAAAATAAATAGCCAAAGAATGTTAAATACCTGGTCCCATTCAGAGGAGACCTGGGCCCATCACTTAAAATGTTAGTAACTGGCTCCACCTGGGACGAATTTCCAACCTTACCTGAAACATTAGAGGTGCCCCCTCTCACTGAGGCCTATTTGATATCTGGCATCAGAGATAACTTGGTAATTTCAAATAGCAGTAGTAGCTGGCCACAGAGATGGTAATAGAGGAAGCAGTCCTCCAACCCACAGAGTTATTTAAATTGAACTGAGCAAATGGCAATGAACCAGAAGACATGGCTTTTCACGGGAGTAAGTTTGAAACTTCTTTAACAAAGAAACATACAATATGTCAAAGTAGAACAGAATAGAATAGCGATCATGTTTCAACAAAGAGATGTTTTGAATAAATTCCTATCAATTTAATGTGCTTTTATTATATAAACCTTTTCTCTCTTAACTACAAACTGTTCTTTCCTAGCACAAGTAATTCTGAGTCATACGATGCTTAACATAGAAATTTGATTTAGGATTAATTAAAAGAGTGATGCAAAAATACACCAAGTTCTATGGGACTAAAGTATAAATGACCCATACCAACAAATGGCTCCCCCTACCTTCCTTATATCCACTCTCCCCAACTTCTCCAACTTCCTCTCCTCAACTCCCTCACCTTCTACCCTATAATTGGCCTGCCTTTAAAGCTTTTATTAAAATCTTGCCATTTACCAAGAATGTGTAATTTTTTAATGAAAGTGGAGAAAGTCATGAAATGTCAAGAACAGCTCTGGCAAACTGCTTAAGTAGGTAGGGAATATAGAAAGGTCAGAAATGGTGAGTGGGACAAAAATGTCTTGGGGGAAGTTGTGGTTAAACTAAGTCTTGAAAAAAAGCAGGTGCATTTTAGCAAGTTAAGGCTGTACCAGACAGCTATGTCATCATAAGCAAACCTATCAAGATGTAACATAGCAGGGTATATTGGGAGATCTTGCCTAATTAAGCCTGGCTGGTAAGTGAGGAAAGGGAGACAGTGAGAAATGAAGACAGAGAAATAGAACCAGGGCTCAAACCCATATTGGCCTAGCTCCAAAAAGTACATGTTCTTAATCCTTAATCCTCAGTCACTTAATCCTAATTCACAGGCAAGAGCTATATTGCAGAGGGCTACCCAGGCCATACCATGTTTGGATTTTACCCTGTGGGCTTGAGAGTCATGCAGGAGAGTAGTGTGATCAGAGATATAATTAGAAGGTGACTCAGGAGCACTGTGGAGAGTGGAGAGGAACAGGGCAGGACTAGAAGCAGAGACATCAGCTGGGAAGTTTCATAGTAATTCACCAAGGCAGAAATAGCCAGGACCTGCAAATGGCACCAGCATCAGAGATGGAAAGGAAAAGATAATTCCAGGAAGGCTTCTCTGCATCTGGCCCATTTCCCTGGGAAAAAATCATCACTGTCCTCAGATATTTGAAGTGCTTTTTGGGGCAAGTCGGAGAAGCACTGTATAGCAATGGTTTAGTAACATTTTGCTCTCCTTCTACGATTTTGAATTCTTCTGGTATCATTCCTCATTCCTGACTTTATATGCCCTACTGCAAATCATAAAGAAATACTAATTCTCTAAAATATTTTTCTATATGTGCATATCATACATAATTCTTTACCTTGTTTTTTTCAATAAATATTATGTCTGAGATATCATTCCATTTCAGCACAAATAAAGAACTGCCTCATTCCTTTTTGAGGCAGTATCATATCCTATTGTAAAGATATACTCTAATTCATTTATCCCATCTTCTATAGATGTGTATTTAGCTTGTTTCCAATCTTTGGCCCTTACAAACAATGCCCCAGTATCTCCAAGGATGTTCAAGATATCCTTGCCTATCTTTCCTTCCACACATGGGGAATTATATCTGTAGTATAATCTCTTGAGGTGCAATTTCTAGGAAAAGATTATTTGCATTTTAATTTTACTTGACATTGCCACATTGCACTTCAGAGAGATGACATGATTTTTAAATGCATTTTTCCAGCTGTACGAGCTTATATTTCACTGGTCTTGGCTGCATATACCATAAACTTAACATGGAATTAAAGTCTAGTAAAATTTTAAACCTTGATTGTGCTTCACCATAAACCCGAAACACAAGTTAATCTATGATCACTAATATCATACCAAATAGTCACTCCTTCATATAAGCAGTGATTCTCAACAGGGACATTTTTGCCCCCTAAGGGACATTTGACAATGTCTCTAGAGACTTTGGGTTCTCAAAATCTGGGAGGAGAGAGTGCTATTGGCATCTAGTTGGTAGAAGTGAGGGATGATGGGAAATCTCCCACAATGCACAAGAAATCCCCCAACAACAAAGAACTATCTGGCCCAAAATGTCAGTAATGTCGAAGTTGAGAAACCCTAATTTAAAGCAAGATAAATGTATAATATCTACATGATTACATGCCAAATACTGAGACTATAACACACTGATCCACACACACATTACTATACTATGTAGCATGGAAGGAAAAACACAACAAAAAGGGGGGAATATAATTAATGTATTTTGTCTTCACTTAAGGAATTGTTTTCTCAATATTTTGTGATTAATATCACTAGCATATTTGGGATAAACTGAACCGGGGATTGTGTCAAACTTGAAGAAGATGAAATTCAAAAGATGATCAGAAATTCCAAGATAAAAGAAAAGAAGCACATGAAGGTCTGAGAAGAGCAGGTAGAAAATGGAGAGATGATTCATTGCAAAACACCGAGGGAAGGTTCTCTGAAAATACATAGAGGACTGATAGAACAGATGTCTGTTGATGAGTGAATAGTCTAACCAGAAAAAGAAAACATTTAGAGTCATTTTACACCAAAAGAGTGGTTCTTGGCCCATGTGAGAAATGCTGTATTTCTCTTAAATCATTTTTGTCTGATTCAGGAAAAGTGCTAACAGTTTTCTATTGCTGCGAAACAAATTTCCAAAAACTTAGCAGTTTAAAACAATACCCACTTATTATTTCAGTTTCCATGGGTTAGGATTCTGGGCATAGTTGAGCTGGGTCTTCTTCTTAGGTTGTCACAGTCTGAAATTAAGGTGTTGGCTAGGCTGCATTCATCTGGAGACTCAACTTAGGAAGACTCTACTTCTTAGCTCCCTCCATTTGTTGACAAATCTGTTTCATTGTGGTTGTGGAATTCATGGCAGCTTGCTTCATCAAGGCCAGCAAAGGAGAGAGTGTGCTACTTCAAACCTCCCACCTCCAAACCTGCCTTTAAAGGGCTCACTTGATTAGGTCAGACCCACCCAGAATAATCTGCCATTTGATTAACTCCAAATCAAATGATTAGGGACCTTAATTATATCTGTAAACTCCCTTTGCCTTCACCTTTGTCATATAATATAATCACAGGAGTAATAAAAGTGATAGACCTTTGTCCTTTGCCATATTCTGTTGGTTAGAAGCAGGTGACAGGTCCTGTTTACACTAGGGAGAGAATATTACACAGTTATGAATACCAGGGAGTTGGAATCCTGGGGACCATCCTGGGGCATGTCTTCCTCAGATAGTTATGTCTCTCCTGAAATTTCTTTTTTTTCTTTTATTCTTATATATATATTTATCTCAGGCAGTCTTGCTCTGCTGCCCAGGCTGGAGTGCAGTGTCATGATCTCGGCTCACTGCAACCTCCACCCCCAGAGTTCAAATGATTCTCGTGCCTCAGCTTCCCAAGTAGCTGGGATTACAGGTATGTGCTACCACGCCTGGCTAATTTTTGTATTTTTAGTAGAGATGGGATTTCGCCACGTTGGCCAGGCTGGTCTCAACTCCTGGCCTCAAGTGATCCACCCACCTTGGCCTCCCAAAGTGTTGGGATTATAGGCGTGAGCCACTGCACCCAGCCCTCTCCTGAAATTTCTTAAATCAAATCGTCATGGGCATTTTGGGAGTACATGTAGCCTTGGCTTTGACTGACGGGCTCTGTATCTGTTGGCTTTTGCTGAATAGCCAACAACCACAGGGCCTAAGTAGAATTTAACAACAACTTATTGCTTATGTATCTGGAGTCAACTGAGTGTCAACTAGGAAGCCCTGCTGATCTTGGCTCCCTCACATGGCAGGCTGGTAACTGTGGCAACCCGACTGCTGCACATCTCTCTCATCCTCCTGCAATCCAGCTCAAGTCTGTTCTCCCCCTGATTGCAGAGATGAAGGAGTAAGGGCAGGCTCAATTACACACATTCTTTTTAAGCCCCTGTCTGTGTCACATTAGCTAACATGCTGTTTGTCAAAGAAGTCCCCTGGGTGAGCCCAGAGTGAGAATACAAAGACCTGCAAAATTACAAGGAAGGAGCAAGGAATTGGGGCCAAAAGGCCCTAATTCAATACCAGAGCTTCACCTCATCCCCAAAATGAAAGGAAGATATTTATTGCTTGAAACTTAGGATTTCTCACTTGGCTAAACTGTGACCAACTTGATTTCTGTGCTATTTGCATCGAAAATAATACCAAACATGATGCATTAATAGAATAGATGATGCAAAAAGGTCATGCATAAAACAATTCAACAAGAACAAAACTACTGAGTATAATGAACTCAGAACTTTATGTTGGGTGATTCCAGAGATGTTTTATTCCCAGAAACCAGTTGCCATAAAAAGAGAAATGCAAATGGCTTAGTGAAGATTATCAACCTTTAATGCATAGATGCCAGAAAGGCCCATTCTCCCAGGATGGAAGAAAAACAGTGAAACTGCTGGTGCTGACCAAACTTGGATACTCTCATCGGGTTGTTTGTATCAGGATGTGTTCCTCCCTTTATGCCCATTAAACCAGAATAGTGAAGTCCTAATGCCTACAGGATCAATTTGCGACAAAGAAAGAATTCATTCAGATAAAAAGCTAACTGAGATGCAAACATTTTCAAATTATTTTCTTCTTAAATATTTTTCACATTTGTAGTGACCAAGGGAGACCTGGATTTGAATCTTGACTTTGGACCTCACTAGCTCTGCAGTCTTGAGCAAATTATTTAATGTCCTCCTAATCTGTTTCCTCATCTGTAAGAATGGATAGTGTTTTAGCTTCACATGGTTGAGATAATAAAAGTAAAGACCTTAGTCTTGTGTTTGCCACAGTGGTAACACATAGATATTCAAAGTTATTATTCCTACAAAAATACAAACTATACTCGCCCATAATTGCATTTTAAAAGAAAGACCAATTTTGCAATTTTCCAGGAGTATCTGCATGATAGCATTTTACACAATCATTATGTGAAAGGCTTTCCTTGAATGTTGTTAAATAATCTGTCCTATTATTTGGAGAAATATCCTTTGCAGATGTTGTATTGCATGACAAGATCTAATGCTAAAACTCTACTGAAAATGAGAAGATATAATGCTCAAGACCTGGCTGTAGCTCCTTATGTCACTAGAAAATCTTTTACTGTCTCTAGGTCATGGTTCCTTCACTCATCCTAATAAATTGTAGTTAATTGCCTTCAACTGGCGTTAGTGAAGGAGACTTAGATAATATCTATGGAGCTTTTTCAATCTTATGAAAAGGCCCTCACTAATGAAATACATACATTCAAATGCAAAAGTAATGACATTAATTTTTATTTTTTATTTTTATTAATAGAGTTATGACTATAGATGTTAATGAATTGCTTATCAATAACTAGATATTTATTTAATTTTACAACGTTTTCCACGTTTTTTCTAAAACTACTTTTGATGCGTCATTTTAAATCTTAAATTGGGTCCTTTCCCCAGCAGCCTATTCTTATTCTTAGCAGAAATCAAAAGCTGCATTTTTTTCAAGCCTTAATGGCTAAGTAGTTATCTGCTTTTAATTTATTGTAGTCACTTAGAAAACATTCATGAAAGTTATTAAACATATACTATTTTTACAGAGAAGAAGGAAAGGAATGTTCACTTTTGTCCAGTCTGTTGGAAGAGACAAAGGATGTTAGAAACCAGTGTGCAGCCTCTCCTAAGACTGTCCACATTTTGTGACATTTTTACACATAATTTTTTGTGGTAAGATGACAGTTGCCATACAAGGCTCTGAAATCCCAGATGTAATTAAGATTTTATAATGAGCCACATTATGTAGGGAAATGCTTCTAATCCATTATGAATGAAAAAAAAAGTATAAAATCAAAAAACTCAATTAGGTTTCATTGTGGACAAATTATTTTCCAAGCTCCATTGTTATTTTAAACTGAGTCGGAGGAGGTGAACGTTGGAACACCCTCAAAGATGATTGAAAATGAGTTTGGAGAAAAGTGAAGTTTCAATCAGGATGGTTGTGTGGGTGTTTCATAAAGAGATGAATAAAACCTGGTCAAAAGTCCTAACACAGTAGGGTGTCAAGGCAGAGAAGTCTTGCTTAAGCAAACTCAGTGTCATATGCAAGAAGTTAGGTGGTGCTGGCGTAAGACCAACACCAGTAATGCTGCACTCCAAGTCACCCCACTTACTCCAGCCCCCAAAAGAAAATTGTCAGTGTTGCTTTCCTGGCATTTTTAATCAACTTCTCAATTATTATCTTGGCAATAATAATAACATAAAGGTAAACCTAAACAGTAATAATTGTTAGTATTCATGAAAGTAGATTGTCCCAGTATAAAGCTAACCAATGAAATTTTACTACTTCATAAACATTTTGTTCTTTTAATTTTCGAGGAAAAAAATAGGGACCTCTTCAAAATAATCAGGATAGTCAAAGTCCCTTTTTGTCTGGAAAAGGTTTCTGAAACATAAAATCTTTGTTGGGCTAAGACTTTGGACTTTAGGCCAAGTTACAGTTTGCAGCAATTTCAGACATCTGCTTTATGATGTTGCTGAAAGCGTTCCCCCACCACATTAAACCCAGCTTTTGGGTTGTACAGTGATGTAAAGTTTATTGAAACATTTTTACACTTGCTTTCTTTGACCACAATAGTCATTTTATTGTAACATATTCAATTAAACAGGAACAGTGTAAAAGCAGTGAAATTGATAGGATTCTCATTTGAATCTACTGGATGCCTTAATTTTTCTCATTTGTGGCTGACTGCCGTTGACAAAGATCTAGGAATATGAGTAGACTATCCTACATAATAGAAAAGCTACTTTTTTGTTTTATTACTATTGTAATAATATTAAGTACCTAAAGAGAGTTATAGGCCTCTTGGGGCCCAGAACTCAGAGTTCAAAATGACCCTTCTTTGATTGGATCAAAATCTAATATTTGGCTGTGGCATTATCCAGAAGTATGGAGTTTATTATAGCTATGTTCAAGGAAAAGGTAAGGTGAAGGAAGATCAGAAGGGATATATAGTAAGGAAATTCCCATGTTACTAAACTATTTGTGGATGTTTTCCTGCATCTTATACAAATGAGAATTGGTAGGAAAACAGAGGGCTAAGAGTTAGAGAAAATAAATTTGGGGAGGAGGGATGGATTGTGCCTCTTTTTGCTCTGCTGAATCTCCAAATATAAACACACACACACTCAAACCCTTCTATGAGTCCTAAATTACATTCTTGCTTCAAGCTGGCTTTTTCAAATCTGGCAGTCCACTGGTGAAAATGTTTGCAGGTAGAAAAAAAAAAAGAGAGGCAACAGAAAATTCACAAGACCAAATATATATGAGTGTGTGTGTGTGTGTGTATGTGTGTGTATCTTTAGACATCTATCTATCTATCTATCTATATATATATATATATATAAAATTCACTGATGTGTACTTGAAAATACTATGCACCCAAGATGGAAATTATATAAGGTGAATTTTCACAATTGACAAAATACTTTTAACTTTTTTTCAACTGTGACAATACCATGAATACTTTTTAACTCAAAAGATGGAGAAAGTATTCAGTAAGATTCAAAGACAGGCTTCAGGAGCCTGTGACTACCTTGAAACGCTATGCAAATATTTGTGGTTTGGTATGTATATGCATTTGTGAATTTCTTTCTACAGAAAGGTTTTATTAGATTCTCAACGAGGTGAGACCAAAAAAAAGATTAAGGGACTGCTTTTTGAGAGTCTGGTAAAGTATAAGTTGCCTCAAGATCAAAGGAACTAACCCTTTGACTTGCAAATCAACTGAAAGAAGAGTTGGGTGGTGGCTTTGGAGTCCTCTGTAAGTGAAGGAGGCCCAGCCCTCTCCCAGGGACCACTGAAGGAAATCAACAGAGTCAGGAAACTTCTTGACAGCCTGGTCACCAGGGGTTTGGGAAAAGGTTCTATTGGAGTGGAGACTGATGGATGGAAAAAAGAGAGAGGGAAATTGTACCTGATACCAAAGAGATGTTTTCAGCCGTCAACCAGCTGCAAAACAAAATGGGCTTCCTTTTCCTACATATTCTTCCAAGCATTATAAATCCTCGGTCTGCTCCCCAACCCACATCCTACAGGATGCAGCCAGAGCAACAGCCCCACTCCACTCTGGAACCAGTCATCCTAGGGATGCAGCTGGTCAAAAATCCCTGTGGACGCTTTCTCAAGATCTGCACCAGACCCTGAGCTGCCCAGGTGTTGCTGCTCCAGAATTCTCTTAGGAATATGTCTCCTACATCAGTTAGTTACAGCCACACTAATACAAGATCACAAACAATCCTGATGATCATTTCTTAGCTTCCCTGTTGGAGGTTGGTTGGTGTTGGCTGATCTCTGCTTGGTTCACTCCTGCACTGGCTGGGTGTTGCCTGTGTGGTAAAGCTGTTCCCTGTCTCATCCTGTTGGAATGAACAGAGTATCCTAGGAATATTTTCTCCAGAGCAGTGGCAGACACAAAGGGTCAACAGAAATCCTCAAGGCTTTGTCATGCCTACTCTTGCAACTAGCACATTGTCATTTCAGCCTCATCCTATTGACTAAAGTAAGTCACTTGACCAAATTCAAAGCTGTGTGACAGGGAAATATATTGCACCTCTTTAGAAGGAGCACCTGCAAAGTCATTTGGGCCTGGATATACAGGGCAGGGAGAATTTTGGAGACAAAAATGCAATCTGCCACATCTATATTAGTGAAGTCAATTTTTCATATGTGGCTATCAGAACAAAGCACTTCACTTACCAACTCTATTCGAATAAATTGAAATTATTCAACTTAAAATTATGCAAGCATTGCTCCCCTTGTGCCAAAGAACTGCACCATGTCTGATTGGCTTTGCAGGTCTGTGTAACTCGGCTGATAGCTGGATGATAGTACCCAACATCAAGCAGAACCACTACACGGTACACGGTCTGCAGAGCGGCACCAAGTACATCTTCATGGTCAAGGCCATCAACCAGGCGGGCAGCCGCAGCAGTGAGCCTGGGAAGTTGAAGACAAACAGTAAGTGCTGTGAACTCAACAGAGCTGTCATGTCTTATCTGCTCTTCTTTCAGCTGACTCTGTCCCCCTTTCTTTTCCTTTCCTCTCTCTTGGGTATCATTGACAGCCCCCCAAAACAAGTAAAAAGCCAGTGTGGAATAATGGAATTTGCATCAGATACCTCTAGGTTCCAAAACTGATTTCTATTCCTTCACAGCCGTGAGACCATTACTCTCTCTGAACTTGAGTCTTCTCATTTTTTTTTTATTATACTTTAAGTTCTAGGGTACATGTGCACAACGTGCAGGTTTGTTACATATGTATACATGTGCCATGTTAGTGTGCTGCACCCATTAACTGGTAATTTACATTAGGTATATCGCCTAACGCTATCCCTCCCCCCTACCCCCTACCCACAATAGGACCCGGTGTGTGATGATCCCCTTCCTGTGTCCAAGTGATCTCATTGTTCAGTTCCCACCTATGAGTGAGAACATGCGGTATTTGGTTTTCTGTTCTTGTGATAGTTTGCTGAGAATGATGGTTTCCAGCTTCATCCATGTCCCTATAAAGGACACGAACTCATCCTTTTTTATGGCTGCATCATATTCCATGGTGTATATGTGCCACATTTTCTTAATCCAGTCTGTCACTGATGGGCATTTGGGTTGATTCCAAGTCTTTGCTATTGTGAATAGTGCCGCAATAAACATACGTGTGAATGTGTCTTTATAGCAGCATGACTTATAATGCTTTGGGTATATCCCCAGTAATGGGATGGCTGGGTCAAATGGTATTTCTAGTTCTAGATCCTTGAGGAATCGCCACACTGTTTTCCACAATGGTTGAACTAGTTTACAGTCTCACCAACAGTGTAAAACTGTTCCTATTTCTCCACATCCTCTCCAGCACCTGTTGTTTCCTGATTTTTTAATGATTGCCATTCTAACTGGTGTGAGATGGTATCTCATTGTGGTTTTGATTTACATTTCTCTGATGGCCAGTGATGATGAGCATTTTTTCATGTGTCTGTTGGCTGTATGAATGTCTTCTTTTGAGAAGTGTCTGTTCATATCCTTTGCCTACTTTTTGATGGGGTTGTTTGGTTTTTTTCTTGTAAATTTGATTGAGTTCTTTATAGGTTCTGGATATTAGCCCTTTGTCAGATGAGTAGATTGCAAAAATGTTCTCCCATTCTGTAGGTTGCCTGTTCACTCTGATGGTAGTTTCTTTTGCTGTGCAGAAGCTCTTTAGTTACATCCCATTTGTCATGGGATCTTGATCTGGTGGATAAGATTTTGATGTACTGCTGGATTCAGTTTACCAGTATTTTATTGAGGATTTTTGCATCAATGTTCATCAGGGATATTGGTCTAAAATTCTCCTTTTTTGTTGTATCTCTGTCAGGCTTTGGTATCAGGATGATGTTGGCCTTGTAAAATGAGTTAGGGAGGATTCCCTCTTTTTCTATTGATTGGAATAGTTTCAGAAGGAATAGTACCAACTCCTCCTTGTACCTCTGGTAGAATTCGGCTGTGAATCCGTCTGGTCCTGGACTTTTTTTGGTTGGTAGGCTATTAATTATTGCCTCAATTTCAGAGCCTGCTATTGGTCTATTCAGGGATTCAACTTCTTCCTGGTTTAGTCTTGGGAGAGTGTAAGTGTCCAGGAAATTATCCATTTCTTCTAGGTTTTCTAGTTTATTTGCATAGAGGTGTTTATAATATTCTCTGATGGTAGTTTGTATTTGTGTGGGGTTGGTGGTGATATCCCCTTTATCATTTTTTATTGCATCTGTTTGATTATTCTCTCTTTTCTTCTTTATTAGTCTGGCTAGTGGTCTATCAATTTTGTTGATCTTTTCAAAAAACCAGCTCCTGGATTCATTGATTTTTCGGAGGTTTTTTGTGTCTCTGTCTCCTTCAGTTCTGCTCTGATCTTAGTTATTTCTTGCCTTCTGCTAGCTTTTGAATGTGTTTGCTCTTGCTTCTCTAGTTCTTTTAATTGTGATGTTAAGGTGTCAATTTTAGACCTTTCCTGCTTTCTCTTGTGGGCATTTAGTGCTATAAATTTCCCTCTACACACTGCTTTAAATGTGTCCCAGAGATTCTGGTATGTTGTATCTTTGTTCTCATTGGTTTCAAAGAACATCTTTATTTCTGCCTTCATTTCGTTATGTACCCAGTAATCATTCAGGAGCAGGTTGTTCAGTTTCCATGTAGTTGAGTGGTTTTGATTGAGTTTCTTAGTCCTGAGTTCTAGTTTGATTGCACTGTGGTCTGAGAGACAGTTTGTTATAATTTCTGTTCTTTTACATTTGCTGAGGAGTGCTTTACTTCCAACTATGTGGTCAATGTTGGAATAAGTGCGATGTGGTGCTGAGAAGAATGTATATTCTGTTGATTTGGGGTAGAGAGTTCTGTAGATGTCTATTAGGTCTGCTTGCTGCAGAGTTGAGTTCAATTCCTGGATATCTTTGTTGACTTTCTGTCTCGTTGATCTGTCTAATGTTGACAGTGGAGTGTTAAAGTCTCCCATTATTATTGTATGGGAGTCTAAGTCTCTTTGTAAGTCTCTAAGGACTTGCTTTATGAATCTGGGTGCTCCTGTATTGGGTGCATATATATTTAGGATAGTTAGCTCTTCCTGATGAATTGATCCCTTTACCGTTATGTAATGGCCTTCTTTGTCTCTTTTGATCTTTGATGGTTTAAAGTCTGTTTTATCAGAGACTAGGATTGCAACCCCTGCTTTTTATTGTTTTCCATTTGCTTGGTAGATCTTCCTCCATCCCTTTATTTTGAGCCTATGCATGTCTCTGCATATGAGATGGGTCTCCTAAATACAGCACACTGATGGGTCTTGACTCTATCCAATTTGCCAGTCTGTGTCTTTTAATTGGACCATTTAGTCCATTTACATTTAAGGTTAATATTGTTATGTGTGAACTTGATCCTGTCATTATGATATTATCTGGTTATTTTGCTCGCTAGTTGATGCAGTTTCTTCCTAGCATCAATGGACTTTACATTTTGACATGTTTTTGCAATGGCTGGTACCTGTTGTTCCTTTCCATGTTTAGTGCTTCCTTCAGGATCTCTTGTAGGGCAGGCCCGGTGGTGACAGCATCTCTAAGCATTTGCTTGTCTGTAAAGGATTTTATTTCTCCTTCACTTATGAAACTTAGTTTGGCTGGATATGAAATTCTGGGCTGAAAATTCTTTTTTTTTTTTTTTTTTTTTTTTTGAGACGGAGTCTGGCTCTGTCACCCGGGCTGGAGTGCAGTGGCCGGATCTCAGCTCACTGCAAGCTCCGCCTCCCGGGTTTATGCCATTCTCCTGCCTCAGCCTCCCGAGTAGCTGGGACTACAGGCGCCTGCCACCTCGCCCGGCTAGTTTTTTGTATTTTTTAGTAGAGACGGGGTTTCACCGTGTTAGCCAGGATGGTCTCGATCTCCTGACCTCGTAATCCGCCCGTCTCGGCCTCCCAAAGTGCTGGGATTACAGGCTTGAGCCACCGCGCCCGGCGAAAATTCTTTTCTTTAAGAATGTTGAATATTGGCCCCGACTCTCTTCTGGCTTGTAGAATTTCTGCCGAGAGATCTGCTGTTAGTCTGATGGGCTTCCCTATGTGTGTAACCTGACCTTTCTCTCTGGCTGCCCTTAACATTTTTTCCTTCATTTCAACTTTGGTGAATCTGACAATTATGTGTCTTGGAGTTGCTCTTCTCGAGGAGTATCTTTGTGGCGTTCTCTGTATTTCCTGAATTTGAATGTTGGTCTGCCTTACTAGGTTGGGGAAGTTCTCCTGGATGATATCCTGCAGAGTGTTTTCCAACTTGGTTCTATTTTCCCCATCACTTTCAGGCACACCAATCAGACATAGATTTGGTCTTTTCACATAATCCCATATTTCTTGGAGACTTTGTTCATTTCTTTTTACTCTTTTTTCGCTATACTTCTCTTCTCACTTCATTTCATTCGTTTGATCTTCAATCGCTGATACTCTTTCTTCCAGTTGATTGAGTCGGTTACTGATGCTTGTGCATTTTTCATGTAGTTCTCCTGTCATGGTTTTCATCTCTATCAGTTCTTTTATGGCTTTCTCTGCATTGATTATTCTAGTTATCCATTTATCCATTCTTTTTTCAAGGTTTTAGTTTCTTTGCGCTGGTTACATAGTTCCTCCTTTAGCTCTGAGAAGTTTGATTAACTGAAGCCTTCTTCTCTCAACTCGTCAAAGTCATTCTCCATCCAGCTTTGTTCCATTGCTGGCGATGAGCTGTGTTCCTTTGGAGGGGGAGATGCGCTCTGATTTTTTGGATTTCCAGCTTTTCTGCACTGCTTTTTCCCCATCTTTTTGGTTTTATCTGCCTTTGGTCTTTGATGATGGTGACGTACTGATGGGATTTTGGTGTGGGTGTCCTTTCTGTTTGTTAGTTTTCCTTCTAACAGTCAGGACCCTCAGCTGTAGGTCTGTTGGAGTTTGCTGGAGGTCCACTCCAGACCCTGTTTGCCTGGATATCAGCAGCAGAGCCTGCAGAAGATAGAATATTGCTGAACAGCGAGTGTTGCTGTCTGATTCTCGCTCTGGAAGCTTCGTCTCAGGGGTGTACCCCACCGTGTGAGGTGTGAGGTGTCAGTCTGCACCTAGTGGGGGATGTCTCCTAGTTAGGCTACTCAGGGGTCAGGGACCCACTTGAGCAGGCAGTCTGTCCGTTCTCAGATCTCAACCTCCATGCTGGGAGATCCACTGCTCTCTTCAAAGCTGTCAGACAGGGGCATTTACCTCTGCCGAGGTTTCTGCTGCTTTCTGTTTAGCTATGACCTGTCCCTATAGGAGGAGTCTACAGAGACAGGTGGGCCTCCTTGAGCTGTGGTGGACTCCACCCAATTCGAGCTTCCTGGTGGCTTTGTTTACCTACCTAAGCCTCTGCAATGGTGGGCGCCCCTCCCACAGCCTCACTGCCACCTTTCAGTTAGATCTCAGACTGCTGTGCTAGCAATGAGGGAGGCTCTGTGGGCGTGGGACCCTCTGGGCCAGGTGTGGGATATAATCTCCTGGTGTGCCATTTGCTAAGACCCTTGGTAAAGCACAGTATCAGGGTGGGAGTTGCCTGATTTTCCAGGTGTTGTGTGTCTCAGTTTCCCTTGGCTAGGAAAAGGGATTCCCTTCCCCCTTGTGCTTCCCAGGTGAGGCGATGCCTTGCCCTGCTTCAGCTCTTGCTTGTCGGCCTGCACCAGCTGACCAGCACCGACTCTCCGACATGCCCCAGTGAGATGAACCCGGTACCTCAGTTGAAAATGCAGAAATCACCCGTCTCCTGTGTCGCTCACGCTGGGAGCTGGAGGCTGGAGCTGTTCCTATTTGGCCATCTTGGGCGCGCCCCCTGAGTCTTCTCATTTTTAAAATAAATATTCCTGGAGGCATTCTTGTGAGAAATAGAAGATGTATATATAAGACCTGACACACAGTAGGGACTCTGAACATGGTGGATAGTGTTATTTTTCATAGCAGAATGGCTAACTAATCACTCTTCAGAAATTCTTTCTTTTATTCTAGAAAACAGTCTGAGTCTGTGGTTCTCAATCAGGGACACTTCTTCCTCCCCCTCCACCCCACCCTACTAGGACATTTAGTAATATCTGGAAGAGGTTTTTAGTTGTCACATCTGGAGTGGATGCTACTGGCATGTAGTGAGTAGAGGCCAGGGATGATGGGAAACATCCCCAATACATAGGACAGTGTCCATCACAGAGAATGATCTGGCCTATATGTGTGTTTCATGATACTGTCATCTCCCTCTCTCTGTCTCTGTCCACATGTGTTTTGTTTTATCCTCTCTTCTTTCTTTATATCCTTTTGATCTAAGAATATTATGTTACATAACATGGTGTTTATTTGCATAAGACCCCCCTACAAGAGAAAGCAAATTGGAGTGTGTTGGTATGGTGCCATGTTGTGAGATTGCCAGGCAGTCAACAGGAACAATTAAGTGCTTTTCAAGGGGAACCCTCATTTAACCTATATTCTTGTTTCTCAGTGTAAGTGTTGTATCCTAGAGGAATGTGTTGTATCCTAGAGGAAGAGCAAGGGATGTAAAGAGAGCACTGAATTAAGAATGGGAAGACTGTGGCTTTCCCACTTGGTACCCATATAGCTATGTGGCTAGTTTCTTCATATTTTTAAATAGACTTTTTATTTTGGAATAACTAGATTTATAGGAAATCCATAGATAATACAGACAGTTCTGTATACCCTTAACCCAGTTTGCCCAAATGTTAATATCTTATGTAACCTTGGTACAGTTGTCATAACTAAGAAATTAACATTGATGCATTACTCATAACTAAACTCCAGACTTTATTCAGATTTTACCAGCTTTCCACTAATGTTCTTTTCCTATTCCAGGACCCAATCCAGGATCCCACAATGCATTTAGTGTTCCTTCACTTTTAAAATGGAAATATTTTAACAACTTGAGGGTTGTTATGAGTTGTCAAAAAGACCATCTCAAAGTAATTCTAAGTACATAAGAAAATATAACATGATGATATGTTTCTTTACAGTCATACAACAAATGGCACAATACCTGTGCACACTTAGATCAGCAGTATTTGATTTGCATTTGAACATGTTAATATTTGTTCCTTCAAAAGATATGTTTGAGCATCGAGTGTGTTTGGGATGCTATGCAAGATGCCAAGGATATTATGAATATCTTCAACTCCCTAAGGTGTGCTTCTCTCAAAAAGGTTATAGACTATTGGGGAATAAAGCACATTAATCCTAATTAACATTCAGTGTGTGAAGTCTCTGACTGGAGTAACCATGAGAGGTTACTGACAATGCCAGGGTGCCCCAGCACAAACTTGAGAGGCTTTCCAAGGTAGGTTATGAGCAGGGGAGGTGAGGACACAATGTTCTATGCAGAAGGAACAGCATGTGCAAAAGCCCAGAGACAAGGAGAATATATTTATGGAACAGAAAATTGATCAGTGTGGTTAAAGTGTGTCTTAAGTTGGGAGGATAGGTGAGCCAGGAAGCTGGAGGCAGGAACAGATTGCAAAACCCTCCTGGGCCACACCAGGTAGTTTCTTTGTATACCAATGATTGGTGAAGGAGAGATTGAAGAGTTTAAATAAAACAGGCAGGATGAAAATTTCCATGAAATAAAGCTCTCTTGCACTATGATGTGGTGAGTGGATTACAAGGAAGGAAGACTGGCTGCTGGGCACAGTATCAAAAGATTATTGGAAGAGTTGTCCATATAAGTAAACAATGGCCTGAATAAGAGTCGTGTCCCATACAAATATTATAATGAATTGAATTATTTAGTAAAGTAAGCTATTAATCTCTTTCCTGAACTAATTTGTGTTCACTGAAGCAAAAGCCTTGAATTTGGGCAGAGTAGGTAGTGGTTTATTTGGGAAACACGTCTGAGGCACGGGCAGAATTTGCTCACCAAGATTACATGATTCTGCTCCACACATGAGTGGGTGAGGGTGTGAGCCAAGGCAGGCAGGATGTTTGAAGCAGTATCTCACCATCACAAGTCTGGTCTTTCCAATGGCTCTGACATTCTGATATATCTCACTGGAAGGAGGCCGAGCAGAACTTGGCCTTCATTGTAAATGATGGGTGCCATTAAGGAATTTCTTCCTGCTCTGCCCATTAGTATCCTGTCATTTTTAATCCATATTCTACCTTCCACCTTTAAAAATTGAAATATTTTAAGCAAAACTGTCTTCATACTCTTCTTGTCTTAGTTCATAGTTTATCTCTGATAGTTGCTGGCATGATCATTCCTAAGGACTTTTTTTTACAAGTCAAAATTTAAACTACACATGTAATCCAATAGATCTTATGGCCTCTGAGAATGTCCAATCCCTGCTCAGCACTTGAGGGTTTTCTCTGCCCTCCCTTTAAAGCTTTTCTTTTCATTTTTATTGTTTTTGTTTGTTTGTTTGTTTGTTTGTTTGAGATGGTGTCTCGCTCTGTTGCCCAGGCTGGAGCACAGTGGCACGATCTTGGCTCACTGCAACCTCTGCCTCCTGGGTTCAAGTGATACTCATGCCTCGGCCTCCCGAGTAGCTGAAATTACAGGTGTCCACCACCACACCCAGCTAATTTTTATATTTTTAGTAGAGATGGGGTTTTACCGTATTGGTCAAGCTGGTCTTAAACTCCTGACCTTAGGTGATCCACCTGCCTTGGCCTCTCAAAGTGCAGGGATTACAGGCATGAGCCACCAGCCCAGCCTAAGCTTTTCTTTGATATGTACAGAAATAGATTTCTAAAACAAGAGCCAAATCTGGCTGCCTGATTTTGTAAATAAAGTTTTATTAGCATATAGCCACACTCATTCATTTACTATAGCAGAAGAGTTGAATAGTCACAAAAGAGACCACGTGGCCTGGCCTACATAGCCAAAAATATTTACTATCAGGCCCTTTGCAGAAAAAGTATGCTGGTCCCTGACCTAAAAAGGAAGGATTTTAGAGGTGCTGGTGTTGTGTTTGTATCCAAGAGGCAACTGGAAATCCTTTGACCTACCCACATGTGACAACACACACTGTCCCATACTCACTGGGTCAGTTTCTTGCCCAGCATCGTGTATTGCCAGAGTTGAATTTACCAAACCTTTTCCTGTGATTGTCTGAGAGCTGTATACTGGGCAGAAGGAAGCTGCCAACTGCAACAGTGGCTGTCGAGTTTGGACACCATGGCATTTGCATCAGGTTGTAACTCATTTCCTGCCTTTAAATGCCTTGTACCCAATGCAGTGTTGAATGACAGGCAGTACTCCAAACCAATATTGAATTGTCAAAGAAGTAACAACTATGACAAAATGTCCAGGTGTGACTCTGCCAAGATTTTTTAATACTTAAATCTTTAAGATACAAATGTGAGTAATGAAATAGAGAAGGCCTTGTTATTTATAAATAATTTCATGAGTAGAAAACCCAGGCATTACTATCACAGTTTTTCCTAATTTTGTGGCCTGAAAATTGTATTCTCATCCTAAATTCCTAAGAGTAATGCTTTAATTTTTAATAATCTCAGAATAATATAAACCTCTAGAGTATTCTATATGTTAAAACCAAAGATCTTGATTTGTTTGGCTTCTGGTCTGAAGTCTATTGAGCATGAATGCATCTTATGCTGGATAGAACACTGCAGTGGTTGAAAATGGAGTCTTCATTCATTCCTCCTTTTTAGGATGCTATCCAGCCGGTATGTACCTGTGCTGCTTGTGTACACCTGGAATCCATGAAGCTAGCTCACACTATGTGTTCTGGCTAAGCCTTGTCCATGCTGTTGTTGAATAGTTGGCATACCACCACTGGATCCCTATATTAGAACTTGTAGACTGAAAGCTTATGAAGGCAGGCACATGTTCTTATTCACTCTTATTGTGTACTATACTTTACACAGAGTTTCTGCTCTCTATTGTCTTTTGAATATTATGAAAACTTTGCAAGCAAATGTCTTTGAAAGTTGCTTATAACGTTTAAATTACTATTAAAATATAAGATACCACTTTGTGATAGGAGGCATGTCTCAGAGAGGGCTGACTTGTTCCTGTCTTTTAAATCTGATTTTGAAAATATGCTATTGGTTATAATAAAATAAACAATCCTCTTCCTCTTCCTTTTTCTGTTTTGTGAACTTGTTTTCAGGCCAACCATTTAAACTGGATCCCAAATCTGCTCATCGAAAACTGAAGGTGTCCCATGACAACTTGACAGTAGAACGTGATGAATCATCATCCAAGAAGAGTCACACGCCTGAACGCTTCACCAGCCAGGGGAGCTATGGAGTAGCTGGAAATGTGTTTATTGATAGTGGCCGGCATTATTGGGAAGTGGTCATAAGTGGAAGCACATGGTAGGCAACTTATATTCATTGTCCTGCAGTTATAAAAAGGCACATCTCATTCTGTACTTAGAGAGTCAACCCATACTGAAATGCATCTTAAAGAATAAAGTGCAGAAAAGTTGTATTAGTCAGCTATTGCTAGGTAATGCTGCATAACAAACACCCCCAAACTCAGCAAATTCAAACAATGACCATATATTACTAGTACCCACATCTGTGGGTTCTCTGTTCAAGATTATAGAGCTCTGGTCATTGGAAGAGCTATACCATGCTAACACTGCTCTTTTATGCCATAAAACATGGGTCAGCAAACCACAGCCCATGAGCCAAACCTGGCCTGCTACCTGGTTTTGTAAATAAAGTTTTATGGGAATACAGCCAGGTCCATTTTTTTACATGTAGTCTATGGCTGCCTTTCAGCCACAACAGCAGAATCGAGTAGTTAAGAGAGAATCATATGGTCTATGAAGCCAAAAATATTTACTTCCTGGTCCTTTCAAGAAAAAGTTTGCAATTCCCTACTTTAAAACATCACTCTTCATCATTATACAAAACTAATTTCTGTTGCCTTGTATGTTTTATGATTCTAGACTGGACCAATTAGTGCAAATAGCTGAGGGCTGAATGGTGGGGGTGAAGCAGTGATCATAGGCTGGGAATAATTTCAAAAGGCCTGTTAGATCCAGCCCAGTAACTTTAGCCCACTGAGTTCTCTAAGAATAAGGGCAAAGGTCAGGACACAATTACACTGGAATTAGTTAACCTCACAAAGTTAACCTTGCCTAATCCACAGCCACAAACTGCACCCCTTACTTTGACCGTCTGTCTCACAAATGCCTGCTTGCTATTGATCAAAAAGGGAGCTATTTTATTTTTATTTAGTAAGCCCTCATATGGTACAAGTATGTGCCAGGCACTGGTCTAAGCATTTTACAGATGTCAACTCATTTATTCAGGCTTACAGCCCTACAAAGGTAGGTGCTAATATTATCCACTTTACTGATGAGGTGACTGAGGTATATGCTGAAGATCACAGGGTTACAAAGCTCACAGGTGGCAGAGTCAGCAAGTCTGCAGTCAAGGGTCAGGCTCTTAACCAGCAGTCCACAAACATTATCTGTAAAGGGCCAGAGATTCAATATTTCTGGTTTTGCACACCAAATGATTTTTGTCACTAATACTCGACTCTTCTGTTTTAGTGGGAAAGCAGCCACAGACAACACCTACACAAATGGACATGGCTGCATTCCAATAAAACTTCATTTATAAAAACAGGCAGAGGGCCAGAGTTGGCCCCTGGGTAGTAGTTTGCTGTTCCCTGCTCTTAACCACCATGCTATGCTGCTATTCACAAAAGGGTGGTATATTTTTGAAATGCTATAATTACTCTCTAGGGTTTACAATAGTGTACTTAATGAGTGATAGCTAAATCCTTGCTTTAAAAAATAAAATCAACATTCAAAATTGCATAGCCTGAAGATGGTGAGTATAACAGTGTTTCAATATAAGCATGATAAAACACTTCTTATTTATATATTTAAAAAACGTTCAATTCAAACCTATGCAAATAATGTGACATGTCTGAATCCCTTGTATTGTAGGTAGAAATTAGCCAAAAATCTAAGAAGTGAATTGTAAGCTTCCCATCTCTCCCAATAATGGTACATACTATATTGGCTGAGCGAGTAGGTTTTCCTTTGTTGTTATCCTCATAATTCTCTTTGCCTAGAAGAGTTTTCTGTTCCAACATCCTGCCAGAGGATGGAGGACAAATCCTTCATCCCACTAGGCTCTGGGCTAGATAGGCATTTGCCATTTTTAGCTGTGATGGGGCAAAATTAAAGCACAAAGGAAAACACAATGAATGCAGGTACAAAAAAGCAAATGTTTCTAGCTAATTAATATGCTGTATTAATCTGGGATAGAATCCAGGGTCTAAATGATTATTACTCTATTAATAATTATTTATGATAAATGAAACCTGATCATTATGATCTCATTGCCATTGATGAATAGTTTGCAAAATTCCATCAGACCACTTCAGTTATATAAACACAGATCAGCATTACCTTGAAAACACCCTCCAGATGTCAAAACTAACTCATAAGGGGGAAAAGAAATTCTACAATTAATTGCTACACAATTAATCTTTACAAACTTAACTGTGTCAATTTCAGAAAAATCTTCATGTAGAAAGTCACTTTACATTTCCTGGGGGGTATTAGCAAGGAAGGGGTGCCCCCTACAATTAAATGCCTGTGACATCTTGATTTGCAACAGCTAATGACATATATTTGCTTGTCAAATATAGTCCTGACTTTAAATTAATGTGTACATTATGATCTGTGCAATGGGGCATGTTAACATTGCCCTGAGAGACATAATTTTTATACTTTGAATTCTCCGTGTCTCACTGCATAACTTAATGGAACATTACATTCTGCTTACACCTTTCAAGCTCAATGGAAATATGTACCTAGTTTCACAGATTAATGATACTATAATGGTATTTTCCTTTGCTTAATGAACTATACACTTAGTTATTTTCTTACTCTCTGATGCTAATGTGCACTTGGTGTTTTATGAAATGGTGTTAACTAAACGAGTAATAACGGATTCATGCAAAGATTATTAGACCAGAAGGGGTGGGGGCAGCATACAACTCTGGATTTTGCTCCCAATTTTAATATTCTGTTTCTATTTGCTACATGTAGTCAGCCATACCTGCCACAGCTATTTCATAGGGTTCAGTTAAGGTTCAAATGGGAAATAAACATCAAAGTAATAAAAAATAAAAATGCTGTGTCACAACAAGAAGGAAACAATACAGATGTGGTGATTTTGTGATGCAAATGCAGGTTCCAAATTATCTGAAAGATGAAAATGGTATTTACTGGGGTATACAGAACATTTTAGGGAATGGGAGATACTGACAATTGCAAAATGAAAACCTTTCCAAAGTGTATGTATTAGTCCATTTTCATGCTGCTGATAAAGATATAACCAAGATGGGGCAATTTACAAAAGAGATTTATAATGGACTTAACAGTTCCATGTGGCTGGGAAAGCCCACAATCATGGCAGAAGGCAAGGAGGAACAAGCCACGTCTTACATGGATGGCAGCAGGCAAAAAGAGAACTTGTGCAGGGAAACTCCCCCTTTTTAAAACCATCAGATCTCGTGAGACTTATTCACTATCACAAGAACACTGAAAGGACCTGCCCCCATGATTCAGTTTCCTCCCACCGGGTCCCTCCCACAACATGTGGGAATTCAAGATGAGATTTGAGTGGGGACACAGCCAAACCATATCAGTGTATCAAATAAACAGATGACATTTGAGACCCTTGATGCACTCCCCAGAGGAAGGGACCCAGAAGCTTACAGGACCCTGGAAGGGCTGGGGCACAAAGTCCGGGAGTCTGCTGCTCTAGTTCGTGGAGTCATGATGAGCTGTAGCTGCTGCAAAATTGCCCACAGCACAAGGCAGGTGTACTCAGGTGCTCATCTAGAAGCTTCCACCAACTGCACATCTACTGTCTGCCATCAGGAAAGAGTGTTTCCCCTCCTCTAAGCACTTCTGGATCTTGTGCAAAGGCATCACAATAGCAGAGCCTGACTCAGACTCCTACAGGAAAGGGGATTCTGGGAAATGCAACTTGGATTCTCCTCATAAGCAGGAGAGGATGGATGGGAGGGAAGAGAAGATGCAACACTGATGACAGACAGGCCTGCACACTGGGCTTGGCAGATTATCAATTCCATCCTCCTTTTGGATTTAATGATGGCATGGTGTATTAATTTTGTTTTTAAACACACCACTCCTAAAGTGATTGTATTTTAAGTCCAGTGTGATTTTTTTAAAGAATGTCATTTTATTAAAGATCCATGAAATTTTTCTCTCTGCATTGGGTAAGGTACCATGTGTTAATATCCAGTTAAGCTGGTTTCTGCTATAACATATTAAAAGTTCACCTGTGAGTCATTTACTGTTTATTAAGAGTGATGGGTTTTGTTTATCTTAATAACTGAAATACTATGAATATTACAGAGGCATGCTTCAGAGGGGTAAAAAGAGACTAAGAAGCTTAGAACATTGTAGAAAGCATTCTTTGGATTTTTTTTTTTTTTTTTTTTTTTTGAGCAGCAAGAGAACATTTAGAATAACCAGAAGATCGTCTGCTCAAACACATTCAGAATTTTTTTTCGGTGTAGTAGGAAATATAATCAGAAAGGCTCTTGGCAGTGATGGACTGCACAATTTCTGGTTATGGTTGGCATTGTAGAATGTAGTTCGTGTTTGTGGGTTTTGAGTCATCCTAAGTTCAAATTCTGATTCTGGTACTTATTGTTAATATGTGCCATCAGGCAATAATAATAAAATAGCACTAAATATTGCATGCCAGGTCCTGTGCCTAGGACTTAACACGTATTCTCTCCTTTACTCCTTAAAATCACACACTGCAAGATGGAGACTATCGTTGTCCCTGTGGTATACATGAGAAAACTGGGGCTGAGTAATGACAAAGGACTTATCCCCACAAATGGAAATCATCTTCTGTGCTTGCCCTTGGCAAAATGCTTTCAGAATCAGAAAATGACAGACATAGTGTTAAATTAAAAATTATAAGAAGGTCAAAAGGAGAAGTCTAGGGTTGTGCTGTCCAATATGGTAGCTATGAGCCACATGCAGCTATTTAAATCATTTAACTTAATGAAAATTAAATAAATTTAAAGTTCAGTTCCTCAGTCTCACCAGCTGCAGCTAAAGTGCCCGGTAGCCATATGTAGCTTGTGGTTACCACATCGAGGAGAGCAGGACATTTCAATCATTGAAGAAAGTTCTTTTGGTCAGCACTGGTCTAGCGAATTCATTGTGTAGATTTTTATAAAAGTGAAAAAAAGCAGCAAAATACAAAGTTCAAATTCTCTGTAGTGTTTGAGCTGAAAACAGAAATGTGGGTAAATACGATGCTTCTTTCCCTGTTTGTGAGGGAAGGAGATGAGGAACACAGATGTTGGGGTTCTTGCCAAGCTTTCACTTAAAGAAAATGAACAGGGACAACAAATGATCATGTTTTTATAACCCCTGAGGACCACAGAACGGATTTAATGTGCATATGCAACATGGCTCATTGTTTTTGTTGTTGCTGTTTTGTTTCTGCAGGTATGCTATTGGTCTTGCTTATAAATCAGCCCCGAAGCATGAATGGATTGGGAAGAACTCTGCTTCCTGGGCGCTCTGCCGCTGCAACAATAACTGGGTGGTGAGACACAATAGCAAGGAAATCCCCATTGAGCCTGCTCCCCACCTCCGGCGCGTGGGCATCCTGCTGGACTATGATAACGGCTCTATCGCCTTTTATGATGCTTTGAACTCCATCCACCTCTACACCTTCGACGTCGCATTTGCGCAGCCTGTGTGCCCCACCTTCACCGTGTGGAACAAGTGTCTGACGATTATCACTGGGCTTCCTATCCCAGACCATTTGGACTGCACAGAGCAGCTGCCGTGAGCGTCTGGCCACATGGAGGAGATTTCTGGGGAACAAAAAGGTTCAGGCCACTATTTAGGAGACTGAGAAAGCACAGGCTTCATGAGTGTAATGAAATCTCACCAAAAGTGTCCAGAAATCGGCTCAGATAGGGCTCAAAACAGGAGATTCCTCTCCTTTTACTGTGTCTTGTATTAAGTACGGGCTTTAATAATTTCTTTAATTTTTTTTGTATTTAGAGGAAAATCTATAGATTATTTATAAGAGAAACATAATCGGGATTACAACTTTTAGGAATTACTTGGTTTTGCACATTAAGAGGCCCATAAGTTTATCAGCTATTTACAACCTGTATTTCATCACAATCTATGGGCTTGCAAAAAAACAAACAAACAAAAAAAAACTTTTGTAATTTTGTATGTTTATTCATCTTCTCACCTAACATCTCATAATGATCCCATGATAAGTCTTCTCACCTCGATGGTGCATAACAGGAAGTGTCTGAACCTAGTAGGGGAGTAAACAGGCTTTCTTACTCTGGTTTAATATGAAGTGTTTTAATTGTGGTGTCAAAAACTTGTATCAGATCAACTAAAATGGAGAGCAAGACAGAGAATGAAAAGAATTGATTTTGGACCTTGGACCTTGCCGCGGCTAAATCTTTGCCCTCTGATAGCTGATGAGATAATGTTGGAAAGAAAGGTTCTGAATCCTTTGGCCGCATTTTGCCCTGCTTCTCTCAGGGTTAAGGGTTCTGGAAGAACATTAAGAATGAGATTGCAATTGAAAATAGTCATTTTGAATCCTATTGATTATTCAAAACTTCAGGCTGATTTGTCTTTTTCGGAGGTAGGATTCTGTTTTATGGTATAAAATCTACTTTATCCTTCCTTTTAATAGTTTCTTTAGACCTGTGAAATCTCTTCACTACGTTTAATAGTTATCCTATTTCCCCCTCCCCCATATCAATTTTCCTTTTGTCTCTGGGGCTGAGTAAATAAACATGTTCTGTCACAAATAGCAGCACCCCTTTGGATTGATTTTGCTCTCCAGGACATCAGCACATGGCCCTGATCACCACTACCACATCCAAACATAAGTCACTGAAAAACACTTAATATTTATGAGTTGGTAATGACAAGGGACATTGCATAAAGTACTATTTACTAGATTCATGCCTCAAAAGTTATTATAAACAGACCTTTATTAAACACATCTTGAAATATGTAGAAGTCCCTCTATAGTCTAGTATAGTTTACAATAGAGTTGTAAGACCAAAAAAAAAAAAAAAAAATTCAAACTCGTTATTCAGGAACCTGCTTATAAAATGTCAGCTGGCATTCTTTGCATGCCAATCTGATGCGTTGGAATGGTCCATGAATTAAGGCTTTCTTGAGCAGTTCTTGGACCAGAACTCTGGCATTGGTTCTACTTTGATGAAGGGCGTGACCTCTATAAATGGTTTCAATTGCTAAAATATTTACCTGGGATACTGGGTCAGCCATTTTTACTGAACAGACTAGTGGATTTAGACATTGTTTTTAGTTATTTTGTTTTTAACCAAATCAACCAACTGCCTCCCTGAAATAAATCAATGAGGTCCTTCCATCCTCTTCCCTAGCAGACACTCTCCTTTTTCTTAACAGATAGATTCTATATATTTACTATATTATTTATACCCAGATGAATATTTTGATAGATACCTAAGACAATTTCACATCTAAAAGATGGACACCTCAATGGAAAAAAAAATCTTTCTCTGGAAACCTTATGGGTTTTTCTTTTTATTACAATATAAAAGCAATGTGTGTTTGCCTTCTCTGAATAAACTGAAAGGGTTGTCTCAGTAATTTTTACATACATTTTGGGTAACTGGATAATGGATATTTTAATGCACTTTGTACACTAACAGGTTCTAAATAAAAGGGTCTAAAACTCAGCTTCTGAGTTTTTAAAATCATGGTCTCCAGGTACCAATAAATGCTACAGTTTGCCTTATGATGTTAACATAAAATAGTTAGTAGAAGGACAATATTTCCATGAAAATAATGTTTTTCAATATTAAGAAGTTACTACTCAAATTTTCACAGTAAGCCATTTAGGGTATGTTTTGGCTATTTTTATAAGGACATGAGAGATTATGTCATAATTTTGTTGTGGAAGTCTCACTCTTGGCTAACTTAAAAGCATTGTGGATAGTAGCAGTTACTAGTTCCAGGTTGTCGTATTTACAGGAAAATATGTATATGGTGAAAGGCCACCATGTTTAATTACTATAATGATGTAGAAAAGATTCCCATGTGATTTTTTTTTGAAAGTCTAAAATATGTATGCTGTAAAAATTTGCTGCAGTGTAATTTTGCATTCTCTTTAAACTAATTGAGGTCACAGTATTTTATTATTTGAGGTCCTCACCACAGGAAACACTGCGATACAGGGGCAAAAGAGATGGCAGTGCCAATTAAATTAATACAACAAAATCAATGCAGCACCAACCAAGACTGCTAGGTCTGGTGTCATGGGTATGCCCAGAGCCCAGGAGTTCAGAAGGGCCCTAAGCTTGATTTAATGCTCTGCTGTTGCTGTCTTGAAATTCTTAATGATTTTTGAACAAGGGGCCTGCATTTTCACTTTGCACTGGGCCTTGCAAATTATGTAGCGAGTGCTCATAAAAGAACTCAGAAATGTGGTACCTCTCTTCCTGGTGGATACAAATAAAGAAATCTGGATCCAAAGTTGAAAGTTGCTGGCAATATCATTCAAGTAGGACTCTAAATAGTGGATTAAGATGAGGGTGGATTCTTTCCAGCTTTAAAAGAAAGTGACTTCAAAAATTGACTGCAAATATTGACGATGGTTTCTGCTGGAGGAAAAGAAACAGCTTGAATACAGACAGGCTTTTTTATTACGGTACTGATATATTGACCTTAAACTTGCTGAGGAACTGAACTAATGTCTTCCAGTGACCGTGGAATTCCATCTCAGCTCCAGGAACATGCAGATACCTGCAAAGAGACACGCATATATGCTGGCATACATGTGCATTTGGTGTTGGGAAGTTGACCATCTGGTCTACCTTAATAAAATGGTAAAAAGCACACAAAGACAATGATGGGGGCAGGAGGATGTTTTTGAAAACAGCGCTTCTCAACCAGGGCTCGATTTTGCCCCCCAGGAGACATTTGGCAATGCAATGGCAACTTTTGGTTGTCGCCGCCGGGGAAGGGAAGCTACCAGCATCTAGTGCGTAGAGGTCATGGACGCCATTAAACATCCTACAGTGCAAGTGCAGCCTCCAACCACAAAGAGTTGTCTTGCTCAAATATCAACAGTGCTGCAGTGTAGAAACTTGATAGGTGGTTTTCTGTTAATGCAAAACTCTCATAAAAACCTTTCACTTTTCCTGTTATTGACTATATGCTTGATACACCCAAAAAGAAAAGGGGAGGGGTGCCAATTCACCTACACTGCAGTGGCTTCTTCACCTTTAAAAATATTTATAAAATAGTTACAAAAATCTGATATCTGAAAAGCAATCCAAGCCTGTGTAAATGGGAATCACTGATAAGTATCATCATCTGTATGAGCTTGGCTTAGACATGAAAAGTTGATTCTCTTTATATCACTCCTTGCACCTGGACAAATTCAATCCCTGGTACTTAAGTCACACTGCCAAGCCCTCGGCCCTGACTATTGTCTTGATTGCTGTTGCTTTCTGGTTCAAAATAAAATCATTTTTGTGGCACCAAGATCCTCTGTCTCTGCCTGTCTCTGTTGTCTTTTGATCATTTTGTGTTTTTGCGGTTACGATGTTGACAAATATTTATTCAACATCTACCATTTTTTCATACTATTTTATGACATATAATTCATTTTCTTTTACTGTCTCTCATCCACCATTTGCCTTTCCCTATTAAAAATACAATTCTTTTACAACACTCAAAATATTCTCCAGGGAATTTTTAAAACACAATAAAGCCTATATAGAAGTGGAAACCAACCAGGTTTGCTTGATTTCAAGTCTTATAGATGGGATGAGGAAGAGAAGAGCAATGATTATTTGAACAGAGGACTGGGAGTCTTTACAGTGTGATCTAGGAGAATCCTAGCAGTTGGTCCATACATAGATCCCCAACCCCATCCCATGGACCTGATGGACCTGACTTTCTCTCACTAGAGATGCAAGCCTTTGGTCTTCGTCAGTGCTATGCAAAGTGTGGTCCAGGAATCTGCAGCTGCTGCAGTGCTATGCAAAGTGTGGTCCAGGAATCTGCAGCATCTGCATCACCTGCGAGCTTAGAAATGCCAGTTCTCCTGCCTTCCCCGAGACCTGCTGATCAGAATATTTGGGGTGGGACTAGCAGTCACCCCAGGGGATTTTGATACTAGTGAAAGTGTGTGAAGCACTGCCCTGGGGAGCTACTTCCAGTCTCATAGCCCATATAGAAAGGGACTTACCACCTGAGATGTGTTTTCAAGGCAATGTGCTTTAGAGAGAGCAGGATGTAATGCAGTGATTGTTAATGTGACTGAGCATTTTAACCGCCTCTTCTGCAAATGAGGATTCCTGGATCCCATCCTGAAAGATTAGGGATGAGAAGGTCAAGAGCATGGCTCAGCAGCCTGTACTTTTCTTTTCTTTCCTTTTTTCTTTTTAAAGCAATTCTGAAATGCAAGCAGGATTGGCAGCCAATGCAAGTCACAGGGCTCAGCATTTTTTTCTATAAAGAGTCAGATAGTGAATACTTAAAGTTTGCAGCCCATACTGTCTCTATGGCAACTACTGAACTACTACTCAACTCTGTGGCTATAGAGAAAAAGCAGCCATAAAGGAAATGTCAATGAAGGGATGTGGTTGTATTCCAATAAAGATTTATTTACAAAAACAGGCATTGAGCTGGATTTGGCCTGTGGACTGTAGTTTGCCGATCCCGACTGTAGTGGACACAGTACTGAACTGGCAGCTCAAAGCCCTCAGGGCATTCTCTATCCCCTTACACACTGAGGGCCCAGCCGTGTGCCTTCTTGTCTGGGCCTCTGTAAGCTCTTAAAGGTCCTTTCAACAATGACTTACCATCAATTCTGTGAAATCACAGAACTCCTGGAAAAGTAGTAATGCAGTGCTTAAGACAGGGCCACTCAAGGGGTATTAGAAGATTGGTTTGTTCAACAGACCAGGGTGGGAGTGCCAGCATTCTAATGATTAGCTTTACCTCCTTCCTAATTTTGACTCAAATCAGCCTTTCTCACAAGTGACAGGTGTGTAAAATATATTCCCTTTGATAAGAGTTTTGAAGGATATTTAATTTGAACTTTTGAAACTGAACAGACACTACCATAATTAATTACCTTTCAAAGTCAACTTGAAGGGCATGTCATACACTCCACAGGGTAGCCCACATCTTGCCTTTAAAAAAAAAATACACAAGTGAAATACGTTGAAGAAGGTAGTTGCTCACAATTATAATAGGAAGACAAAAAGGGAGACGTGGGACTAACAAAATCCCTTTTCCTGAGTACCATGCTCACTATGGAATGCACATTCAAAAATGTAAAATAAAAATGGGGTTAAGGACTTATAGAACAACCTTTCTTGTAGTTGTTCTTAGTAATGGGCAATTTATGGAAAGGAATTAGGGCCTCTCTTTGGGTCTTTTTCAGCCATGTTCTCCTAAGAGAATCATTAAAGCATGATTAAATAGGAAGCAGAGCAATTAACGAACAAATATGTCATGGCCGAAAACCAATTATCAATTAAGGAGTAGCACAGAAAAAATGATTTAATGAACACTGGTTCTTTTGCACAGTCTATTTATTCTCAAAGCTCAATTTTTATTATGGTCATTAAAATCTGTTCATTTTCACTAAAGCATTTCAAATAATAATGCTTATCTTACCCCTTCACCAATCTTATTTTCACTCCAACTGCTGCCCTCCCTTACCTCCTCTTCTCTGTCAAGCTTCTCAAAGGGCTGTTCAGACCCGCTGCTTCTGATTCTCACCCATTGTTGTGAAGAATCAACTCCCCCACACTCTATTGGGAGTTCTGCATCTTCACTCTACCAAAATAGTGCTCACTGAAATAAAAAATGGCATCTACATCAATACGTATTCTGATAGATGTTTTGTTGGCCTCATCTTGACACATAGCAGTTTTTGAGGTGTTGATCATTTTGGTTTTTTTTAAATCTTTCCTTAGACAATGCCATTCATGCCATCACTCAATCACCATTTGTGCAGAAGCCTCCAAATTCAAATCTCTAGGTCTGGTTTCTCCACTGAGTTCAGCCCTACACATTGACCTATTTTTTGCAGTAATCATTTTTGGGTGCCTAAAGGCCATCTCAAGTTCAACATATCCAAAACTGCATTCATGATCTCTTCTTAAAACCTTGTCCTGGCCAATCACATTCATGAACCAAAAACCAAAGGTTCAGGTTTGATGTCTCCCTCACCCTCCATGTCCAGTTCATCACCAAGTCCTGTTGATTTTATTTCTTAAATATCTATTTAACTGGCCAACTTCTCTCTACTTCTGCACTCAACCTCCAAGTATGAGCTTTCATATGTCACACATCTACAGATTAAATAGATGAAATAACCTGCTAACTGGTCTACCTGTAATCTACACTACATATTCTCCTTTAATTCCTCTCCTACAGCAGCCAAGGTAATCTCCAAATCACATCACATCTGCACACTTCGGAACACTCTTTCCATCATTTTCATCCCACTCCCTACCCCCATAACTGACTAAAAGTCCTTCCAAGTTTCTGACCTACCTTCCATGAAACTCTTCCATGGTGCTGATAAGTCCCTTCATGGTCTTGTGCTTGCATATCTCCTCAGCATCATCTTGGACCATTCTCCTCTTTTCCCCTGCACTCTGGCCACACTGGCTGTTGTAGCCATGCTCTGGTCGGCCACAAAACTCCACTTGGACCACTCATCCCTCACCTTCCTAACTAGGGCCAATATTTCAGATGACCTCTCAACCACCATTTCCTGATCTCCCTGCCTAAGCCAAATTCCCCTAATACTGATCCAAAAAGCAACCTGTGCCTCCCTTCATAGCTTTGTCACTGTTGCAACCTAGCATTTGTATAAATTTTGTTTACCATTTCTGTTTATTTGCCCCCATTAGACTGTAATATCCCTGAAATTTAAGACCAGGACAGGCTTAGCCCAATATTTGCCATATAGTAGGTGGTCTATAAAAATTTAGAGTGAAATTCTAATTTCTCATGAATGAGTTTTATGTGTAATCTTCTCTTAAGCCCACAGCATCCACCATTCTCTTTTTAAAAGACTTGTGTTTATAAAAAGTGCTTCATATTTGCAGCAATCTTATATTTTACAAAATAACAAATAATATTAAAATAAAAGCTAGAACATCTATCTTCTAGCAAATTCTATCCTCTCTTTATAGTGGCTGCAGGTCATCTGATAAAGATAAAACCTTGAATTTGGTCAAGTAAGCCTGCCCATTAGTGTATTTTATCATCTTCTACTTGGCTTCTGTCAGTAAATTCTAAGTTGGAAATCACACTTACATAATTCCTACTTGCTGGCTCAGCTCACCCTACAAGGTATCACTATCTGCTTTTGTCTTGGAGAAGTTTCCCTCTGACCTTGGTGCCCTACCTCCTTGGTAGCTCCACCCAGTTTTCCAGAAAACAAACTCCCTATTCTTCATTGCAGTATCACAATCTCAACCTCCTTCTTTAATTCCCCTCAGTAGCTGGGTTCTCTCACCTTGAACTCCTTCTGACTTGATATCCAGAGTGACCTCTGGATTTTCCAGGCAGAAGTGGATTTCTACTTGCAACTGCACTCAATGCCTATCTCAGATTACCAACTCAATGCTACTGCCCCACTTCTTTGCATGGGCCAATTTCTGTGTCCTTCATCACTGCAGAACCTGTTACCATGTTCCCAGGGTTATTGCTTTCCAGCCCCTTTAAATGAATTAGTCACATCCACATTTCCCAAAGACCCAGTAACTCAAGAACAACTCCAGGCTATTTGCAATATATAAGAAATTCAATTTAAATAATGAAGGCATAGATGGGTTAAAAGTAATAGGCTAGCAAAAGATGTAACATCCAAACACCAATTAAAAGAAAGCTGGAGTGGTTATATGAGAGCAAAGTAAGCTTCCAAAAAATGGACATTTCTAGGGATAAGGAGAGACATCACGTAATAAAGAGGTCAATTCACCAAGAAAAGCTATCAACTCTAAAGTGTATGCTTCTAAAAACAGACCTTGTGCTATGGTTTGAATGTGTCCTGCAAAAAGCATATGTTGGAAGCTGAATCTCAAATACAACAGTACTGGGAGGTGGGACTTAATGAGAGATGATTAGACTACAAGGGTTCCTCCCTCATGAATGGATTGATGCCATTACCATGGAAGTGGGTTTGTTATTAAAGGGTGAGTTCAGTCCCATTCTTTCTCCCTCTGTCTCTCTCTTTCTCTCACATGTGTGCACTTATGTGTGCATGCCTTCCACTATGTGATAACATAGCAAGAATGTCCGTACCAGATGTCTGCCTCCAGATCATGGATGTCCCAGCTTCCACAATTGTAAGCCAATAAATTCCTATTCTTTATAAATTACCCAGCCTCAGATATTTTGTTATAGCAGCATAAAATGGACTGAGCCACCTTCAGAATTCATGAAGCAAAAAAATGATATATTTGAAAAAATAGATTGGGAACAGTGGCTCATGTCTGTAATCCCAGTACTTTGGGAGGCCAGAGTGGGTAGATCATTTGAGGTCAGGAGTTCGAGACCAGCCTGGCCAAGACGGTAACACCCCACCTCTACTAAAAATACAAAAATTAGCCAGGTGTGGTGGCAGGCACCTGTAATCCCAGCTACTCGGGAGGCTGAGGCATGAGAATCACTTGAACCCAGAAGGTGGAAGTTGCAGTGAGCAGAGACTGTCACTGCACTCCAGCCTACACAACAGAGGGGAGTAAATGTCAAAAAGAAGGAGGAGGAGGAGGAGGAGGAGGAGAAGGGGAAGAAGGAGACGAGGAAGAGGAGGAAGAGAAAAAGGAAGAGGAAGAAGAAGAAGAAGAAGAAGAAGAAGAAGAAGAAGAAGAAGAAGAATCATCCGAGGGTGGTTCCAAGATGGCCAAATAAGAACAGCTCCAGTCTACAGCTCCCAGCGTGAGCAACACAGAAGACAGGTGATGTCTCCATTTCCAACTGAGGTACTGGGTTCATCTCATGGTGCTTGTCAGACAGTGGGTGCAGGACAGTGGGTGCAGCCCACTGAGTGTGAGCCGAAGGAGGGCAAGCCATCGCCTCACCCAGGAAGTGCAAGGGGTCAGGAAATTCACTTTCCTAGCCACGGGAAGCTGTGACAGATGGCACATGGAAAATCAGGTCACTCCCACCTTAATACTGTGCTTTTCCAACAGTCCTAGCAAATGGCACACCAGGAGATTATATCCCGTGCCTGGATCGGAGGGTCCCATGCCCACGGAGCCTCGCTCATTGCTAGCACAGCAGTCTGAGATCTAACTGCAAGGTGGCAGTGAGCCTGGGAGAGGGGCAACCACCATTGCAGAGGCTTGAGTAGGTAAATAAAGCGGCCTGGAAGCTCAAGGAGGCCTGCCTGCCTTTGTAGACTCCACCTCTGGGAGTAGGGTATAGCCAAACAAAAGGCAGCAGAAACCTCTGCAGACTTAAATGACCCTGTCTGACAGCTTTGAAGAGAGTAGTGGTTCTCCCACCATGGAGTTTGAGATCTGAGAATGGACAGACTGCCTCCTCAAGTGGGGTCCCTGACCCCCAAGTAGCCTAACTGGGAGGCACCCCCCAATAGGGACAAACTGACACCCTACACAGCCAAGTACCCCTCTAAAATGAAGCTTCCAGAGGAATGATCAGGCAGCAACATTTGCTGTTCAGCAATATTCGCTGTTCTGCAGCGCCGCTGCTGATACCCAGGCAAACAGGGTCTGGAGTGGACCTCCAGCAAACTCCAACAGACCTGCAGCTGAGGGTCCTGACTGTTAGAAGGAAAACTAACAAACAGAAAGGACATCCACACCAAAACCCCATCTGTATGTCACCATCATCAAAGACCAAAGGTAGATAAAACCACAAAGATGGGGAAAAAACAGAGCAGAAAAGCTGAAAATTCTACAAATCAGAGCACCTTTCCCCTGCAAAGGAATGCAGCTCCTCACCAGCAATGGAACAAAGCTGGAAGGAGAATGACTTTGACGAGTTGACAGAAGAAGGCTTCAGACGATCAAAGTTTGAACCCATCGCAAAGAAGCTAAAAACCTTGAAAAAAGATTAGATGAATGACTAACTAGAATAACCAGTGTAGAGAAGTCCTTAAATGACCTGATGGAGCTAAAAACCATGGCATGAGAACTACATGATGAATGCACAAGCTTCAGTAGCAGATTCAATCAACTGGAAGAAAGGGTATCAGTGATTGAAGATCAAATGAATGAAATGAAGCGAGAAGAGAAGTTTAGAGAAAAAAGAGTAAAAAGAAATGAACAAAGCCTCCAAGAATTATGGGACTATGTGAAAAGAACAAATCTACGTCTGATTGGTGTACCTGAAAGTGATGGGGAGAATGGAACCAAGTTGGAAAACACCTTCAGGATATTATCCATGAGAACTTCCCCAACCTAGCAAGGTAAGCCAACATTCAAATTCGGAAATACAGAGAATGCCACAAAGATACTCCTCAAGAAGAGCAACTCCAAGACACATAATTGTCAGATTCACCAAAGTTGAAATGAAGGAAAAAAAGTTAAGGGCAACCAAAGAGAAATGTCAGGTTACCCACAAAGAGAAGCCCATCAGACTAACAGTGGATCTCCCAGCAGAAACTCTATAAGCCAGAAGAGAGTGGGGGCCAATATTCAACATTCTTAAAGAAAAGAATTTTCAACCCAGAATTTCATATCCAGCCAAACTAAGCTTCATAAGTGAAGGAGAAATAAAATCCTTTACAGATAAGCAGATGCTGAGAGATTATGTCACCACCAGGTCTGCCATACAAGAGTTCCTGAAGGAAGCACTAAACATGGAAAGGAACAACCAGTACCAGCCACTACAAAAACATGCCAAATTATAAATACCATTGATGCTAGGAAGAAACTAATCAACTAATGAGCAAAATAACCAGCTAACATCAAAATGGCAGGATCAAATTCAAATATAACAATATTAACCTTAAACGTAAATGGGCTAAATGCTCCAATTAAAAGACACAGACTGGCAAATTGGATAAAGAGTCAAGACCCATCAGTGTGCTGTATTCAGGAGACCCATCTCACATGCAGAGACACACATAGGCTCAAAATAAAGGGATGGAGGAAGATCTACCAAGCAAATGGAAAATAAAAAAAGGCAGAGCTTGCAAACCCAGTCTCTGATAAAACAGACTTTAAACCAACAAAGATCAAAAGAGACAAAGAAGGCCATTACATAATGGTAAAGGGATCAATTCAACAAGAAGAGCTAACTATCCTAAATACATATGCACCCAATACAGGAGCACCTAGATTCATAAAGCAAGTTCTTAGAGACCTACAAAGAGACTTAGACTCCCACACAATAATAATGGGAGATGTTAACACCCCACTGTCAACATCAGACAGATCGACAAGACAGAAAGTTAACAAGGATATCCAGGAATTGAACTCAGCTCTGCACCAAGTGGACGTAATAGATATCTACAGAACTCTCCACCCCAAATCAACAGAATATTCATTCTTCTCAGCACCACATTGCACTTATTCCAAAATTGACCACAGATTTGGAAGTAAAGCACTCCTCAGCAAATGTAAAAGAACAGAAATTATAACAAATTGTCTCTCTGACCACAGTGCAATCAAACTAGAACTCAGGATTAAGGAACTCACTCAAAACCGCTCAACTACATGGAAACTGAACAACCTGCTCCCAGGTTGATGACTACTGTGTACATAACAAAATGAAGACAGAAAAAAAGATGTTCTTTGAAACCAATGAGAACAAAGACACAACATAACAGAATCTCTGGGACACATTTAAAGCAGTGTGTAGAGAGAAATTTATAGCATTAAATGCCCACAAGAGAAAGCAGGAAAGATCTAAAATTGACATCATAACATCACAATTAAAAGAACTAGAGAAGCAAGAGCAAATACATTCAAAAGTTAACAGAAGGCAAGAAATAACTAAGATCAGAGCAGAACTAAAGGAGATAGAGACACAAAACACCCTTCAAAAAATCAATGAATCCAGCAGCTGGCTTTTTGAAAAGATCAACAAAATTGATAGACTGCTAGCAAGACTAATAAAGAAGAAAAGAGAGAAGAATCAAACAGATGTAATAAAAAATGATAAAGGGGAGAACATCACCAATCCTGCAGAAATACAAACTACCATCAGAGAATACTATAAACACCTCTACACAAATAAACTAGAAAATCTAGAAGAAATGGATAAATTCCTGGACACATACACCCTCCCAAGACTAAACCAGGAAGAAGTTGAATCCCTGAATAGACCAACAACAGGCTCTGAAATTGAGGCAATAATTAATAGCCTGCCAACCAAAAAAAGTCCAGGATCAGATGGATTCACAGCTGAATTCTACCAGAGGTACAAGGAGGAGCTGATACCATTCCTTCTGAAACTATTCCAATCAATAGAAAAAGAGGGAATCCTCCCTAACTCATTTTATGAGGCCAACATCATCCAATACCAAAGCCTGGCAGAGACACAACAACAAAAAAAGAGAATTTTAGACCAATATCCCTGATGAACATCCATGCAAAAATCTTCAATAAAATACTGGCAAACTGAATCCAGCAGCACATCAAAAAGCTTATCCACCATGATCAAGTGGGCTTCATCCCTGGGATGCAAGGCTGTTCAACATATGCAAATCAATAAACGTAATCCATCATATAAACAGAGCCAAAGACAAAAACAACATGATTATCTCAATAGATGTAGAAAAGGCTTTTGACAAAATTCAACAGCCCTTCATGCTAACAACTCTCAATAAATTAGGTATTGATGGGATGTATCGCAAAAATAGTAAGAGCTATTTATGACAAACCCACAACCAATATCATACCAAATGGGCAAAAACAGGAAGCATTCCCTTTGAAAACTGGCACAAGACAGGGATGCCCTCTCTCACCACTCCTATTCAACATAGTGTTGGAAGTTCCAGCCGGGGCAATCAGGCAGGAGAAATAAATAAAGGATATTCAGTTAGGAAAAGAGGAAGTCAAATTGTCCCTATTTGCACTTGACATGATTGTATATTTAGAAAACCCCATCATCTCAGCCCAAAATCTCCTTAAGCTGATAAGCAACTTCAGCAAAGTCTCAGGATACAAAATCAATGTGCAAAAATCACAAGCATTCCTATACACCAATAACAGACAAACAGAGAGCCAAATCATGAGTGAACTCCCATTCACAACTGCTTCAAAGAGAATAAAATACCTAGGAATCCAAGTTACAAGGGATGTGAAGGACCTCTTCAAGGAGACTACAAACAACTACTCAAAGAAATAAAAGAGGACACAAATGGAAGAACATTCCATGCTCATGGATAGGAAGAATCAATATTGTGAAAATGGCCATACTGACCAAGGTAATTTATAGATTCAATGTCATCCCCATCAAGCTACCATTGACTTTCTTCACAGGATTGGAAAAACTACTTTAAAGTTCATATGGAACCAAAAAGAGCCCACATTGCCAAGACATTCCTAAGTCAAAAGAACAAAGCTGGAGGCATCATGCTACCTGACTTCAAACTACACTACAAGGCTACAGTAACCAAAACAGCATGGTACTGGTACCAAAACAGAGATATAGACCAATGGAACAGAACAGAGCCCTCAGAAATAATACCACACATCTACAGCCAACTGATCTTTGACAAACCTAACAAAAACAAGAAATGGGGAAAGGATTCCCTATTTAATAAATAGTGCTGGGAAAACTGGCTAGCCATATATAGAAAGCTGAAACTGGATCCCTTACTTACACCTTATACAAAAATTCATTCAAGATGGATTAAAGACTTACATGTTAGACCGAAAAACCATAAAAACCCTAGAAGAAAACCTAGGCAATACCATTCAGGACATAGGCATGGGCAAGGACTTCATGTCTAAAACACCAAAAGCAATGGCAACAAAAGCCAAAACTGACAAATAGGATGTAATTAAACTAAAGAGCTTCTGCACAGCAAAAGAAACTACCATCAGAGTGAACAGGCAACCTACAGAATGGGAGAACATTTTTGCAATCTACTCATCTGACAAAGGGCTAATATCCAGAATCTACAAAGAACTCAAACAAACTTACAAGAAAAAAACAAACAACCCCATCAAAAAGTGGGCAAAGGATATGAACAGACACTTCTCAAAAGAAGACATTTATGCAGCCAACAGACACATGAAAAAATGCTCATCATCACTCGCCATCAGAGAAATGCAAATCAAAACCACAATGAGATACCATCTCATACCAGTTAGAATGGCAATCATTAAAAAGTCAGGAAACAACAGGTGCTGGAGAGGATGTGGAGAAATAGGAACACTTTTACACTGTTGGTGGGACTGTAAACTAGTTTAACCATTGTGGAAGATGGTGTGGCAATTCCTCAAGGATCTAGAACTAGAAATACCATTTGACCCAGCCATCCCATTACTGGGTATATACCCAAAGGATTATAATTCATGCTGCTATAAAGACACATGCACATGTATGTTTATTGCGGCACTATTCACAATAGCAAAGACTTGGAACCAACCCAAATGTCCATCAATGATAGACTGGATTAAGAAAATATGGAACATACACACCATGGAATACTATGCAGCCATAAAAAAGGATGAGCTCATGTCCTTTGTAGGGACATGGATGAAGCTGGAAACCATCATTCTCAGCAAACTGTTGCAAGGACAAAAAACCAAACACCACACGTTCTCACTTGTAGGTGGGAACTGAACAATGAGAACACTTGGACACAGGAAGGGGAACATCACACACAGGGGCCTGTCGTGGGGTGGGGGTAGCGGGGAGGGATAGAATTAGGAGATATACCTAATGTAAATGATGAGTTAATGGATGCAGCACACCAGTATGGCACATGTACACATATGTAACAAACCTGCACGTTGTGCACATGTACCCTAGAACTTAAAGTATAATAAAAAAAAGAAAAAGATAAATCAAATCCACAGTCATGGTTGGCGATGTCAACATTCTTCACTTAATAATCAATACAGCAAGTAGACAAAAATATCATCAGGAACTGACCAACATTTCCAACAAACTTGACCTAATTAACATTATAGATAGCTGCAGAATACTTTCTTTTTAAGTAATCATTGAATATTCAGAAAGTTAGACTATATTCTGGGTGATAGAAAAAACCTGTACGAATTTTTAAAAATTTGAAATTGTACTAAGTGTACACCTTAATGACAATAGAATTAAATTAGAAATCAATAATGTGAAGATATATGTAAATCCCCAAATATTTGGAAATAAAAAGCATTTCTAAATAACCCCTGGGTCATATAAGAAGTCAGAATGGAAATTAGAAAACATTTTGAATTGAACCAAAAATTAAAATATAACATGTCAAATTGTATGGGATGCAGTTAAATTGGCACATTTAATGATCCTATTGAAGAAAAAGAAGTGCTTCAATTGTCTAAGCCTCCACCATAAGTGATTAGAAAAAGAAGAGAAAATTAAAAGCAAAGCAAGCAGAGGGAAGGAAATATTAAGAGTAAGTGCAGAAATCATATGAATTTTTTAAAAATAGAGAAAATCAGTGTCATGAAAATCTGAGTTTTGAAAACTTCAATATAATTGATAATCTTCTAGAAAGACTAACAGGAAAAAAAAGGAAAGGAAACAAAAATTAACAATAGCAGATATGAGAGGACATCTCAAGAAATCCTATAGACATTAAAAAGATAATAAGACAATATTAAAATCTTGACAACTTAGATGAATGGACAAGTTTCTTGAAAGATACAAACTGTAGGCCGGGCACGGTGGCTCACGCCTGTAATACCAGCACTTTGAGAGGCCGAGGCAGGTGGATCACAAGGTCAGGATTTCGAGACCAGCCTGACCAACATGATGAAACCTCGTCTCTACTAAAAATACAAAAATTAGCCGGGCGTGGTAGTGCACGCCTGTAATCCCAGCTACTCAGGAGGCTGAGGCAGCAGAATCGCTTGAACCCAGGAGGCAGAGGTTGCAGTGAGCCAAGATCACACCATTGCACTCCAGCCTGGGCGACAGAGTGAGACTCCATCTCAAAATAAAAGAAAGATACAAACTGCAAAGTTCACTCAATAAGAAATAGATAACATGGGCTGGGTGCAGTGGCTCATGCCTGTAATCCCAGAACTTTAGGAGGCCAAGGCAGGCAGATCACCTGAGGTTGGGAGTTTGAGACTAGCCTGGGCAACATGGTGAAACACCATCTCTACTAAAAATACAAAAATTAGCTGGATGTGGTGGCTCATGTCTGTAAACTCAGCTACTCGGGAGGCTAAGGGAGGAGAATTGCTTGAACCTGGGAGGCAGAGGTTGCTGTGAGCAGGGATAGCTCCATTGCACTCCAGCCTGGGCGACGGAATGAGACTCTGTCTCAAAAACAGAAAAAAGTAGATAACATGGAAAGTCTTACATCAAATAAATAAAGATACAAGTAAAGCAATAAAAAGGAAGATACCACTCATATGTGTCTGAACTCAAACACATTATGCTAAGTAAAATCCACATCCTCTATAATTCCATTTACATGTCATTCTGCAAAAAGCAAAATTATGGAGACACAGAATAGATCAGTGATTGCCAGGGGCTGCCAGTGGGGCTAGTGGCTCATTACAAATGGGCCTAAGGGAACTTTTGAGGGTGTCAGAAATGTTATCTTCATTATGGTGGTAGTTACACAACTGTATGCATTTGCCAAAACTCACTGAATTGTGTTCTTAAAACGGCAAATTTTACTGTATATAAAGTATACCTCAATAATCTTGACTTTTAAAAAACAAAAACAAAATAGATGAGTTCTGCTCAAGAAAAATATTCCATATTTTTTGTCAGGAATGAAAATGGACATGTAACCATAGAAATGGAAGTTTTTCTATAAAGAAGACATTGTGCGACTCAATGACAATTGAAAAGCGAAAGTATTTAAAGGGAAATTATAATTTCCTGGAAAAATATGAATTACCAAAATTGGCCAGAAAAGTGTAGAAAATATGAAAAAGGTAAAACAATAGTCATAGATGATATTGAAAAAGTAATTGGCAATGATCTAACAGTTATACATCAGGCCATAATAGTCTTAGAGCTAAATTCCACCAAGCATTTAAAAAATGGGTGCTTGCTATGTATTTAAATAGTTTCAAAAGATACAAAATATGAAAAATTCCCAATGAACTTTATGAACCTGGCATAAGCTTTATTCTAAACCCTGATAAAGATGGAACTAGAAATCCGTATAGCAATTTCATCATTAGCAAATCAGGCCCAGCATTATTTTAAAATGATTGAGAGAGAGAGTAAGAGAGAAATAAAATGCCATTACCAGCTAGGGTTGATTCTAGGCATGGAAGGATATTCCAATAGTAGGAAACCTATCAACATAATTACTTTTTTAAAAAAGAAAAATATATAAAATATTAATAGATTTTCCAAAAGAAATCTGATAAATTTCAACAACCACTTATAATAAAAATTTTATTTAAATAGGAATAATGGAAATTATTTGGAGAAAACAGACCTTACTTCTACAAGTCAATAGCAAGCATGATTTTAAATGAAGCAATTCCAAAATATTCTCTTTCAAATCAGGGGTGAAACAAGCAATGCTCAGTTTTATCAGTACCATTCAACATTATTCTATAGGTTACTGTTAACGAAACAAATGGAATAATCTAAAGAACAGATAAAAAGCAAGATTCAAAATCATACTCATATGTGAGAATAACTAAAGTGATGTTAAGGTTCATTTAGAAAATTAAATTCCTAAGCGGAGTCAATAGTAATCAAAAAAGAGAGCAGAGAGGGAGAACTTGCTATATGATATTTTAAAATGTATTGGAAAGACCCTCTCATTAAAATAGTGGGCCAGTGGTACAGAAATCATCTAATAGATCAGTCAAATCATTTTAAAAAGTAAAATAAATTTTAGAAGAAAGTTTGCATAAATAAAGCAGAGGGGAGAGTTTCCTAAATAGGAAAAGTAGGATATGTTTGACTACTAATCAAGTAAAATATAGAACCATTCCTTGGGATTAGTATCCATTCTATTATAAAAGATGTTACAAAATGATTAAAAGACTTTCAGAGTACATTCACTGCTGAATTTGGAACCTGGTCACTTGAGCCTGGTTGATATTAACTTTTAGTACATATTTATGCAATGTAGGAAAAGATAATCCAGTCAAAAATGAGCAAAGAAGGAACAGAATCAACATACATGTCAAGAAGATAAAATTTAAAAAAAATAAATGCTTGAAAAAGGTTCAATCTCTCTAGTTCTAAAAATTCAAATAGAAACAATAGAACATGTAATTTGCCATCCACCAGATTAATTGAAGTGAAAAGGAACAATAATATTCATCATTCATCAAGACTCTGGGCACTCAACACTTTCCTGGGGGAGCATGACTTGCTACAGTATTTTGGGAAAGTAATCTGGTAATGTTTGTTAAATTTGCAAACTGCTGGCCAGGCACGGTGGCTCACACCCGTAATCCCAGCACTTTGGGAGGCCAAGGCAGGCAGATCACCTGAGGTCAGGAGTTCGAGACCAGCCTGGCTAACATGGTGAAATCCCGTTTCTACTAAAAATACAAAAAATTAGCCAGGCATGTTCTATAGGACATAAATTGGCAAATTTTTCTGTAAAGGGCTAAATAGTAAATACTTTAGGCAATGAGGACCACATATGGTCTCTGTCACATATTTTTCTTCTTTTTTTTTTTTTTGACAACCTGCTAACAATGCAAAAATTATTCTCAGCACTCAGGCTGCACAAAAACAGGTAACAAGCCAGATTTGGTCCACAGACCATAGCATTCCAATATCTGCTAGAAAGTACCACTTATTAAGGACCTATGTAAAAAGATATAAACTACAGTGTCAAAAACTGGAAACAATCTGAATGTAAATCAACCCAGGAAAGGTTAGTTACATTGTCATTTATGTGGAACCACAAATTCTTTACACATCTGTTAAAAAGTCATAAAAGCCACTTTGGGAGGCCAAGGCAGGTGGATCACGAGGTCAGGAGATCAAGACTATCCTGGCTGACATGGTGAAACCCCGTCTCTACTAAAAAATAGAAAAAAAATTAGCCCGGCGTGGTGGCAGGCGCCTGTAGTTCCAGCTACTCGGGAGGCTGAGGCAGGAGAATGGCATGAACCTGGGAGGCAGAGCTTGCAGTGAGCCAAGATCACGCCAATGCACTCCAGCCAGGGCGACAGAGCAAGACTCCATCTCAAAAAAAAAAAAAAAAAAAAAAAAGAAGTCATAAAAGCAAGCTGCAGGCTTCATCACTGGTATAATGCCATGTGTAAAAATGCAAACAGCAATGACTAAGAACCCCCTATATAGTGTTGCAGACAGCTCTTGTACACAAGAATCACCTGGGATGCTGTGGTGGCTGGAAACTAGGAAGGCCCATGATCCCTACCTCCTGGTGTTCACACCCTTGTATAACCCCCTCCTCCTGAGTGTGGGCAGGCCCTGCGACTTGCTTCTAACCAGCAGAATATGGCAAAGGGTATGGAATGCTACTCTTGTGATATTACATCATAATATATTTATATAGAGCTCCACCTTGGTAGCACACACTAGAGAGACTCTCATTGCTGCCCTTGAAGAAGCAAGTGGCCATATTGTGAAAGCCATGTGACAGCAAACTCTCAGTGGCCTCTGAAACCTGAAGTGACCTCCAGCCAACAGCAAGGAAGAAACTGGCATTTCTGCAGCCACAAGAAAATGAATTCTGCCAACAACCTGAGTGAGCTTGGAAGTAGATTCTTCCCCAGTTGGGCCTCACAAGAGAATGCAGCCCAGCTGACACCTTGGTGGCAGCTTTGTGAGACCTTGAGCAGAAGACTCAGCTAAACTGTGCCCAAATGCCTGGCCCACAGAAACCACGAGATAATAAATATGTGTTGTGTTAAGTCAGTAAGTTTGGATAATTTCTAATGCAGCAACATGTAACTAATAAAATATGGTTACTTGTATTTGTCTATTTTTACATGAATGTGGAGAAAGCAGTGAAGGACATCCACAAATCTCTTAACAATGGTTTTCGATGTGCAGTAGGAAGGGGGGCTGCGTGGATTGTTTAGTCTTCCTTTCACATCTTTGGTTGTTTCATCAGTTACAAAGGGCACTTATTTTTCTAATTAAAGGAGGAAAAATCATCTGGCTCTACTATAAGTCTTTCACCTGGAATGATAGAATGTAAACCCTGATGAGCAATTTTTAAAACATAGACAACAAATGTCTCTAAATAAGACATTGATTCTACATATTTTAGCTTTCACTTTATTGCTGTTCAACCTCAATTATATTAGGTTTTAACCATTTTCCAAATAAAGTATGATTCCCTTATATTCCCATTTTCTTTCATCCCCAAAAGAATGAGAGTGCGAGAAGACAGGGTCAAGTGAGGAAGACAAAGTCCAGAGTTAGAAATTTGGAAGCAGTCCTATCCAAATGGAGTTGACTGTGTAGCGGTCTGGTGAGCCCACTGTTTTGGTGAGTCTGTAGTCAGCACCCAATAAATAAGTTAATGCAGAGGATGACAGAGATGAATATTTTGGGTTTAAATCCCCATGTCAGGCCTTAGGGTGAATCCATCGTGGTGAGGCCAGATTGAGAAGCAGCAAGAGATACAGATAAGAATAAACCTCCAGCTATCAACTTGGAACTATGAGCTCAATCAAGGCTTCTGACCCTGTGGCCCTGGAGTATCGGTATAAGCAGAGAAAGGAGGGAAGGTGGTCAAATCACAGCATCTGTTATCAGTTGCCTCTTGCTTCCTCCCTGCATTCCAGACCTGGCACTCCCGACATCCTGAAATGGAGAAGGTTGCTGTCAAGGGTATGTTTGAAACCGTCAAATGATTGACTGGAAGCAGAAGTGCCAGTGCAAGAGCCCTCAACCTTGGAGTTCACGGGGGCCAACCAGCCTGCAGAGCCCAAGCCCTTGATCCCATTGGAAAGTTAGTCCCCATTAAGCAATGCCACTGGATTTTATGCCAAAAACATAAGGCTGTCTGCTCCCTCCTGGGTTCTATTTCTAGGCTCTGAAATACATGTATTCTTACCATTTCCAAGTCAATCTTTTATTAGTGGACTTGCTCGAGCAATGCCAACATTTGCTGAGTACAATTGTCCTCACAGGTAGTGTCATGGGAAATGCCCCAGGCATGTAGAACAGCCAGAGAGAAACTCCACAGGCCTCCCATTCCCCATGGGGAATCAGGCTGAAGAGATGCTTCTGGAATAAACCACAAGCAGCACTCTGGGCTCTGTATGAATGACTTCAGAGAGCTACTGCACATGCGGGCCAGGCTGATTTTCAAAGACAGCTCATTCTTCCTCAGGGCTTGCCCTTAAAACCAGGAAATCCTCAGGGACAGCTCTGACTGGAGGAAAACCAACACAGCTCATGACAGCATCTAAGACACAAATGTGAACAATTTTCCTTAATGCCGTTGGACACAGCCGTCAAAAATATCCCCAAAGTGGAATGGCCAGGCTCCATGTTACAGAGACATTCCACCACAGGGAGATTGAAATCATGACACCTTTACAGCTCTGGAAGGAAATGAGATGACTGAGTGTTAAAATGCCCTGCTGAATTTGGGGAAATGAGGAAGTTGTTCATTCTTGCTAATTATAGTCTGGGTGTCAAGTTTTCATTTTCAATTTAGGCAGGATATTACGGACTTTGTTTGCTTATGCATTTGGGATCTAATGAGAATGCCAAGCACAATCTTCTACCCTCATGGACATGCAGGACGAGAAAGCTGGGATCTGGTGAACATGCCTTGTCTTTCTCACCTCTACTTCTGAGGACAAAGTCTTCAGATGCCCTGTTTTCATCATCGCTCAGGCTTTTCTGTCTCTTTTATAAAGCAAGATTTCTCCACCTCAGCACTACGGACATTTGAAGCTGGATCATTCTTTGTTGTGGGGACCTGTCTTGTGTATTGTAGGATGTTTAGCAGCATCCCTGAGCACTACGCACTAGATGCCAAGAGCATCTCTGTCCCAATGTGACAACCAAATGTGTCTCCAGACACTGCACATAGCTCCTGTGTGAGAGCTCATCCCCTGGCCTAGATGACCACCTCATTCTTCCTGCCAGTGTGATAGAACCTTCTTTCTCCACAGAATCATCTTATGCTTCTTCCTACCAATTTTCTATCCTTTCCTCTCTGCTTCCAGGCCACTGGGTCACTTGTTGGGTATTTGTTGATGATGTAGCCATTGTCCAACTCACTGGGTCCATATTCTGGGTGTCCCCAGAGTGCTATCAGTAAGGTCAGGCAAGAGGGAGGCAGGGATGTGGGAATAAGAAACACCTCCAGCATCTGGAGACCACCAATAAGCAAATACCTGATTCTAGGCATATATGCAATTCAGATACAGGAATCTTTTGGTATAATTGCTTATAATATTTTAAAAGTATTATTAATGCAAAAAGGGAGAGATTGAGGTTGCAATTGTATTTTTTTAAGAGAGTATGTTGTTAATTTTACATTTACATTGAATTAATAAATTTACATTGAATTAATAAACTAAATTAATTAAATTTACATTGAATTAATAAATTAAATTAATTAGATTTACATTTAATTGATAAAATGTGTGTTATTTTCAAGAGAAAATAACATTGAGCCCAAAGATGCTTAGCTTTTCCGGTTATACACAGTCCCATTAGCTTAATATTAGGAAAGAAAATATCTAAAAGGAGCTTACTTAAATTTCTCAAGATATTTCTTTGCACTGCACAGATTGATTATTTTTTAACTTTCTTGCAGTGCAGGAAATACGGGTGCTGCCACCTCTCAAATTAGACCTTGAGGTGAGACACTGCCTCTGGTCATGGCCACCTCTGCCACACTAGTGCTCTGATGTTAAGAATGATTTTATTAATATTGCTTTCATTATTGCCATGAAGCTCCTCTTCCCAAGGCTAACTTGAGAGAATACTTATGTGTTTGCTAATCGCTGGAGACCTATTCTTCATAGAATATGGGAGGGGGACTATTTTTTTAAAAAAAACTATGGTAGCCCCAAAGTATAGCTCTCATATCTTCTCTTTTCTTCCTTCCTTCCTCCCTCCCTTAAACAGTTCAGACAAATTCACAAATTGTTGTCTTCCCTTAAGGCATTTGTTTCCCTTTAGTACGTAAGCCCCCTGAGGGTAGGGATTGTGCTTAGTTGTTGTTGTTGTTATTATTATTATTATTATTATTATTATTATTATTATTATTTTGAGACTAAGTCTCGCTCTGTCGCACAGGCTGGAGTGCAGCGCGATCTCGGCTCACTGCAAGCTCCGCCTCACGGATTCACGCCATTCTCCTGCCTCAGCCTCCCGGTAGCTGGGACTACAGGCGCCCACCACCCACCGCCCGCCACCACACTCAGCAAATTTTTTGGTTTTTTTTTTTTTTTTTTTTTTTTTTTTTAGTAGAGACGGGGTTTCACAGTGTTAGCCAGGATGGTCTCCATCTCCTGACCTCGTGATCCGCCCGCCTTGGCCTTCCAAAGTGCTGGGATTACAGGCGTGAGCCACAGCGCCCGGCCTGTACTTAATTATTACTTTTTAATATCTCTGGTGCCTAACAGAGTCCCTAGTTTTCTGTTGTATGTCTTCAGTGAATGTTTCTAAAAAAAGAAAGGAAGAAGGGAGGAGGGAAACAAAAAAGAAAGAAGGAAGGAAAGAACGAAGTAAGGAAAGGATGGGAAAGGGAGAGAGAGAAAGAGAGGAGGGATTGAAGCAGGAAAATATGATGAAAGAAAAAAAGAAAACGAGGGAGGGAAGGGACATCAATGTTGCGTTTTTATTTTATACTATTAAGATTGGTTCCAAGCTCTAAATACAACTGATGTTTAGCCTAACCGACTCTCATATGTCACCATAAAACCCACAGATTAGTAGCTCTTCTGACATACAGCATCTTATGTAGGACAAATGAATCGATATGCTGGTTCAGGTGATAAAAGAGATACAGTTGAATAAAAACTGACATCGAGAAAACAACAACAAGCAGCTCAGAGATGCTCAGGTTTTCCAGTTTTTTTTTTTTTTTTTTCATTTTCTACAGACTTTTGAAGACAACTCTCCACTTCTTGAAAGGTCTTCTTTCTATTACATCAATTTTTCAACTTTCCAACTTAATTCATCTTCTCTAGTCGACTAATACGTATTTATTGAAGAGAATACCAAAGAGCACAAAGAAGAAAAGCAAAGCAAAATAAATGCCCACAGCATTCCAGGAATCATTTAATGAATGAAATTTTTCATTTCTGAAAAACCTCATTTTTGTTACATAATACTATATGAATCATTCTGCCTTTACATCCTGATTCAAGACTGAATTCTTTATTTGCCATTAATGAGAAGTGCTGTATATTTTTGAAGTGTGTTTAAAAGTCTTATTTTAGGACATGGGCCAAAAGGCAAGGCTCTCCAACTCATTAACCTGCTCCATAAACTTTAAACCACTGTTTCCTATGGGAAAAAAACATACCTGGGAATAGAGTTACTATTTTAATTCTTTCCTTCTAACTATTTCAAGACCAGTTTACCCCCATTTCATCTGAATGAAAATTGCTTGAGAACGTTTCCTCCCTTGTGCAATAAGGGACTTAACAATTTAATTCTGGTTAAGAAATCCAATTGCTTCTATTGGTCAAAGAACCAGAAGCTGAACAAAATTTAAGAACCAAACGAAGTCTCTCACGATGGTGCACGGAGCCCCAAGGAGAAGACTGCCAATCAGAGGGACCAACAAGCTGAACCTTCTGACCCCGTTACTCCGGCCTCTGCTACAAGAAGAAAGGAGTCATGGCCCTGTGTAGTGTTCATCCATAATCTTCACCCAACCATTTCCTTTCCAACAAGGAAAAGGAATTGTTGGATTCAGTTTGTACGAATTTCATTTGTTTTTCTACTTCAAGATTATGTTCTTTGGCTGGGAATTGGGGAATTTTGCTTCTGCAGGCCTCAGTCTAAAAGCTTCTCCCACTTCTCCACACAGGAGCTGGTGTTGGGGCCACTCAGGAGACAACATTCTTGGCTTCTAGGGGACTTGCAGCCAGGCTTTCTTGCTCTGCTCATGGAGGTCTGCTCATGGACCGGGAGTGTGGCTGCTTTCCCGGACCCGGGCCTGAGTCCATGCCCACATTTTAATGACAAGCTGGAGCCAAGTGCCTTTGCTGATTGGGAGAGCTGTGTGCTTGCTAGGGGCTAGTCATAAAACAGCCTTTGCAGGCATTGTTCCCAGACTGTTTCCACCTTGGCCTTGGGATTCTGAGGTAAAGAGTCTGCACGCTGATATCAGTGGTCTAAATATTCTGCCAATGTATTAGGGCTTCTCCAGTGTGGTCTGGTCTTGTGCAGAATCAATAAAAGACCTGCCTCTGTTTCAAAGAGCTTGTGTCCCCGGAGACTAGTAAGCATATGTAGATATGAGTGTCAACAATCAATCACTGAGAAACATCTGAAACGTAGTAAAACCTTGTTAATCCACTATTGCTGATCCCAAATAGCATGTAATTCAAAGCAACTGCTGTTCCTGTCCTCCATTGTTCTTTAATGAAAATATTATATAAATCAAAACTGGCGATGGGATTTTTTTTTTTGCAGGTCCCTGGCATTTCAAATCTTCAAGACATTCCTCTAATTTTATTTTCCTGATTAAATAACATATTGTTTTCCTATGTCCACCCTAAGAAGTCTCCCTAAGAAGTCTCATCATTGTTGGAGCTACAATTGCACTAGCGTTCTAATTAGAAAGCAGAGTCTCACATTGTCCAAAGAAATTACTAATATCATCTAGAAATCTAAGTGTGGATTAGTGTCTCAATTTTTACAAGGATTTTTCTGATTTAAAAAAGATATATATTTATTGCAGAAAGTTTTAAAATAAATAACAGCACAAAGAAAAGCAAAAAATATGTCCATGATTCCACATGCGGAGAAAATACTGATTTATTTACCTCAAGGCTATGAAGATGTCAACCCAGACAGAGATGGGGAGAGAGAGAGAGTCCCACATAATCTGTTTTTTATATTTACCCCAAAAATGATACTTTTTAAATACTAATTAGAATCCAGAGTAGAGAATCCAGTTATTGTTGCCAACACCATAATGAAGCCTATTTTCCATGAAGCAGAATTCATAATACATTAGACGCAGCTTACATCCTAATTCCCGAAGTAAACAGAAACTCATCACTAGTTGGTCCCACTGAGGATATGAAAATAGAAGCTCAGCCCCAAGGACAATTTCTTATGCTCAAATGCTGCACTGGCCAGATTGAGTGAAACCAGTGGTTCTCACCTTGGGGTGATTTTCTTTCCTAGGGGATATTGGCAGTGTCTGGAGACATTTTTGGTTGTCATAACTGGGTTGGTGGAGGGCGCATGAGGGTGCTACGGGCATCTAGTGGGTAGAGGCTAGGGATGCTGCTAAACATCCTATAGTGCACAGGATGGCCCCACAATACAGAATGAACTGATCCTAGATGTCAATAGTGCTGAAGTTAAGAAACTCTGAATTAAACTGACCCCATCCTTATTCACAGAGAACCACAGTCTAAGAGGCCAAGAAAATGCAGAGAGAACAATAGACCACAGACTGACTACCTGCCCTTAGAATGATTTGGTAGGTGGATGAACATTCTGACAATGTAGCATAATGTTTAAAAGCACTAGTGTGAAGACAAAATGAGTATAAAATAGTTTAGCAGCTGGCACATTGTAAGTAGCTCAGTAAACGGTCACTGCTATCATCATCAGCTAAACTCAGGAACTTTTGACACTTGACGTCCAAACTGTGTGATGCACAGCTATGTTTTCCTCCAGCCATGAACAAGTCAATAAACGGCTCTCAGAAAAAATGGAATCAGTTCTTTAAGAGTTCATTGGTGTTCTACACAGGAGCAATGCATCATGTAGAAAGAAGTCTTTTTTGGTTGCCAGCATTCTGTAATCATAGTATAATCAAATGGTTTAAAAAATTCTTCAAACTATAGACTGTTATCCGATGCTAAGCACCTTCTAATGACAAATGCTAAATGAATTTGTGGTAAATATTGTAACGATGTTCTATTGAACAGTTTTCTAGCCAAGTCAATCTTTGGCTTTAGAATTCTAGATAGGTATCATCTGGCCAGCCTTTCCAGCATTAACTATTCACCAGTGAAAAATACAAATGTCATTTGCAAATCATATCAAAGACGGGAACAGCTGGAATCAAATTCAAGAGACTGCATCATTTTATCATTTTGACATTAATCATTCTACATGGATACCACAGGCAATCTGGAGCAAATGATAATTTATGTTGCAATATAAACGTTAACCATTTAGGGCTTGGAGACTCTCTTCCTACTGCCTCCTCCAACCCAAAACACTGCTGGACACTCAAGCTCAAGGATTGCATGAAAATGTTTTATAAAACATCATTTATAAAGTGGCCATATGAGCTAGGAAAAAACCCCAACATATACGAGTCTGAGTTTTCTGATACTCTAGGTTAGGGGTCAGCAAACTATGGCCCTTGGGCCAGATCTAGCCCATTGCCTGTTTTTCTAATATAAAAAGCTCAGAATGACTTGTACATTTTTAAATGGTTGGAAAAAATATTAACAATAATACATGATGACCTGTGAAAATTATATGAAATTCAAATTTCAGTTTCTATAAAGGAAGCTTTATTGGAACACAGCCACACCCATTTGCTTACATATTATCTATGGCTACTCTCCTGCTACAAGGGCAGAGTTCAGTAGTTACAACAGAGACCATGTGGCCTACAAGTTCTAAAATATTCACTGCCTGGCCTTTTACAGAAAAAAATTTTGCCCACACTGATCTAGGGATCAAGAGACTCAATACTATATTTTTTTCCTATGCAATAATTATAAACTTTACTGAACATCTGTTGGGTTTTGCCTGCCTCAACACTGTCCCCTGATCAGATAGAACTCTAGTAACCTTATGGGCAATGAACTTTCCCTTGTTGTGACTGGTCTTGGTGTAAAAGTACTTTCCAGCTCCACCTAACTCACATGTCTGCTGCTTACACCTTTGTGTCCCTCAACCTGTACCCGTGACTTCAAGGAGAGCTCCCTACAATGAAGTTTTCGTGTATTCGTTTGATAAATATCTATGGGGGCACACTCCATTGTTCAGGCACTGTGCTAGGCTCTGCACAATGTAGACAAAGTCTTAGCACTATGAAGTATATGTACCTAGTATAGATGATAAACAACCAAACAAATAAGTGGACAGGTAACATCAGACAGTGATAAATATTACAATGAAAATAAAAGTGGATATTTGACAAAAAGCAAGAGAGGTTGGCTAATGTAAATGGGTAGTCAGGAATGGCATTGTTGAGGAGGCCATTTCAAATTTGGGCTGCCCATTGGCAAGGACCTGAAAGTGTCAAGTGTATAGTTTTTAGCTCAAAAGAAAAATTAAGGCTAATGATAAAAAATTGGAAGTCATAAATATGTAAGGAGAAATTTGTCACTCATCACCTAAAGAGAAAGGATTGAGGAATGAGGAATACGTGGTATCCAAGGAAACCAGAGAAAGAAATAGTTTGAGAACAAGGAAGTGACTCTGATGAGGGAAAAATCAAGGGTGGGTATATAAGAGATATGCCAGCACTAGTTTGATGCAGATTGCTGGGTGTTACAGTCCCAAAGGCAGAAGGCCCTGAGGGACCGTGGAGAAAAGACATCCCTTCAATGTGCAGTCAAGTGGGACATCTCATTTCCTCATTTTCCTGGGAAGATGGATGGCCTGAACTGCTTTCAACAATGATTCATGGCTGGTGGCCAAGATCTGGTGGGATGGTTCTTGAGTGGAAGAAGCAAGAATAGAGGTATTGGTGACAAGGTTTGGAAATAATAGACCTTGCTGATGGGCTTAGAACTTTTCACGTCACATTTAAATGCTAGCCTGGCTACCCCACTGCAAAGTGTTCAGTTTCCCAGAAGTAGTGTGGCAGAAAGTGTAGCTGTCAACCAAAAATTCTTATGCCTGCCTCCTTAGTATAGAGTTGTCACTAGGAAGTGGCCACTCAGCCAAAGGGTACATTTCCAAGCATCCCTTAATGGTTAGATGTGGTCAGTTGACTGAGATATGGCCAATGGAATGTGAGCAGAAGGATTGTGCCCCACCTCCAAGCCTGGCCTATAAATCTTCTGTATGGGACTCTATGTTCTCTTCCCCTTCCAGCTGGCTGGAATAAAGATGACCCCCTCCCCTCTTCCCAGAGTAACCTCAGAAGTTCTGTGTTTAAGATGGCAGATTTTCTGTCATTCTGGGCCCCTGAACATATGAGGCAGGAAGGATTGCCAACATTTTCTTTTACCCAATACTGTTTCATGATGAAGAAATAAACTTCTATTGCATTAGACCCAATATACATCGTGGGACCTTTTGTTATAACAGTTATGCTGCCCAAACTAATGCAAACCTGAACCCCAGATTAGATGTATTCTAGGATGATCTGGCAGGCCACACTGCTATGGACTGAATATTTGTTTCCCAAAACTTGTATGTTGAAAACTTAATCCCCAATGTGATGCTATTTGGAGATGGGGACTTTGGGAGGTAATTAGGTCATGAGGGTGGAGTCCTCATGATGAGATTGGTGCATTTATAGGAAGAGGCCGGAGAGAGCTTGCTTCCTCTCTCTCTGCTCTTTAATATATGAGGAAACAGCAGGAAGAGAGGCATCTGCAGACCAGGAAGAGGGCCCTCACCAGAACCCAACCATGCTGGTAACTTATCTTGGACTTCCCAGCCTCTAAAACTGTGAGAAATAAATTCTTGCTGTTTAAGTCACTCAATCTATGGTATTCCATTATAGCAGCCTGAACCGATTGAGATATACACATTTATCAGCCACCCCTATCTGGCTAGCAAATTGAAGACTACAACATGTTGAAACTGAATCATGGAAGTGACTTCCCATCATCTTTGTCACATTATATTGATTAGAAGCAAGTCACTATTGCAGCCCACACTCAAGAATAAGGGATTACACAATAGTATGAATATCAGGAAGTGAGGGTCATTGGGGGCCATATTAGAGACAGCCCGCCAGCCACACTAAGTAAGACAAAGTAGTTGCAATAATGACATATGAATCCTCTTTTCTCCTTTGCAATAAACTGATTGCCTTGACATAGAGGAGTTAGCAAAGAGCTAGCTTGAAAAAGCATTAGGGAGAATAGCATAAAAGAACAGAGTCCCAGTCAAAGGATGAGACTGCCACATTGCACAGATTTCTTGTTCAGATAAACAAGTTCTTCATCAGTTGACATGTTGTAATTCAATGTGACCTTCTCGATGCTTCTTCCCTGTCTCTTTCCCCAACTGTCTCACAAAACAAGCAAAATAGTGAGACTCTAATCAGAACCAAGTCACGGTCAAAATGTGTCATTAACTTGAGATATATTCATCTATATATTTTTCACAATTAAACAATCAAATAATTTTAAATAATTTAGTAAAAAGAATGTTCAAATCCTGAGAATCTTCTACTTTGGGACCAAAGGCAGGAGATCTGGAGCATCTGGCGACATGACTTTGCCCATGGCTCCAGCAGCAATTAACCTCTTTTGGTTATTATTATTATTATTATCATTATCATTATCATGGTTCTTGGTGTTAACAAATTCTTAACTAGGCTAAACCATGGGTGGGAGATAAGGAACTCAAATGAGCTTTCTCTAAATTATTTGAGGATGTTTAGAAGCTCTTCTGTAACACTAGCATTATGAAGATCAACTGAGGTGAAAGTGGAAATGAACCATAAACAGTGGACTGCTTTGCTAACTTTCAAAAGTTCTTCAAATTAAAGCTAGTGAGGAATCCTGATCCATGAACAGATAAACCCAGAGCCATTCTGATTAAAATTTGGCTGGGTACACAGAACTCCATCTGCCATGGCTGCTTTACTCTCCACAAGTGGGCATTAAAGATGTTCTGTGGAGTGAATTTGAAAACCTCTGGACTAACACAACTGGAAGGTACTCTTCATTGACTTTATTGTGTGTTTAATCTCCAAGGTAAACTTGGTCTGCTTATTCACCCTGAGGACCCTGGCAGGCTAGTGGTTGTCAGAAAAGACCTAAAATCCCATTCATAGAAAGGTGTCTTGGAAGAGATTAGACGCTTTGGAGTTAAGAGTCAGCCCCACTCTGAGACCCGAAAGGAGATAGAAGCAAGGACTCCATTGTTGCTTAACTTCTCAGTGGGTGGAGTTGGAAGAAGGATGAGGTATAGAAAGAAATGCTTTGTGGGAGATCCCGGAAGACACCACTCAAAATCGCTTCTCATCCTGCCTTGGAAGCACACATCTCCAGTTTCTTAAGAGAGACACTTTCTCAGAACCTAAAAAAGCATATTAGACAAAACATTTTAAGAAACTGTGGGAAGCTACCCTGTTTGGATTTTTGCAGCCGTGTGTCTGAGTGGCCTCCACCAGTTCATATTGTTCCTTTTCTTTGAATTCACTTTGTTATTTTCAAAACATATACATTTTCAAATTTCTTAAGATTTCCTATAACATTGTATTTTGTTTATGTACCCAAAATTTAAATCATTTGAAAAAATTTATGGAATCCTTACATACAGTGCTTCCTTGTTTGTCACACATTTTCTCTGTGTTAGTGGTGATGACTGTATTTCTTGATAAAGTCAAATTAAGCATTATTCAATACACGTACTTTCCCAAAGAAAAGAACTTTCATAGCTGAGTTTAACTCAAACATTTGTCTGCTATTTTTTCCAGTTAATAATATCGACATTTTACTATATTAGTTCATTAGAGCATGAAACTTTCTGTCTTATTTTTGAAAAGCTATTTTAGTACTTCTTATAAAAGTAACTCTATACCACTGGGACATGGCAAATGCAATGAAATGATCAACCACTCAGTGAGAAAGAAACCATTGCAAGCCCCTAATCATTATTTTAAATGTAGCACATTTTAGACCTCTCACGTTATAGAGGCGATCCATACTTTTTACAATAGGTTCCTCATAATATCTCTAATCAAAAACGCAGTGAAAGTAGGTTTTTTTTCCTGTTTTGCTTTATTTGAAAAAGTTTTCTCTCCCTCCCCACAAGTCAAGGTAGATGTGTTGATTTTTCTGAAAGAATATCTACCTAACTGTGGCAGATTCTGTTTTTGTAAAGATGACCACAACTATATTTCCTACCCCACATGCATTTCTTAAAATGTGTCTTAGGCTCTTCTCCCATCAGAAGGTGGGAGTCTGCATTCCTTCATCTTGAACCTCAGTGGGCTTGTGACTGCAGTGATTTCCAAGCCTGGTTATTTTAAGGATAGTAACTCTTGGAACCCGGACACCATGCTGTGAGGAAGACCAAGCAGCCACAGAGAGAGGCTACATGCAGTATTCTGGTCCCAGCCAGAATCACCTGCCAGATGTATGAGTGAGTGAGCCTCCAGATTATTCTAGCCTCAGCTGTGGAGTCACCACCATCCCGCCCAAAACCCCCCAGCCTTTGAGTCTTCCCAGCTGAGCCCTAGACATTGTAGAGCATGGATAAGCCATCCCTCTGTGTCCTTTCCAAATTCTTGGCCCAAAGATTTAAGAACATAAAAAAGAGTTGCTTTACAGCACTGTTTGTTAGGCAGTATTGGTAACGAGGAACACTGACTTTCTCTTTGGTATGGACATAGTGGTATTGTCCTTTCAGTGCTTGAGTATCTACTGAGCGCCCACAATGTCCCAGCCACTGTGCAGGTACCATATATGGGAAACATTGCATTCCATGAGTTCAGTTTAGCCAGGAGACTACTTGTAAATCAGATAGAGCAAGAATGGTTAAGTGACATGGTAAGTTTGCAGGGCCTACGCAAGAGTTTAAATAGATGCCTGTCCGGAGCATAGCCCCTTCTCTTCCTGTCCCCAGCTCCATCACAAACTACAAGGGGCCTCAGACACATAAGAATGGACACCTTGTCTTGCATAGCCAAATGCCTCTGAACTGTAAATACTCTGCAAACTGCCACCCCCTTGGGCAACTCTCAGGCCTGGGAGTATGCACAGCAGCACAGCCTGGCCCCCACCCTTGAATAGACAAGGGACATCAGGAAGAATCCAAGTAGGCTCAGAAGTGGGCTTAGGACATTTGGGCAGTGAATTCTTAGGTCTAGGTTACAAAGGGTATGTTTTACAAGGGGGCTCCTCATCTACTTAGCCCAACAGAATCCTGGGCCTGGGGAGAGGTGTGGACAGAGGAGGACCCTTGGAGCTTGAGGCCCAGGAGCCTGTCTCCTGGGTCTAGGAGAGATATACTGGAGGTACAAAGCAGAAGTGTTATTCTCACTTAGCCACTTAGGAAAGGCCGCATAGACTAGATGACACTTGTAATGCATTTTGAAAGATGCATTTGTCTGGAAATGCGATTGCTTGGCATTGACATGGATGTTGGTATTGGTATTATTCAGGTTAACTGGTTAACAGACAACCAGGTGGTTGACTAAATATATTCCTTTTACAGTGGTATTTGCACAAGGTAGAAATCACAACTACAAACACAAATCATCATCACAAGTAGTCTGACTTTGTAATTGTGAACCTGAGGTCTCCTCTGGGCTCTCATTACCATTTGTATGTGCAACTTTATGAAGGCCAATTAACCTCGCTGAGTTTGGACAAAGAGCTTATGAGCCTTGTACCAGATATGTATATCCATAGGCAAACAGACTGAAAATTCTTTACAGGAAGGTATCATAAAAATGCACTAAAAAACTACCAATTGCTTATTGCTCAAAAGGAAATCAGCACCATCGAACCAAATCAAATCAAATCAAAGCTTAGACATTATTAACTGCCCTTCAAGTTAAGGAGTGGTGTTTACACTCTGTCAGAGGTCAGCAAATGTTTTCTGTAGAGGGCCAAAAAATATTGTTGGCTTTTCTGGCTATATGGTCTCTGTCACAATTACTCAATACTGCTATTGTAGTGCAAAAGCAACAATAGACAATATGTAAACAAATGGACATGGCAGTGTTTCAATAAAACTTTATTTACAGATATAAGCGGTGGCCCAAGTTTGGCCTAGGGGCTGTAGTTTGTCAACCCCTGCTCTATATTAAGAAATAATATCTGGGGTCATTCCATTCTGCTAAGCAGTTTGAAAAATTTCAGTCATTATGTTAAAAATAAAACTAAGTAATATGTCTCTATCTTTGGTAGGACCCCCAAAATGTGCTATAATTAATCAGCAGTATTAATGGACACCTTTGCCTTTTTTGTGAGATGGTTTGTTTTTACCTGAAACAAAACATCCATCATCATTAGTTACAGCACAGTTCATTACAATTCTGTGCTTATTGAGTGAATGAATCATAAAGGATAAATATAAAAGAACAACATGAAAAGGAAACATTTTTTCTAAAAATAATAAACTATTTTTATTTCTGAGATTACTTACTTCTCTTCAGAATGTCTTTTTTTCCCTAAATTCGTTTCCATCTCCACAATAAGAAATATCAAAGCAATAAGCATTTTTTTTAATTAAAAATATTTATGTGCCAGATACATAAAGTCATGGACCTCAAAAAGGTCACAATCTAAAAGAAGAAATAAAATAAGAATGAAAACTACTGTAATACAAGACAGAGCAAGACAAGCAAACAGACAGGTACAGCTTCTCAAGATGGGAAGAGCCCTTAAAATCCATCTGGCCCAACCCTTTCCCTATGCTTGGATTGCTTTATTACATCCCTGAAGGGAAGAGTTTTCAATTCTTTGTAGATGTATTTGTCTTCCAGGGACCCTGCCTGGTCAGGAAAATGCAGTTCGTGGCAGGAAAACTAGCACTGGCAGGCAAGCAGGCAGTGCTAACATCACAGGAGAAGAGGGGGCAGGGACAGCGGTGACAGAGGCATTGCATCACGTTAATGGCCCATACCTGGCATGCAAGACCTGGGGCAAGGAAAGCAAAACCAGTTCCAGATCCCATCACTACTGGACTTGAGATTGATGAGACAGTCTCCATCCTGATTAGGGCTGGTCCAGAAACATCTCGGGAAAGAACATATTGTAGCAGCCTCATGAGTAGGCTGGGGAAGAAAGTCAGGGCTGACAGCAGGTGACAATGACTTGTTATTCCTGACAGTTTGGTGCCAATAAGTTTAGTTGATTCTTAAGACTCCTTGTGTGGCTGCTTGGAAGGATTAGTAGTTTGCATGGAGAAGGTTCCTGTTTAGCGTGGCACTTAAAATCTCCAAAATTGGAAATAAATTCTCTGAGTATAATTTTTACTATGCAGAGACTAGGAAGCCATCATATTTCACACCACTTAAGGTTAAGATTTGCTCTGCCAATAGCCCATTCTACCCTCTCCATTCTCATTTTCATAGTGCTATTTTGACTCACTGTGGAATTTTGAGCTGGTTAGTTAATTTCTCTGTGCTTTAGTCTTCTCATCTTTAAAAAATGAGGGGAAAGCAATTGTTCCTCACCTCACAGGGTTGTTGGAAGGATTCATTAACTCATGCCTACAATGTGCTATTGTGGGCAGCTGTTGTTTTTGCTACCCACACTTCAACTACTCTGTACCCCCAAATTTTCATGAGGCACTGTATCAGTTATCTATTGCTGCATGACAAACTACCACAAACATACCAACATAAAACAATATACATTTATTAATGCACAGTTTCTTTGAGTTAGAAGTCTGGGCGTGGCTGGGCCAGATTCACTGCTTCATGTTCTGTCATAAGTCTGTAATCAAGTGACCAGCCTTGGCTGGGGTCTCATCTGAAGTTTTGGCTGACGAAGGATCTGCTTCCAAGCTCACCTAGATGACTATTCCCAGGATTCAGTTTTTTGAGAGTTTTTTGAGAGTGGTTATAATAGGGATCTCCTTTCCTCAATGGCTACTGGCTGAAGACCAGGAACCTCAGTTGGTGGCCATGTGGGTCTCTCCAGTATGGCAGCTTGCTTCATCAAAATGTGCCAACCAAGAAGGCAATAGAGAGAGTCTGCTAGCAAGATGGAAGTCACTATCTCATGTGACCTAATTCCATCATCTCTGCCGTATTCCATTGGTTAGAAATGAGTCACTAGGCCCAGCACACACTCAAGGGGAGGGGATTACATAAAAGCATAAATACCAGGAGGCATGGATTTTTAGGGGCCATCTTAGAAACTACTACAGGGACCAATCTTCCTTAACTCTTGGCCTGTAAGCTTTGGGTGGGACTGACTCCCCTGATTCAGGAGTGGGGCATGTGTTTAGGCCTCAGCCAATCGGAATACCACATTCCCCAGGCTTTGTGATTGGTGATTAGATCCAGGATAGGCACATTACCCATTCAGCATCAATAAGATTCTGAAAAGGCACTTCTTACTCTTCCCTATGGACTTGAACCTAAGAGGGTGCAAAGTCTGAACCTGCTGCCACCATCTTGCTATCATGTGAATTTTGAGGTGAAACCAACACAAAGTAGATGGAGCCAAGAGATAGCATGTGATAAAAGGAGGAGGCAAAAGAGGTTGCTAGAGAGCTAAATAATTCAATAGAGCTGGAAACATTCATCACGTATGATGAGGCCAAATGTGCACCTTTCCATCTCCAGCCCTTTTTAAAAGCTGAGCTGAACACAGAATGTCCTATTTTTGATTTGAAAAAAAGTACCAAATCTCCCATTTAACAAATAAAAAAGCAATGTACACTACTTGGCCAAAGTAGACACAGCCTAAGATACTTTAATTTCTAAAAATGAAGCTACATAAAATCCTCTGAGGTGTTTGCCGGTTGATATTTAGAACTGAGGATTTGAAAATCGTCAGCATCCATGAAAAGCATTCTCTCCCTCTTTTTTCTTAAAATGCTTTTTTGACCAAAAGTGTTTCATAGACTGAACTCTCTAATGAAGGAATATTTATATGACATACCAAAGCAGATGTGAGTCTCGTTTTATGAAATCTAAACCCAGATGGTCTTTTCTTTCCATTGTCTTGTGTAATTTATATGAGAGCAGAACATGAACAAATTCAAATGTAATTTCTTTTCCACCATTTATGCTTAATGGCCCTGTAATCACTTTCATGGCCTCAGTTTCTCTGCTGAGTCTCCAGAGGTTCTGTGGATTAGTTCATGTCACAGAGGTGCTTTACAGCAATTGGAAATGCCCAGCAAGAGTGGAAATGTCTGTTATCATGAAACATGCATTTCCAATTTAGGTTATTCCACCATGTGTCCTCTGTAGAGTCGAAAATACTCTTCTAATTTGAATCAGCCTGGAGGGTATAAACTAAAAGAAAGATCCATAGATGGAATAAAATAAAATAAAATGAAATAAGACTGACCCTGAACTCAACTTCTTTAAATGAGTTTTCTTGGGGAACGTTCTATTTTGTTTGGTCATCTATGGGGAAATGGAAAAGAGGATTGAGGGATGAAAGAAAGGAGGACACAAAAGGCTCTGAGAGGTGTCTAGGAATTTCTTTTTGCTTGAGGATTCCTGGAATATGACGGAGAGAGGGTTTAATTTTTCCACTTGGCTTAGTGACAGTTTCTGCCACCTTCCCAGACATTACCTTGACAACCAATTCATGCTACATTCTTGAGAATTCGTTAGCAGGCTCTGAACAGAATAACAACACCCATTTAGTTATCCTCTATTTAAAATTGTATTTGTAATGTTGGCTTCGAACACTCTAAAGGGCATTTGGAGCTCCATGGATTGCATGAAATTGTACTGTGTAATGTAGTATATTTGCCAGCACCTCGTAAATTGTACAGTATTCATATATTCACAGTGTAGAGATACCTGGATTCTTTTTGAAATTAAAAATTATTTTCTACTCATTTCTCCTGGAATAGAATTCCCCACATTCCCAAGCATGGCTGAGTGAGTGACTGAGGACTGAATTCAACATTGATTTCCTCCACCAAACAGTGACCAGATACTTTGGAGAGCTTTGAAAAGGAGAGAATCAGTGATTTGGGATCCTAAACAACAATAGGTAGATAAGGTAGGGTAGTCTGAGCAGCCAAAAGAAAATTAATATCAGGGCCCTGGGCACCTGGGGTCTGGAAATTTCCACAAGCCAAGTAGAGTTGGCATTTGGATGTTTTCCTGAGTATAAAATTCTCAGCGCATTTCACTCAAGGCAGTTAGTGCTTTGTATTTTCCTCTTTGTGCTTCTAAAACTAAATGAAAAAAAGAAAAAGAGAAAAAAAAGCTTTTCCACATTTGCAAGGAGCAGCTAAGAGGCAACAAGAGAGTTAAAAAAAAATTTACACACCATTAAACTTCGAGTTCCTCATAGCACTGTGAGCCTTTATGACAGATGCTGAAAATATGTGCAGCCTGAATAGTGCCAGAGGATTGGGTCAAGTCCTCCATCATTTCACTCTTTTTTAAGTTTATTTTTTCAGGAGATGGACCTTAAAATGTCTTGTATTTCCCCTTCACCAAGTCTGTCCTTCCGACAGCACCTTGATTCCCCTGACAGCATCCTGTCAGCAAATATAAGTCAGTAGAAGCCATTTCTACCCAGCAGGTCCTATGACTCCTTCCAGATCTGAGCACCAGCAGGGCTGCATTCACTTTCCCTGGCTTAAAGGCATTCCCATTGGACTTGACTGTAAACTCAGAGTCCCAAGGAAAATTTATGGGGACAAGGGCTACAAAATCAAAACTGTTGAATATTCCCACTATGCGATTACTTTTCCTACGGGCTCACAATGGAATGGGCCCAGGTCTCTGGGGAATCATGAAAATAAATGAAAAGCACACGATGCGTCAGAGGTCGCTGGGTGGACTCTTGTGCTTTGTAAACCTTCATGAATTAGAAGCAAAATCTTCATGCCTTTGGTGAACTGTCCATCCAACAGATCAGGATTCTCTGCCCAATTGTGATTTAATCGTACACAACCAATATACCACTTTTTATATTTATTTAGATGCTACTGCATGCTGCAGTTTCCACATGGATGCCCTGATGTTACCACAGGGACTACTATACCCACTAGCCCGCCATTAGAAAGAAACTTACCTCTTCTTCCAATTGCAGAAGAAATGAGGACATTTGGCAGTTGGATGATTTATATCTCATAGGCAGCTTCACATATTTTTGGAGTTATATCAGTGACTAAAACCACACAATAAATACCTCCAGATTCAGTGAACTCTTAATTTTTTTAAAACACAAATCCTCAAATCTGAGAAATGTTTTGGTCGTTTCCATAACATACAATTGATTTTAATAACTAAATTACCCCCAAAGAGAGCCTTAATGAGTACCACTGCTCCCCCTAAATGGAAAGAGTATCATTCTGAATTTTAAGATCTTATAAACATAAAAGTATCTTATTTAATTATTTTTCATGTTAATCATTTGCCTTGTATGTTTCAGCAGCCTGCCAGTTCCATAGCAAATGCATTTCAGTAGTGAAACCATATTTTCCCCATTAGAAATTTTGTTTTAAACAAAGCCTCACCCATAAAAGAAAAGATAAGCATCTAATTGGAGAACCCTGGGAGTTTCAAGCTAGAATTTTTATCATGCGGCTTATTGCCTTCTTTGGCTAAAAATGTCTGGATGTCTGCACACAAAAGCAGACTGCTCTCTGCTTGTCATGTTTTTAACTTTAATCTCTGCTATAAAAAAATGCATTGTTGGCCCCTTGAAAAGCTTCCATTGTCAAAAAGGAATATAATAACCTTTCCTGCTTAGAGGCCAGGTGTCCTGCAGTAACAAGCCGTGGTGATAGAACAGAGTGTTGTCTCTGCGGCTATGCCTTTGTGATATCGCTGGGTTGCAGTCAAGACGCTAACAACCTTGGGATAGAGAATGGCTGAGCCAACCACACCATCTCACACAATGGAGCTGGGCTGTGGGGGAAACTGCTGGGATACTTGAGAAATACAATAAGCTTGATCTCTCATGTGGGAAAATCCATGGTGTTTAATAGCTTCGTAAAGTGGCATGCTTTTGTCTCTGTATATAAAGGCCCCAGTAAATTCTTACATTACCACCATTATAAAATGCAGCAACGGAAACGTTGAGCTGTGGTATTTGATCCCCAGTGGCAAAGGTTAGGAAGAACCAAAATTCATAACGACTTCCAAGGAAATACTATTAGGGTATAATTTAAGGAGGTTTTGTGGCCATAATTTTTAGTGTGGTGCAGAACGTGCTTTCGTGACATACACACCCCCACCAAAACGGTAATGCTTCATGATGAAAATTGACAAGAATAAAAAAGATGAAAGGTCAGTAGGGAAATGAAGAGTATAATCATTTGCGCCAATTGGCTCCGCCACACGAGTTCAAGAAAGGAGACCACATGTTGTTAGATACGATTCTCATGCGAAAGGTTCCATTCTCTACTCTGAAAGAACACTGCTTTCTGTGTAACTGTAATTTCAGTGTATATCTTCAGCCTGTGATTTGAGGCTGAGACAAGCATTTCCATTTAATTATCATGGCTATTGCTCACCTGCAGTGGACATTTATCTTGATGTAGAGCCCTGCTAGTCACTGACACATATATGAAAGTAGTAATCCAATTTTCCCCAGGTTCAGTCCTTAATTCATGGGTGGGCATTAATTGCACTGTGTGGCAGGGACAATCAGTGAGGAAGTGAGCACAAACTCTCAGAAGGATACTGACATGATAAAACTCATAGGGAAATTCTCTGCTACCCACTAAAAATTTGAGTAGCAAGGTGTTATGATAATTTAATTACCCAGCTTAATATGGGATTGGCCTAAATGCATTCATTTTTCTACTAATTAAAATGCTATAATATATATTTAATATTGAACAATAAGTATTCAATAAGTTTCATATGTTTAAAGTACATATTTTAGGCTGGACACAGTGGCTCACACCTGTAATCCCAGCACTTTGGGAGGCCAAGGCAGGTGGATCACCTGAGGTTAGGAGTTTGAGAGCAGCCTGGCCAACATGGTGAAATCCTGTCTCTACTAAAAATTCAAAAGTTAGCTGGGCCTGGTGGCATGCACCTGTAGTCCCAACCACTTGGAAGGCTGAGGCAGGAGAATCTCCTGAACCCTGGAAGTGGAGGTTGCAGTCAGCCGAGATCCCATCACTGCACTCCAGCCTGGGCAACAGAGCAAGACTGTGTCTCAAAAAACAAACAAACAAAAATACACATTTTATTTGATAGTCTAGAAGAGAGACCAACAAACCTTGTTTGCAAAGGACCAAATTTCTCTGTCTCAACTACTCAGCTTGGCCATTGTAGCACAAAAGCCATCACAAACAATATGTAATCAAATGGTGTGGCTGTGTTCCGATAAAACTTTATTTACACAAACAGTCCTCAAGCTGGATGGGCCTAAGTTGGCCATAGTTCTTCAACTCCTGGTCTAGAATAGCCCTGTCCAATAGAAATATAATGTGAGTCATATAGTTAACATTAAACTTTCTAGTAGCAGCCTTAAAAAACATTAAAAAGAAACAAGCAGAATTCATTTCGATAATATATTTTATTTAACCCAATATATCAAAAATGTAATCATTTGAACAAAGAATTGATATAGAAATTATTGAGATTTTTATGTTCTTTATTTAGACTAAGTCTTTGGAATGAGATATGTATTTTACAATGACAGCACATTTCAATGTAGACTGGTCATGTTTCAAAAGGCTCAACAGCCACAAGAGCCAGTGGCTACTATTTTGGACAGTGCAAGTGTAGAAGCTTTACCACAATTCTCAACAGTTCCCTAATAAGAAGATGTTGTCCTCCACTATTGCTGATTGATGAAATTAGAATTAGTGTTGTGAAGTGCTGAGTGGGATCCTTCTCCGGAACTGGAAGTTAGGACCCACTGCCTGGAAAGGCACGAGGTTCTCCTAGGCTAAGCTCAGAAGGCCACCAACTCAGGGAACACACCAAGTGGGGCTCTGCTAGCAGAATGAGCATAACATACCCTAATTCCAGAAGATGTCAAAGAGATCATTCTCAGGGATGTAGGTTTAAACACAAGCTACTCTTCTCTCTCCAGCAAGGGGTGGGGCCTCTATACCAGATTTCTTCTCACAGCCAAGGAGAAGTGCTCCCTGAAAAAATCTCTCACAACTGCCTGCAAGATGGGAGCTGAACATTCTATTCCTAGGTGGAATAATTTCTTAGTTACTAGACCTTCAGCCCTCCATGCCCAGGTTCCAGGAGTAGAAAGGGGAGCCCTGGGGAGGGGTGAAATATTCAGATGGACAGAGAGAGAGGGAACAGCTCCTGATAGGCTTGAAAGATGTATCCCACCTGTGCCTATCAGCACCTGAACTGGTGTTGCTGGGAATTAATTGGCATTAGAGTTGCAGGCTTACCCAGAGAAGAGGCAAAGAGGCATGCTTATTGGAGAGACTGATGCTGTTAGAGCTTCAGGCCGCAGTCAAAAGATTGCAATTAGCTGCCTGAGGTGGTCACGATGGCCACACCTTAACCTTGGGCTGCAGGGAAGGAGAGCTGTGAACAGACTTGGACAGTGCTGCCTCAGTGCATACAACTATATCTTCTCAGCCAACAAGAGAGTGCTAAAATAAATGCCAGTGACAAAAGTCATGAAATTAGGTTGAATTGAATATTTGGAGAGCCCACTGTCCGGGGGAAAAGTAGTATGCTGGTTAGCAGTTATTATAAAGAATAAAATCATTTGATCTGTGTCCTATTGGTTAGGCCTCCTCCAATAAGTTGGTCTCCACCAGGATGGATTTTCGCTCAATGGATATGGGAAATTGAAAGTCTGCTGTAATTATAAAGGCTTGAGAAACTGAAACCATTATGGAGAAACTTTTCCATATAAGTGAAAGCTGTGGCATCAAAGACGAGACAATTTGAGAATGCATTACTGGTGAGAAAGAGAAAGCAGCCGCCGACATTGTGGAATTGATGGGCCCTCACAGTTGGGCCTGGGTGTTCTGTTGAATGTGAATATTTTCACCAAGCGTCAACCTCAAACAAGGCCACTCTGTGACTGTGATGAAGCAAGACTCCTCCGTAATCATGTCTGAACATAAACAAAACAAGAGCATTCTTCGAGCCACAAAATACACAATATTTCCCTACCCTAGCTAATGTAAGTGACTGCTGCTTCATTATCAATTACAGCTTTGGCCTTGTTCTAGTCCTTGTTCTAATCTTCCCTCCTCCTAGATAAGATTTATTGAGATATCCAATTACAGAATTACCACTGCTCCTTGAGATGATGTGATCCAGAGCAAAGTCTCACACCCTTACATCCTCCCCAAAGTCACCTAAGGTAAGCTCACATCTTATAAATGTGCTAGTGGTATCAGAAGATTCATCATATTGTCAGACTCACAGCTAAGACTTATTACTGTGAAAGAATACCCAGCAACATCAGCAAAGGGAAAAGGTACATGGGGTGATTTTCGAAGGAAGCCAGGCCCAAGCTCCCAGAGGAGTCACATAATATGTGCTTAATTCCTGCAGCATCAAGTTGTGACAATAGTGTGAAATACTGTTATCAGGGAAGGTCATTAGAGACTCAGTGCCTGTGTTTTAGTGGGGGATGAGTCCACAGACACTTTCTGCCTAGCACAAACCAAAATACCAGACTTTCAGAAGGAAAGCAGGTGTTAGCATAGACCATATTGTTTGTACAGACACTTTAGGCCCAGTGGGCTGCTCTTATGAGTTAGGGAATGGTGGGAACATTCCCCAAATCCAACTTCCCAGACATGGGCCAAGGGCCAACCTAGCAAGCAGGCCTTTGAAAGGGTAGCAGTCTCAGGCTTGCTATGTTAGCTCTTTTCTACACAGTACATCTTTTCTAGCACCCTCTTCCTTAAATGTTCCACTGTTCCCCAAGGTGTGTGTACTCCCTCGCTACAAGTAAGAAATTCAACTTGTTCAACTACAGATTTGTTCTTAGAGGTCTTTGGCTGGAGGACATTGACACTGTCCAGAGTCGGTCTGCAAGGATATATACCAGGAAAACCCTGAAATCAGCCCTAATCTGTCCAGTGGTATACCTAGAAGCCCTCCCGGAGTGGAACAGCAAACCTGACCAGTAAGCAAGACCACGGGCAGCAGGCAGCATGATGTCAATGAATAAAGCAAAATGAGCCCACTCTGTGACTGTGAATATACACCACGAGCTGACAATCAATCAATATATATAAACATATACATACATATGTATGTACACACTGAGCACCTACTATGGATAGGACTTTGCAAAGGCTGGGGTGGAGTGAGGATGGGGGCCTAAAGCTTTTTCCCTGCAGGGAGGGAAATAAGGCATCAGTATACTAAGAAGATAAATAATAAAAGATTTAAATGGTCACAATATACAAGATGCACATGGCAATGACTGCTCAATGAGGAATAGGGAAGCTGGATAATAAGTGTCGCCACAGCTGTATGCCTAGGATATATCATCTGCCTTGACCCTCATAGCTATTTCCAGAGGTAGACATTGCATCCACTTTATCCTGGCTAATTGGGTGCCCACAAGGACAAATCACTTGCCCAAAGTCATACAGTAGGTGATAGAGCTGGAATTTGATGCCAGAGCCAACTGACTGGAAATCCTACACTCTGGGAATCTGCATCAGCTCTTTCCATTCTGCACCTCCTATCATGCCATGTCATAAGGGAAGTGGGTAATGGGAGCAGAGGTATGAATGGAGAAAAAAAGCTAAGTCTTTGTGGAAGAATGTCCCAGGCAACTGAAACTCAAGTCAGAGAACTTAAAGAGAAGAGGAATTTATTTGAAAGTTGCCAAGTGTTGCTTGCTGATAGACTCAATGGGAAGGCTGTAGACATAAGCCCAGAAAACTGGGGATTGAGGGGTGGGCCTGGTTAGCTGAGAGCAAAGCCTGGTATTTCCACCCCACTTATCTGATTTCCTTTAACCCCCTTCATATGCTCATCCCCTTGTCAGGGAGGGCCCTTCAGCTCAGGAGGCACAGACCAGGGCGCTGAGGGCTGACAGCAATGGAAGCTGGAGCAGTGGAGTGTAGTCACGCCCTCAAGGGTGTTGCAAACTAACAGGGGAGCGGTAACCATGTAAGAACAATAACAAAGGCAGTAGCCATGTAGCAGTGCTCATAAAATGCTCATGGCAGTAACAAGAAAGGAGCAATTAGTCCCACAAGAGGAGCACAGAAGAGCTTGATGGAAGTGTCTATATTGCCTGAGAAATGCTCTATTTTCTCACCTCTTTGGGTCTTAATTCCCAAACCAGACTAAAAGCTATTCAAGCATAAGGAGTGTAATTTCTAATCGCTTCACAGAAAGGAATTCCTAGTATGGTGTGGGAATGCATGCTGGTGCCAAGGGCAGACATCTTCAGTTTGATTAAAGCCCCCTTTCCCTGAGTGAGAGTGGGTCTGAGCATCCTGCCCAGCACAGCCACGGGAGTCAACTGTAATTGACACAAGACATAAAATGTATTCTTCATGGCTAGCCTAGGCACATTGCAGAAAAAATAAGTTTGCTGCTTTGAATCGCTGGCATCTCACATATTTTTCTTAAAACTCAAATTAATAAAATGCAAAATCTTTCTCTTCAAGTTAACTATTATATTTTTATTGGCAATAGTAATGTCCTTCAGCAGTTTAACTGAATTTGGTGGAATTGTTTGATCTACACCAAAAAACTAGGAACTTTGGCATGTAGCCTGTAAGATGATTTCATTAGTCCACTTTAATCATTTAAATCATCATGTCCCTGTTTTAAATTCTTTAACTTTGGGTTCGTATAAAAAGTTTCTTTTGGAAACCAGATACTTCATGCTGTTTCATGGAGTATTACTTTTACTGTTGTGAAAGTTAAAGCCCTTGCAATTAAGTTGGTGAGAAGTGTGATTCACAACCTGGAAAGTTAGCATCTCCCAAATAGGATGGGCGTCAGAATCATTTGGGGGACTTTGACATGGTACATTTGTCCCCAGGAAATTCTGATTCTTCTGCTTCCAATGAGGTTCCCTGCTAGAGTAAATCCCCGTTGCTTTGGGGGAGAGGGTAGTGTAGATATTCCAGAGAAAGGTGGGAATCTCTGTTTATTCAGAGAGAGAACAGCTTACAGCTGAGAAAGTCTCCAGGTATACACGCCTTCTTGGAGTGCCTTCCCTGAGGTCCAGGTCTTGACCTTTCCTGAAGAAGGATATCTGACGGATGGTAAGAACATCATCTCATCCCAAAAGTACCGACGACATGAAGGCAAAATCCTTACAATTTTAATAGACAATCTCCACATAGCCCATCCCTTCTTCATTCTGGCAACATCGTCCTGGTTCTGCCATCATAAATAAAATCGCAGTTTATTTTAATTTTCTTGATGAGAGTTGGGGCAACTCATAGCATATCAGCAACTCATTTGCAAGCTATCTCTTTGGCTTTACCAGTCTTTTCCATTTTTTTATTTTCATTAGCTTTGTTTTCAGAGATTTCCATTTCTCCATCTTGTCCTGAATGCTGGATGAACCTATTCCTGTCCTAGAGCTTCTTTGTACCAACTATAATAGCTGATCCCAATAGTCAATTCTTGTAGAGCAAATGGGATTGGTCATCTGGGTCTCTTAATCACTGGTAAGCAATAATAATAGTTGCCCTCTAAACGCAAAATACATTATTTCCTATTGTTTCCAATACTTCAAAGACCATCTCTTATTATTAAGCCTGATCCTATAAGCATGAGGTCAGCATTAAATCCTAAATGTTTGTATATTTTGTGTTTTTTAGTTTTTGGTTTTTAGATTCTCTATGTGGTTATTGAATGTGGCCATCAGAGCGAATGAATCTTAGTCTAGCTCTAACTTTTTCTGGAAATAGTTGTCTTATTTACAGTTACCTATAGCTAGCCTCCTCTACAAGAGATAGGGGAAAAGGATATAAATGATATTATATAAATAAGCACATGCTTAATAGAAGTATACAATGCCTTTTAAAATGAATATTGCCTTATGTAATAAAAGAAAGATAGAATGAAACATTTCCTATTCTGATCATCCTTATTTTTTCATTATGATTTCCTTTTCCATGCTTTATATTAATTTTTCTCTTTTATAGTATTCATCAAGGGTTCAGACTTAACTTTCTAGTAAAAACAAATGTTTCATACCCACCTTATTTTTCCCTCCAGACAATCTCCACATAGCCTGTTCCTTCTTCATTCTGGCAACATCGTCCTGGTTCTGCCACCATAAATAAAATCGCAGTTTATTTTAATTTTCTTGATGAGAAATGGCGTAACTTATAGCATATCAGCAGTTCATTTGCAAGCTATCTCTTTCATCCAGCATTCAGATATAAAATCCAATATTCACCCAAAAAACAGCTCTTTTCATAAAAAAGAAAAAGAAAAAAAGGCCAGGCACGGTGGCTCACTCCTGCAATCCTGGCACTTTGGGAGGCCAAAGCAGGCAGATCGCTGGAGCCCAGGATTTTGAGACCAGCCTGGGCCTCACTGTGAGATTCCATTGCTACAAAAAATCCAAAAATTAGCTAGGCATGGTGGCACGTGCCTGTAGTCCCAGCTACTCAGGAAGCTGAGGCAGGAGGATCACTTGAGCCCTGGAAATGGAGGCTGCAGTGAGCCATGATTGTGCAACTGCACTCCAGCCTAGGCAACAGAGTGAGACTTTGTCTTTAAAAAAACCCAAAAAGCTCTTTTAATGGACAATAAATTAGAAGCCTAAATCTGGGCTTTGGGAGCACATATTAAAGATTTCTACATGTGTACTAGCAGTTGGCTTCCAGGTCACTTTAGTGACAGAGCTGGAAATATTTTTCTTTTTTTTTTTCTTTTTTTTTTCAATGTGCAGGTTTGTTACATATGTATACATGTGCCATGTTGGTGTGCTGCACCCATTAACTCGTCATTTACATTAGGTATATCTCCTAATGCTATCCCTCCCTCCTCCCCCCGCCCCACAAGAGGCTCTGGTGTGTGATGTTCCCCTTCCTGTGTCCAAGTGATCTCATTGTTCAATTCCCACCTATGAGTGAGAACATGTGGTGTTTGGTTTTCTGTTCTTGCAATAGTTTGCTGAGAATGATGGTTTCCAGCTGCATCCATGTCCCTACAAAGGACACAAACTCATCCTTTTTTATGGCTGCATAGTATTCCGTGGTATATATGTGCCACATTTTCTTAATCCAGTCTGTCATGGATGGACATTTGGGTTGGTTCCAAGTCTTTGCTATTGTGAATAGTGCTGCAATAAGCATACATGTGCATGTGTCTTTATAGCAGCATGATTTATATATTTATTATATCCTTTGGGTATATACACAGTAATGGGATCACTGGGTCAAATGGTATTTCTAGTTCTAGATCCTTGAGGAATCGCCATACTGTCTTCCACAATGGTTGAACTAGTTTACAGTCCTACCAACAGTGTAAAAGTGTTCCTGTTTCTCCACATCCTCTCCAGCACCTGTTGTTTCCTGACTTTTTAATGATTGCCATTCTAACTGGTATGAGATGGTATCTCATTGTGGTTTTGATTTGCATTCCTCTGATGGCCAGCCATGATGAGCTTTTTTTTTTTTTTTTTGAGATGGAGTCTCGTTCTGTTCCCCAGGCTGGAGTGCAGTGGCAGGATCTCGGCTCACTGCAAGCTCCGCCTCCCAGGTTCATGCCATTCTCCTGCCTCAGCCTCCCAGGTAGCTGGGACTACAGGCGCCCGCCACCACGCTCAGCTAATTTTTTGTATTTTTAGTAGAGATGGAGTTTCACCGTATTAGCCAGGATGCTCTCAATCTCCTGACCTTGTGATCCGCTTGTCTCGGCCTCCCAAAGTGATGGGATTACAGGTGTGAGCCACCACGCCTGGCCAATGATGAGCATTTTTTCATGTGTCTATTGGCTGCAAAAATGGAAGTATTTTTCTATTTAAGACCATGACTTCATATGGTTATTACCATTTTAATATTAAGACTAATAAATCCTTTCACAACTTTTGCTTGCATCTAACAACTTAAATTTTTAACTCTTTTCTCAAACTGCAATCATATATTCCTTCTCTCTAGAATTCTCCACATGTCTTTTTGACTATCATTTTGTAATCACTTTTTTTTTTTAAAGAAACAGAGTCTTACTCTGTCACCCAGATTGGAGTACAATGGCCTGATCACAGCTCACTGAAGCCTTGAACTCCTGGTCCTGTAAGCATGATCCTCCCACCTCAGCCTCTCAAGTAGCTAGGACTACAAGTGTATGCCACCACTCCTGGCTAATTTTCTTTATTTTTTGTAGAGACAAGAGCTAGCTATGTTGCCCAGGCTGGTCTCAAACTCCTGGCCTCGAGTGATCCTCCCTCTGCAACCTCCCAAAGCATTGGGACTACAGGCATGAACCACCATGCCTGGCCTCTAATCACTCTTTTGACCTGTATGTGTCTGTTGGGAATTATAATATCTACTTCACTGGGTTGTTTGAAGGACTCAATGAGATGATGTAAGTGAAATATTTTTGGTAAACTGCCTTTTTTCATTTAGCATACTGATGTATAAAACTAGTCAGATGGATTTCATAAGAGTAACACTGGGAAGAAGACATAGTCCAGTTGAAGTGAAATAGTTTTTGATATACTCATAGCCAGTCCTATATGTAATCCCTTTTCTCCCTGTTTATATGTATGTATCAAACCTCATTACATTAAATTGTGTAATGAGAAATGAAACCTGGATTGTTGAAATATACTTCAATAGCACATCTTTTTTAACAAAGCAAGTTCTCTGTTTTTGTGACAAGTGAACAAAATGAACTCTGAAGACATTTTCAGTCTTAACCATCTATGATTCTACGGTTGTGGACTTACATCTTTTCCAAGAGGCAAATATTTTTATACTTGAAAATATATTTTCATGAGGAGACCACAAGGAAAGTGAAAAGCAAAAGGTAGAAGTGTAAGAAATACAGAGGACTTCTTAGAAAGAAGAGTGGAGAGGCCTTGTCAGGTTCACACAGAACAATGAGACAACACATCAAAGCTTCCTTTAGCCTGGATTTTATTTGAGAATATTTTAATCCTGTTTTAAGAAGATATCGAATCAATGTAACACATCATATTAAAATAATGAAAAAAGCTACATGATTATCTTAATTGATGCAGAAAAATCATGTGATAAAATTCAACACACTTTCATCATAAGAATGTTCAGCAAACTAGAAGGAGAAGGAAACTGCTTTAACATAATAAAGGCCATATATTAAAAACCCACAGCTAATATCACATTCATTGGTGAAAGACTGAAAACTTTTCCTCTAGGATCAGAAACAAGGTAAGGATGCTAGCTTTTGCCCCTTCTATTTAACACACAACTGAAAGTCCTAGTCAGAGCAATTAGGCAACAAAAAGAAATAACAGGCATCCAATTTGGAAAGCAAGAAGTAAAATTATCTCTGCTCACAAATGACATGATCTTGTATATAGAAAACCCTAAAGATTCCACACACAAAAAAAAACTTGTTTGTTAAAACTAACAAGTTCAACACAGTTTCCCAACACAAAATCAGCACACAAGAAAACAGTTGTGTTTCTATACACTAACAATGAACAATCCAAAATGGAAATGAAGAAAACAATTCTACTTACATTAGCATAAAAATAACAAAATACTTAGGAATAAACTGAACTAAGGAAGTGAAAAACTTCTACACTAAAAACTACAAAACATTGCAGAAAGAAATTAGAGAGGCCACAGATACATGGAAAGACATCCCATGTTTCTGAATTGGAAGACAATATTGTTAAGATGTTCTCCCCAAAATGACCACATATTCAATGCAAATACTATTGAGATCCTAACTGATTTTTTGCAGAAATAGAAAAATTCACTGTAAAATTAATATGGAATCTCAAGGAATTCTGGATAGTCAAAACAAACTTGAAAAAGAACAAAGTTGGAGTTCTCACACTTCCAAAGTTGGAAATCACACTTCCTGATTTCAAAACTTATTGCAAAACTGCAGTAATCAAAACAGTGTGGTACTGACATAAAGACAGACATATAGACTAATGGAATAGAATAGAGATCCCAGAAATATAAACCCTTACATATATGGTCAAGTGATTTCCAACAAGGGTGCCAAGACCATTTAATGAAGAAAGGAGAGTCTTTTCAACAAAAGGTTTTGGAAAAACTGGATATTCACATCCAAAAAGATTAAATTGGACCCTTATCTTACACCATATACAAAAATTAACTAAAAATAGATAAAATACCTGTAAACATAAGAGCTAAAACTATAAAACTCTTAGAAGAAAACACAGGGGGAAAACTCCATGACATTAAGTTTGGCAATGATTTCTCAAATATGACACCAAAAACACAGGCAACAAAAGAAAAAAAACGATAATTTGGACCACAGAAAAATTTGAAAACTTTTGCCCATCAAAGGGTACTATCAACAGAGTGAAAAGGCAACCCATAGAATGGGAGAAAATATTTGCATATCATATATCTGATAAGGGGTTGATATCCAGAATATATTCAGAACTCCTACAAGTAAAACAACTAAAAACAAACACAATCCACTTTAAAAATGGGTGATTTTGTTTGGATCTGTGTTCCTGTCTAAATCTCATGTGGAATTATAATTCCAAATGTTGGAGATGGGACCTGGTGGGACATGATTGGATGGGTATGGATCCATCATGAATGGTTTAGAACCTTCTCTTTGGTGCTATTCTCATGATAGAGTTCTCCTGAGATCTGTGGTTTACAAGTGTGTGGCACCTCCCCACTCTCTCTCTTCCTCCTGCTCCCACCATGTGAAGTGCCAACTACCCCTTCACCTTCTGCCATTATTGTAAGTTTCCTAAGGCCTCCCAAGAAGCCAAGCAGATGCCAGCATCATGCTTCCTGTACAGCCTGAGGAACCATGAGCCAACTAAATCCCTTTTCTTTATAAATTACCTAGTCTCAGGTATTTCTTTACAGCAATGCAAGAATGGCCTAATACAATGGGCAAAGGACTTGAATAGATAGTTCTCAAAAAAAGATACATAAATGGCCAATAAACACATGAAAAGAGATTCAACATCATTAATATAATTAGGGAAATGCAAATCAAAACCACAATGAGATACCACGTCATACCCATTAGGATGACTATTATTTAAAAAGAAGAAGAAAAATAGAAAATAACAAATGTTGACAAGGATGTAGAGAAATTGGAACCCTTGTACACTGCTGATAGGAATGTAAAATGATGCAGCTGCTATGGAAATCAGTATGGTAGATCCTTAAAAATCAAAAATAGAATTACCATATATTCCAGAAGTCTACTTCTAAGTATATACTCAAAAGAAAGCATGACTTGAACAAATATTTGTACACTTGTGTTTATATCAGCAATATTCACAATAGCCACAAGGTGGGAGCAGCTCAAGTGAATGGGTAAACAAAATATGGTATATACACTGAATGGAATATTATTCAGCCTTAAAAAGAAAGGAAATTCTGGCACATGCTACAATATAGATGAACCTTGAAGACATTACACTAAGTGAAATAAGCCAGTCACAAAAGGACAAATATTGTATAATTCCACTTATATGAGTTACTGAGAATCATTAAATCCATAAACACAGAAAGTAGAATGGTGGTTGTCAGGGACTAGATGGAAGGGAGAATGGAAAGTTATTACTTAATGGATACAGAGTTTCAGTTTGGAAAGCTGAAAAATGTTCTGGAGAGGGATGGTGGTGAGGATTACACAAAAACCTGAATGTACTTAAAGCCACTGAACTATACAACTAAAAAATTGTCAAAATGGCAAATTTTATGATATGTATATTTTACCACAATAAAAAATGGAATTAAAAATTTCTACTTTTTGAGATGCCCTTGAAATATTAACCAGTATGTGAAACTACTTACTATAGTGTTCTTATTTCATACACATCTTGACCAAATGTAGAAATCTACACAACTTCAAGAGGACAAATTCATTCTGTAAATTTGAAAAACCATTTGATCAAGGTTTCTTAAGCTGGAATTTAGGCAGGTCTTGAAATCCCTGCAACTTGATGCACATATAAACACGTAGATCTGTTCTTTTTTTTTTTTTTTCCTGGAGTCCATGGTTTAATTCAGATTTTCAAAGGATTAGGACACCATAACATTTAAGGATGCTTAAAAGCATTGGAATCTGTAGCTTTGACTAAAATGTAATCACTGAACTGACAGCAGGGCTGACATTGAGATGAGGAATCAGGTGAGGGAGAGAAGACAAAAGCAGACCCAGGGGAGGACATGCTAACATAATGTCTCCTGGTTCCTATGCTGATATTCAGTCCCATTGTCAAAGCTCTGCTTCACATGGAAAAGCAAACACATACCCTGTCTTCATACTTAACCCATGTGTATGTGATTATGATATATTCACCGGGAAAAGACTCTCATTGCTTTAGTTTTTATTCCCTTTGCCTGATTATAATTAGTTTTATCTTATTATTTAGTGGTTGTGAAACAGATTTTTCACATTGCTGCTGTATAAAAAAGGAAGAATCAAACTCTCAATTGTACAAAATTCTTGATATTAGTTTGGGAGTCTTTGGTAATGAATTTCAAACTGTCTTCTAATAAGATTGTGATAAGGTGTTTCAGGAGTCTACAGGAAGGAAGGAGAGGCCAAGCTAGGACTCCAGACTCCTAATCCCACTTCAAGCAAAGTTTTGCTTCTATGTCTTACACACACATGCACACAACATACCTCTTTCACTGTAAAATATTATGAACATTTCTGAATTATACAATCTCCGTCAAAAATCAAGTGTGTATCAGTCAGCAAATGCTAGATTATGCTACAGTAACAAACGGCCTCCAAATCTCAGTGCTTCACCCAACAAAAATTTCATTCTCATTCATATTACATGTTCAAAATAAGTTTGCAAGGGTGTGTTCTCATTGCAGCCACTCAAGAAATCAGGCTGATAGAAGATCCATTTGGACAGGCAGGCAAGGGTAAATGCTAACTTACACACTGACTCAAAGCATCTCCTCACTTTTTTAAAACCAATGTAAATCATCTATCTATACCTACTTTCAGAGAAGTCAGAGGAGTGAAATCCTATGGCATGCCAGGAAAGAGGGGAATTAGAATATTTCTAATATTCTAATATTAGAAATAACTTTCATAATATTTGGCACTAACAACTTCCATAACATTTGCATTACTTCAGCCACAATCATTGTGAGATATGTTGTATAAAAAGATTAATAGGAGGCTACTCAGAGTTCTGTTTGGGATGATCTAATCTCAAAGGATGAAGAAAGTCTGTATCAGCAATTTTCCTACAAAGTATTATTTTGATTCTCTTTTTTGGAAGAAGAGAGGTTAAGAAGTCAAAGTAATCATATTTAAGATTCAAGCAGTGAGTGTGTTTTGGCAGTAAAGTGTATCCCACAGCAGTGATAAATTTGTACCCGTCAGTATAAGCTATTCAGAATACTGCTCTGATTTGCTGGTTTTGTTTCTCTGAGTTAGATAAAGCAGCTGAGTCACAGTAAAGAGACTCATCCTTCCACCCACTACTCGTCTGCATGGCCTGAAGGGAAAATAAACCAATGAGAGGACCGAATCTGGACCTGTGGAAGGGAGGGGCCAGTGAAAAACTCCCTACTCTCTTTGGAATAGACAGGAGGTGGGGGTGGGGCATGGAGAGCAAAGAAAGGTCTGAAGCCAATGCAACTGGAATTGATGTGTCACATCTACTATATTCACATGTTCTCTGAGACTCAATTCTTCTCTACTTTTCTCAGACAGGAAAGATGAGGACAGACCCTCATAACCCAATTATGGAACACATGAGGGGATTAGTACCACACCACTCTAAGCCACATTCTAAAGGAAAGAGAAATTCATGTATTAAAGAGTCCTATCAGGGAGGCAAAGTGGGAGCCCAGTAATTGGTGTTTTCTCTGTCTCTACCCTACTTTTAAGTGCTTTGTATGCTGTTCGCATAATTTGGTGGAAGCATGACACATTGGGTGGTCTTGGGAGTATTTAATAGACTGACTTTAAATTACTTAAGCTAGTACAAAACTATTATGCAAAATAACCAACATTCATTCAATACATATCCATTGAGTGGGCACTAGCACTTAAACATGGTGGGCTGAATGCAATTATTAGCCACGGCTCCTTCCAACAATCCGTAAATAGGACAGCTCTCTCTCCCTGCTGCCTCCTCCCTAAAAAATTATAGACTACATTTCTACAACTTGAAAATGATAGACTCCACTTCCCATTAAAGACAGTGAATTAGAATACACATGTGTACTCTTACCTTTCCTGAAATCCCTTACTTAACTCCCATGACTGTAAAGACATTTGCAAAACAAAAGGCAGAAATCCAGGACAACAAAGAAAAAGAGAGGAGATAATAAGAACAAAATTTCAGCAGCTGGCGAGCAGATGGATATGCTAATTGATTTAGCAGGCCCAAGAAAGCAGGAACCTCAATCAGCAATGGAGAAAGTCAAGGAAAAACCTAGTATTACGGAACCCCCAGAGGCTCAGGAATTGATTGGCCCAGGTACTGCGGCGGGGAGTGGGGAGTGCAAATGGGGATCTAACAATAGAAGGGTTAGTGGAATATTTATTGAAGAAACAGTTAAGTCTCCAGTTCCTCTGAGCAACTAAAGATCTAATGTCCACCAAACCTAGAAGAGAAACAGATGTTTATTCTTAGGAAAGGGACAAACAGAGAGCCTCTCATCTTGGAAACACAAGGTGGAGTTAGGGCAGTGCTTCTCCACCCAGGGTGAATTTGCCCTTCAGGGAACATTTGCCAATGTCTGGAGACATTTTTGACTGTCACAACTGGGGTAATGAATGCTACTGGCATCTAGTGGGTAGGGGTCAGGGATATTGGTAGCATCCTAATGATGCACAGCACAGCCACACACAACAGTCATGCTGCACAAAAGGTCAGTAGTGCTAAGGTTCAGAAACTCTAGGTTAGGGAGAGGATTCCATATTAAAAATAGTGAAATTAATAAATACATGTCTTGTACATACTGAAATCCTAACACTACTTCTGCCAGCTTCCTCCACTCAGCTCCCACAATGCTGGTACCTTAGCATACTTCTACCGGATAGGAGGGTGGGAGTCCTCTCAGAGGAATCCTACCAGCTTGAGAGAAATACAGCTAAGAGACTGACATCAGAAGGTTCCCATTGAAACAGGCCAACCATATCTCTCTAGAGGGAAGCCCACAGAAAACTACTCCACCCACGTGTTCAGAGCTTCCTGTCAGTTTTAGCGCCCCATTCTTACATACAAGTACTCAAGGATTGCCAAACGTGTGAGGGAGGTGACATGTAATATAAAAGAGAACTTTACAAAAGCAATTTGGAGCAAAAAGATGCTATGCAAGAAGAAAAGTTCAAAAGATATTAATATCCTTGGAGAAATAACAGATGATATCACATGCATGAAATAAGGACAGATGCTGTGAAAAAGGGAACACTTGGAGAATAAAAATAATAGCCATTAGAAATTAAAAATGTAATAGCAGAAATGAAAGACTTGATGTATTGGAAGGATAGTTGAGGAAATCTATCATGAGGTAGCCTTGAAAGATAAAGATAAGGAAAATAGGAGAAGAAAAAAATATTTTTTAAGGGAGAGGAGAGGACAGTTCAGAGACACAAAATTCAAAAAATCGGGGTTGCAAAGTATAGAGCAGTTAAAACAGGGAGTTGGAAATTATCAAATAAGTAATCCAAGAAAATTTCCCAGAAATGAGAGGCATGGTTTTTCGATTTGAAAGGGTTCCCCACAGTTCATCTAGTACGGCGCTTGACCACAGATACACACAAAGATATCTCATCATGAAATGCAAGACCATTAAGCACCAAGAGAAGATCATTGGCCAGGCACAGTGGCTCACGCATGTGATCTCAGCATTTTGGGAGGCCGAGGCTGGTGGATCACGAGGTCAAGAGATCGAGACCATCCTGGCCAACATGGTGAAACCCGTCTCTACTAAAAATACAAAAATTAGCTGGGCGTGGCGACGCGTGCTTGTAGTCCCAGCTACTTGGGAGGCTGAGGCAGGAGAATTGCTTGAACCCGAGAGGCGGCAGAGGTTGCAGTGAGCCAAGATCATGCCACTGCACTCCAGCCTGGGGACAGAGTGAAACTCCATCTCAAAAAAAAAAAAAAAAAGAGAAAATCATCAAAGTATTCAGAGTGAAGGTGGGAGGGGGGAACAATTCCATTCAAAGGATCAGGAATCAGAATGGCATTGGATGTTTCAATAGCAACAGCAAAGCTAAAAGAAATTGAAGTAATGCCTTCAAATTTCTGAAGGAAATGACAGCCAGCATGGCATTCCATACCAAGACAAAGCTATGGATAAATAGCAAAGACATTTTCAGCCATGTGATGTTTCAAAAATTTTATAACCCATGTGCTTATTCCCAGGAATCAACCATGGGATTCACTCAACCTAACAAAGAGTAAATGGGAAAGAAGGAGAGGAAATAGGAGATCCAGGGCCAGGGACTGAGAAATCCCAACAATATTGAGGAAGGGATACATCAGGGTGGTGGAGGTACAAAGCAGGGTGAAGCTTTGGGAGAGATTTTCCCAAGATGAAACGGATGGAATTCCCAATGTGTTTGAATATGATGAGAAGAGAGATAGGTAGCCAGGGTAGTGTTTGAGAACACATCTGATATGTGCATAGAAAACTAAGCCAACTAGGAAAACCAAAAGACCATTTCCATCTCCAGAGAGAATGAACAGTTGGGCGGGCTCGATTGTCAACAGCATTGCCTTCTCACGATCATACAGTCTGAATGGTGATCTGATCATAGTTACAGAATGACTATATTTTGAGAATGGGAGGACAGGAGGTATGCGTGTGGGTGGTGGGGGCAGTGAGGTTGTGACATGAAGAGAGGCCTATCCTCAACCTTCAAAATGGGAAGCTGATGGATAATACACAAAGGGGAAAATTAGGAAGTGGTGATATAAGCATGTTACCTAGAAGCATGAAGATGAATTTCAAAATAGTCAGTTAATAGAGTGGCCTGTGGGCAATAGAAAACAAGCTGTGGGGAGATGGAGAGGGGGGTGCTGCTTTTCAAATCAAGCCTGTGGAACCATACAACTGTCTAAACGGTGTGCCTGCATGGCTGGCAGAAAAATAGTAACTACGTTGCTAAAGAAAGGCTACTGAGTGTGTGTTTTATGCCAGATCCTGTGCTATTTGGAGAATCCAATAATTAATAACACATAGTCATTAAACTCAAGTTTACATCACAGGGGAGGTAAGACACAAATAAATAGCCACGTGTGTGAAGAGGAATCCTAAAGGAAAGGGAAACCACTTCCTATTTGGATGGGAAGTTGAGTGCTAGCAGGGGCAGTGGCAGCTTTGTGGAGGAGGCACATTCACCCATCTCAGGATTATAGTGACCAAGTTGAATGATCACCTAAAAGCATTCAGTATGGCAATTTGAACCGAGTTTGTGGGTTTGGGGCTGAGTTCGTGGTTTTCAAACTGGCCATCAGGAAACCAAGAAATAAATGCTGCAGGAGAATTAACAAACCTCCTAGTCTAAACCTTGACCTCTGCAGATCAAAGGTGAAGGCAGGTTACACTTCTGCCTGCTTCGTTTTATACATAGAAGATTCTAATCCTAAACCACTGCCAATCACAGAATCAACACAAACACTAAATTACCTAAACACACCAAGGACTTTTTCTCTCTGAAGTGTTGTGGTTTTGTTGTTGTTGTTGTTTGTTTGTTTTTTTGGTAAATCATTTTTTCTGAAATCATCCATTTCCCTGAAAGTCATATTTTATCAAATTCACAGTTTTCTTCTTCTATAGATTCCAGGTAAGAGGAAGACTTACCAAAATTCTGCTAAGACTGGTTATTGCTCTCCTTTTATAAATTGACACTGAAATTACGCATAATGGAAAATTGATAGGAACAAAAGCTAAAAACGAATAGCTTTCCTTTCTATATTTTGTCAAAACAAATATGTGCCTTATTCCATATTATAAAAATCATGAGCATTAGAATAAACCTCCAACACTATGGAAGAACATGAAATAGGTCAAAATATAGAAAAGCTTATAAACTACCTCCTAGAAACCAACAAGAACTGGTAACACGTGATGTACTATTCCAGGCACTTTTATATGCATGTGAGTATATTTTTAAAACAATGCTGGGTTCATTTAACATATTCTGTTCGAAGACTTGCTTCTTTCGTACAGCAAACGTTTTTTCCTGTCAATTTAGTCCTGGTTTCTCAACGCAGAAAATATGTAAAAGGCAGAATTTTCCTAAGTGATTGAATTTTAAAACTTCCCCCTTATTTATCTGATTGCTGTAGAATTGCTTGATCTTCTGCTCCACAAAAAGTAGAAAGACGGTGTAATGGCAAAGTTACTTAGCTGAAAATCAAGTAACTTCAGTTTTAACTCCGGCTTCGTTTGCTTCTTTGAAGCAATCAGAAAGATTGGAAGAAATTGTCTGTAAAATAAGCTTTGGAAGGGGAAGAGCCCAGCCTTGGAGTCAGGGGTTTAGATCTTCGGCTCTCCCCTTACTAGTCGAGTGACCCTGTGCCAGTCACTTAACTATGCGCCAAAGTTCTCCTAAGCATAAAGCGACTAGAGTGAATTTACTTTAACCAGCTGTTGTATGGGAATTTCCCTGTCTGGAACTTTGGCTGGGACCCAAAGTTAAAGACAATAGATGACACTAGACTCTCCATGAAAGATTTGCTTAGTGACTTGAAACCGACTCTGTGACCCTGACTCATCACTTACTAGCTGTCTGTGTATGAGGGGAGCCCGGGCACAGAGGAAAGAGGTTGGCATGAACAGAGGAAAGAAAGGTCATGAGTTTGTTCTCCTGCTTTTCGGGAGAGTATTGAGTGCTTCCTCTACCTCCTGCAGGGGTAAGGCAGCCTCAGGGACCTCTGATCCTCCCCGTGTCCCAGCATTGGGCCATAGAGACTGGGGCCTGACTCTTGTCTGAGCAAGTTTAAAGATGAAGTACTGGCTGCTCTTACCAATGATGGCCAAGAGAAGTCAGAAGCTGGGATTGGCACAGCCCACACCACCAAAGCTTGCCAGGTAAAGGAGTGGACTTTGTCTGAGGCTGAGAGTAATGCTGAAGGTCGCTGGGCTAGTGTGACCTGCCCGAAGACTTGCCTGCCAGAGCCAGGTGACCCCAACACAAAATAGTCATGAGGGACACATGGTCAGAGGGAAGCTAGAGAGAGCATGGCTGGAGTTGGGAAGCTGAGAGGATTCTGATGTCCCACAGGAGTCTGATATCTCACATCCCACAGGAGCATCCTACATGAGAAAGAGCCAGCTTTTGGACAGCTGCCCCAAAGGGGCCCACACCCCAGCCTGTAAAAGCACAAGACAAATAGAAAGCTTTGCTCCCTGATCTCTCCTGCTTCATACAGCTGGCTGCTGTGGAGGAGGCAGAAGCTGCAGGCCGCCAGAGACGAGAAATGTGGAAGATGGAAATGAGGAGAACAGACCCTGCCCCTTTGCTTCACTGAGGTTTCCACAAGAGGCAGTTAAGCAATGGGAAAGCCGAGAACCTTTGAATTGCATTTAATATAAAAATATCAGTGTAGATTGGACTGGACTTATTAATAGCTAAAAATGAGATATTTCTAATGCCCAGGAGAAACCAAAAAAAAAAAAAAAAAATAGGGGCTTGTCGAAGATCCGGTGGGACTAGGATGGGAAAAATAGACCCACCACAGTAGATTTGAGGGACCTGATGGGAGGAAAATGGAATCGTTTCCTTATGAAACCCTATGCTATTCAGCTCAGCACAGTTCAAACTTTAATGTGTCCCTGCATCATCTGGGTCCTGTTCAAATTCAGATTCGGTTCAGGAGGTCTAGGATTCTACATTACTTTTTCTTTTTTTCTTTCTCTCTCTCTCTTTCTTTCTTTTTTTTTTTTTTTTTGACATTCTGTCATCCAGGCTGGAGTGCAGTTGCACCATCTCAGCTCACTGTAACTTCTGCCTCCCCAGTTCAAGCAATTCTCGTGCCTCAGCCCCCTAAGTAGCTGGGACTACAGGTGCGCACCACCATGACCAGCTAATTTTTATACGGTTAGTAGAGACGGGGTTTCGCCTTGTTGGCCAGGCTGGTCTCAAACTCCTGACCTCAAGGGATCCACTCACCTCGGCCTCCCAAAATGCTGGGATTACAGGTGTGAGCCACCGTGCCCAGTTTGGGTTTCGGCATTTCTAAGAAGCTCCCAGGTGATGCTAGAACAACTGGTCCGTGGAGCACCCTTTGAATAGCAATAGTCTAGACCACAGGTCAGCAAACTCCAGCCCATAGACTAAATCTGGGCCACTGTCTGTTTTTATAAATAAAATTTTACTGGAACACAGCCTCACTTAATTATTTTATGTATTGTTAATGGTTGTTTTCATGCTGCAATGCAGAGTTGAGCAGTGACAACAGAGACTGTGAAACCCACAAAGTTGAAAATATGTACAACCTGGGCCTTTACAGAAAATGTTTGCCAACTGTTAGACTAGACCATTAAGTAACTCATTTACATTATCACAGTTTATTGTGGTGATGGTATTTTGAAACCCATAAAGAGCCTCACACTTTTTGCATGATAAGGTTCTGCAATCCCAAACAAGTGTGGCCCAACAATGATGTCCTCTGCCTGTCTTCTCTTATTAGTAATTTCCATTCCTAGCTTGCATTCTAAATCAGTCATTTAGGAAACAAAGACTGCTTTACTGCTCTGTGGAGACTCAGAGGGGTCTTGTTTTGCCACTGGGCTCAGTGTAACATATATCAGTCATGGGTGGTCATGGGCTCCCACACCCAAGGTCATCCTGGGAGCTGCTCCTTTTTCAGAAGAAGCAATACTCTTTCTTTCTTTACTTCAGGTTGAAACTCTCTATTCAAAACACCAGAACCTTTACTAGGCAGTTCCCCAGGAGTCAGTCCACATGATTTCTTTGCTTTAGGGTCTCCCTTCCCTATCCCAAAGGCCAAGGCAGAGACCCTATGGAAGCTCCTGTCTTGTCTTCTTTGGTCCTTTGTTGTTTCTGAAATAAGATCCTTGAATGGTCACACATCGTTAACATCTCCACCTGCCACCAAACTGCTGCTTCTCTGGCCTAACACCTCTTTTAAGTCACCATCCTTTCAACAAGTATTAATGGAGCAGGTATTGTATGCTGGACACTATCCTGGGTGCTGGAGTTTCTGTTGTGAACAACACGAAGCACCTAGACCTGCCTTCGGTGACCTTCCAGTTTCTGGGTTTATTTAATAGTCTCAGAGGCCACTTGGGGTTCCAATGACTTTCTCCATAAGATATTTAAATGAAAGTGCCTTTTATTTACTCCAGCTCCACATCAGCTGATCTGGGGTCCTCTAAATTCACATATGATTTCGGGACAGGGGTGCTTCTTAGAACTCTACAAAAGAATGTGCCAAACTTGGGAAGAATTATGATGCTAACAAGGTGACTTAGACAATAAACAAAGAGATAGGAGATAAGAATCTAAATACAAATACTAGAGAAAAGTAAACATTTGCAATGTTCAGAATGGCAGTTGTGTCAAAGTGGAAGGGAGCCCTCCCTGTGAAACATGACTAATGGTCTCTGCAGTTGACACCCTCTCAGTATTATATTCAATAGACATGTCTTTCCCAGGGATTGGCAAATTCTCCAGTCTCTTAACATATTACAGAGTGAATTTCCAAAGACATATAGAAGGTGTCAACCACAGGCTCCAATGATTTGAAAGGCTTGAATTTGATCAAAGCCAGGTTGGTATGATTTCAATTGGAGTTTTCTAAATGATACCCCAGTGTCCATATGCCTGGATATGGTGTATGGACCATATGGTATATGCCATGTATGTGGTATATGAATCATATGGCATATACCATATATACCACTTCATTCTGCAGATATGAACATTCTAATATCACTAAGTGACAGGCTGGAAAGGTATCCATGCCTTTAAGACATCATCATGTTCTTTCCCCAGTCTGCCCCTGCTGAAGCCCAGAGGGACTCTACATTGTCCTGATGCTAACAGCATTATCATGCATACCTTCTGGCCATTCTCTTTTATGTATCCATGTTTTCAGATGCTCTGCCCACCCGCCTTTATTTTTTAGTGTCTGGGGGTGCTCCAAATGTGCTCATAATTCTGTTTTATAGTAGTTGGAAATAAGAGACAGAGCTCCACTGACTTGCCCTGAGTCAGACATCAAAGCAGATACTCAATTAGAACGCAGGTCTCCAGGGTGTTTTGTTAAGCTCTTCCCTTTATTAAATGTTACACATAATAAATTTTCTAGGCAGCACCATTCCGGGAATGTACAGTATACATTATCCAGCACCCAGTGGAGTTAACTTTGCTACAGATGCCTTAAGACTCATTTCTGTATTTGCTTCTCTGTTGGTCGGTTTTTAGAAGAAACATAAAGCTTTTCACCCATGTAAGGCAGAGTACATCATTTCCCAAAAATGGTCTTTGGATGTGTCTGCTCCTTTTCCACGTTTCCCATCTTAGACGTGATTCTTTTACAGCGTCTCTCAGCCCACTGAAAACAACAGAATAAATTGTCCAAATATAGAAACCTCTTATCTAAATAAGTAAACAAATTGTTTTCCCTCCAAAGCCTTTGACTTTCTATGGGCCAGTTTAGTTAATAATAAAAACACATGAAATGTATTTAGTGCTTACCCTATAACAAGCCATGTTAGCCACCTTACATGAATTTCTTTGCACCTACAACCACCATTCAAAGAGACTATTATTATCATGATTCACACTTTACAAATAAGAAGCTGATGTTTTGAGAGGGCAACTAATTACCAAATGTGGTGGGGTCAGGGTTTGAACCCATAGAGTCAACTCCAGGAAGCCTGGCAGTAAAGCTGTGCCTCTCGGCCACCTCTGTATCACCTTCTCTGGTTACCACCAAGTCCATGTTTTGAAGTTATTTTCAAGAACTGCTCCAATTATCTATGGCTGCATGAAAAACCACTCCAAAATGTAGTGGGTTTAAAAGCATGTATTATTATCCCTATGGTTTTGTGGATGGACTAGGTTCAGCTGATGGTTCTTGCTCAGAGTCTCAGACGATAGTTGTCTAGTGGATCTTGAGGCTGGGGTCATCTGAAGCCTTTGCACTCACATGTGTGGTGTCTGGGATGGCTGGGATTGCTGGGGTTAGTCAGGCATTTCTCTCCATGCAGTTTCCCCATGCCACCTCACATGGTGGCATTCTTCCCTCAGAGCAAGAGTTTTAAGACAACTTGGCAAGGCTTCTTGTGTTCTAGCCTTGGGAATTCCAGAGTATCAATTTCATCATATTAAGTTGAAATGTTCTCTTTTGACTATTTTCTTTTATTTTGGAAAAAATAACTTTTTCAAAAATTCGGGTTTTCCTTTTTTTTAATGGAAAAAAAAATAGAATCCAACTCCGAAAAGAGATTAGTTACATTTGTAAATGTAGTCATGTAGGAAAAAACAGTGTTCTTCCCTCTCTCCACTCTCACATAGTCACTCAGCACTTCTGACACCAGAAGTATGGGGGTTTTTTTCCCCACACTCAAAGCAATTTTTCATCCGAATCTCCAATGGACACCAGTTAGGTATCCTCTAATTTGATTCAATTTTGACATGATCTACCTAGAGATAGCATCAGATCCCACAGTCCCACAAGATTGTCCCCCACTTCAGATGCCAGTAGCACACACAGGTTGTAGCCTGGACTTTTGACCTACCAGCTATAAATGGAGGCTCCCATAACCCCTTCCTTGGGCTTGATTAATTTGCTAGAACAGCTCACAGAACTCGAGGAACCACTAGTTACGTTTACCAGTTTATCAATAAAGGACACAGACAAACAGCCAGATGAAGAAATACATAGGGCAAAGTCTGAAAGGGTTCTGTCCCCATGGAGTTGGGGTGTGCCACCCTCCCAGCATGCAGATGTGTTCACTTACCCTTGCCTGACCCAGTCCTTTTGGATTTTTATGGAGCTTTATTATGTTGGCATTATTGATTACATCGTTGGGCATTGGTAATCAACTCAATTTCAGCCCCTCTCCCTCCTATCGCTCCTACATCCTCCCAGGTTGAGGGGTGGGGTTGAGAGTTCCAACCCTGTAGTCAAGCTGATCTTTCCTGTGACCAGCCCCCAGCCTGAAGCTATTTAGGGGACCCCAGCCATCAGTCATCTAATTAGCATACAAAAGACACTCATCACTCTGGAGGTTTTAAGGGTTTTAAGAGCTGTATGTAAGGAAACAAAACAAAGGCCAAATGTATATTTCACAATATCACAGTAAAGATGACTGGTTTCGTTTTTATTGCTCTTTGTATGTGTAGGTTTACATTCTGTTTCTCGTCTTAATCTTCCTGATCTATTTTTGAGCAAGTTGAAGACAACTTTTTCAAACAGAGCTCTAAATTTCATTCCATCCCCAGGAACAACATCACTATCCTCACCACCACCAACAAAACAACAAAAAGTTCTATTAATAAATTGAGTCCACCACAAAAAGAATGCCACACTATCTTGAACTTTATTGAGAGAATCATTTGTCATTGATTCCTCAGCTCCACCCTGGCCTGCAGCTCAGCACATGCGGCTTGGCCACCTAAAGCCATTCTATCATTTATCTGAGAGAATGAGCCTTTGCACCTGAACATTTCAAACAGCGATGGAAATATAAGAACCAGGGGACTTTGGTTTCCCCCAAATTTGCCCAAAAAAGTAGACAAAGAACTCTTAGCCAAAGCTCAAATCCTTTGGGGAAAATCAAAATAATGTATCCCATTTTTCCTACTCTAGTCATTTCATGATTCTGAAGATGGTATCAGACCCTTATCTGCCAATGTCTTTGCTTTTATTTTGTTTCATGAAGCAGATTTTCTTTAAAGGAACCCAGAAGGTAAATCTGAGAACAAAGATCCTTTTAGACCAAAAACCTTGTCTGTGAAAACACCTGCGACTAGAGAATACAGGCTCTAATCCATTGCTGTATCATAGATCACTGTGTCAGCAGTGGTCCTTTGTCTCTAACAGACAATGGAAAGAGGGGGGTTCCTCTGTTCTTAACAAGCATCTATAGAATAAAATCCACCTGTATAATAAAACGGTCTTTTTACAAAACAAAACTTTCAGAGAGATGGAGTTAACTGAAAGAGGGATTTTGTTTGTTTTAATGAGATTTCAAAATGTTGTTGACCTATTTGGGAAAGAAGGTTTAGCCCAACAAAAAAAAAAATTACCAATTTCAATGGATGAGTCAGCTGTACCCTCATTCTTCCAGTTGCTTGGGATTAAGTCATTAGTCACTTGATTATTTTATCAGAAGAGCAAGAGTGGCCATTCTTCTTCTGGTTTGTTGTCTTAATGTTGACTAAACAAGATTGGCAGTGATTTATACCAAAACCAAACTCTCCTGGCTCACTGGAGGAGTGGAAACTATTAAAAGATGAAATGTAAGACATGATTTTGTTAAACTAAATTGAATCATTGTGCTGAACTTAATTCTAATTGTTGAAACAGCTGCCATTAACAAGCCAATTCTGCCTCTGTAGGTTTCCCCCAAATCCCATATTATCTTGTTTCCCATCTTATCTGGGACTGATTTGAGGAAGTCATTTGTTTTTAAAAAATTGGTTTTTTTTTTTTTCAGTGGGTGTCAAACATTCCAACCTGGTCTGAATCTGTGTTTAAGTGATAAGTAGCCCTAAGTTTTAGCCTTGGGATCTAGTCCATTCACAGTCTGCCCCTTATTTATCTTTAAATGTCACCTGATTGCTCTCTTTTCTAAACCTCCCATTACAATCTGCCTGGTCTCACCACTGTAGCAAAATCCCATCTTTGTCCCACTGCAAGTGGGCTTTCTTATCCAAAATGCCCTTCTCCTTCTTTTCCATCCTTCTAGGCTCAACTCTAGTCCCAGATCTTTCAGGAGGACATGCTTGGCAGCTTCCCTCCAATCTCTTTTTATTCTCAACATCTATTACTCGTTGCTTGTACCTATACAAAGATACCCTCCCCTATTGCCAGTATTATATCTGCTGCAGTTCATTTGTAAGGACATTATTGTCTAGTTACAGGGATTGCACAAGTGTTATAATTTAATTTTTCCACCTGTATTGTTTTTCCTCTTTTAAGTGTTCCTTGAAGTTTTGTTGAAATTTCTTTTTTTAATCCTCCTTGATGATGGAGACTCTTTAATTCATTTAAAACATTTATTGACTGCAATGACCTATTTACATTCTTTTGAAAGAAAAACATGGCAGATTCCTCTAAATTCATTTTATACTTCTTACAAATAATTCCTTTCAAGTACAGTACCAAGCTTTCTTTGCGACATTTACTGCTCAAGACTTCTTTTTTGCTATAAAAATTTTTACTTGCCCCAGATTTCTTTTTCCCATCTTCCATAGTTATTTCTCCCACATTCTTTGAGTTCATATTTTTGAAAAATTGTATAATTCAATTAGTAAATTAAATCAGATACTGCATGCCCAAGGACAGTTTTATATACAAAGGAATGGTATGAAGAAGTCAATTATTTTCTTATTCATATTTGTTGTAGAACAGAACTTTCTAAATATCAGGTTTGATTCAAATAGTAACATCTTTGCATTCAGTTTCAATCCATTTCATTTTCCTAATGTAGCGTTTTTCAGAATGAGGTTTCCAATGCCTACCTCACAACCACTCCTCATTCTTATCTACTTTTGGTGGAAAGAGGTTTTTAAAAATGTGTCAGAGTTACTCAGGGGAGTGTCCGAGAGTGATGTAAGGAAACAGTGATGCAAGGAAACAGTTTGCACTTGTCTTCAAAGGAGGGGTGAGGAAGTCACAGGCAAGGAAGAGAAAAGTGAGAAGGAGCCACCAGTGGGAGAAGGAACTCAGAGATGCATATCTGAGGCTACCTTGAATGTATAGAAAATAGACTTGCCAGATTTAGCCAAGAAACAAACAAACAAAACCACACACTCGAAAATGACAACAACAACAAAAAAAACAGGATGTCCAGTTAAATTTGAATTTCTAATAATGAATAATAATCTCTAATAATGAATAACTTATAAGATATATCTCAAGTATTGCCTTATGGCATTGCTAGCATCCTACAATTAAATGGGACATATGCTAGGAAACTATTTATTGTTTATGTGAAATTCAAATTTAAATGGGGGTCTGTATTTTATCTAATAACCTTAACTACAAAGCCACTCATTTAAAAAGTGAATACTTTTTCTTGCTACCCTCTCTGTGTGTTGTGATTGGCTTTCTGTCTAGAAATGGGTACCCAAAGGTCCATTGTTCTAGATGTTGTGAGCTAGGATGGAGGGTTAAGTATATGCTATAGTTTGGATATGGTTTGTTTGTCCCCACTAAAACTCATGTTAAAATTTGATCCCCAGTGTAGTGGTATTGGAAGCTGGGCCTCATGGGAAGTATTTGGGTCACAGGGGTGGATCCCTTGTGAATGGCTTGGTGCCAGTCTCAAAATGGTGAGTGTGCCCTCATTCTCCTGAGGCTGGATTAGTTCTCATGGGTATGAACTAATTCCCAGGAGAATAGGTCATCATAAAGCCAGGATGCCCTTCAGGTTTTCCCCTCTTTGTACATGTCTACTTCCTTTTTGACCTTCTCTGTCATGTTGTGACACTGCAAAAAAAAACAAAGCCCCCACCAGAAGCCAGAGTAATGCCCTTGAACTTCTCAGTATGCAGAATTGTGAGCTAAATAAAACCTCTTTTCTTCATAAACAACCCAGTCTTAGATATTCTTTTATAGCAACACAAAACAGACTAAGACAGTATAACTCATATGTGGTCCTATCCTTTGCTGCTGGGCTAAGGTGTATATTAAAGAATCAAGAAACACCATGAAAAGAAATCATTTCGCTGCCCAGAAGGGAATGGTCTTGTTGGTGGCACTGCCTAGTAGGCAGTTCTTTAGAATCCAAAGGATGACTTTCCAGTCAGTGGTGAAGAGCCCTGGACCTCCTCCAGGCTGAAGGGACTGGAACAGGCAGAGGGGATGCCCCATGCTTTGTAAGAAGTGTAGCAGCATCCCTGGCCTCTAGTCACTAAATGCCAGAAGCACCCCTTTCCTCACTCGCTACAACCAAAAGTGTCTCTACTCATTGCCAAATGTTTCCTGTTGGGTCACATTGCCTCAGTTAAGAAATCCCATCCAAAGGGAGAGAAGACAAGGAATCTAGAGCAAGATCAGAATGGAAACACATACCTGAGAAACAAATGGGGTGGGCAAGGATTTGCAGAAATGAGAGCAAAGCCTCATAATCATAGCAAAATCTCACCATTGAGTTGTTTACCCAGGAAGCCAGCCCTAGAGGACAGGGATCTAGTCTGTCATCTTCACTCCTTTTCCCTAAGTATCAAGAACAGTGCCTGAGCAAAGATAAATACTTGTTGAATGAATTATTATGTAAGCACAGTCATTCTGTTATATAAACTTGCCTTTATACCCCCTAGAAAGTGAATGATGACAAAGTATTCCTTGTGTAATAAACAGAGAAGGTAATTATGTTGAGGGACGCATGATTGACCACCCCACCACACACACACACACACACACACACACACGACTGACCACCCCACCACATACACACACACACACACACACACACACACACACCCTTTCAATCATCACCAAAACCCCCTCCATCCCCAAGGGCTACAGTGCCTGAAATTCTCCCATGTGTGATGCATTCTTTTCAGGAAGGGAGGAAATCCATTGAGATTTATTCAGCATCTTTTTGTTCTGTGCCAGACACAGCAGTGAGTGCTAGAATACAAAGTTTCTATCTTCAAGGTAGGAGAGCAAGAGGTAAAATATTTGTTTCAACTCATAGGATTGAATAAATTGTGTACCCTTATAGTAAACCAAGATGCTCTGGAAGCCCATAGGAAGGAAGGCTCCATAGAGGAGATGATTATTGAGAGGAGTCTTGAAAGTCATAGAGAGATGACTGCAATAGTGCAGCAAACTGTTAGAACAAACAGCCTGAAATCTCAGTGGCTTAACACAGTCAAAGTTTTTGTGCAGACAGAGTCCAGTGCAGATGTCCTCACCACATAGCTCTCCTGGCCAGATCTCTTTCAACCAGGCTCCTTCTATTTTGTGGTTCCACTAACCTCTACAGCCTCAGAATCCTGGAGAGCCTTGAGCCACACTGCTGAATCCTCTCTAACTGGTCTATACATGAAGAGAGGGTGGAGGTAGAAGATGTTGCAGGACTTTCAAGAGGCCAGGTCTGGAAGGGGCTACAGCACCATGACCACAAATCTGTCATGCAGACATCATCCCATGGCCTGCTCCATGAAAGAGTCCTCTCATGGGCCCAAGAAGAAATGGAAGCAGTTTAGTGAACTTTTTTGTTGATACTTCTGCAAGCAGCAGAAATGGAGGAATAAACTAGGTAGCAGAAATAAGCAGTGAGTCCTGATAAAATGAAAACAGAGGGAAACTAAGAGGGAAGTTTAAGAGGTAAAGTTAGAGAAGTAGAGAGCTCTGATGGAAGGTGGCAACGTGGCATGTGCCAGATAATATCAGGAGGGAAAGTAACTCCCAAAAGTAAAGGCAGAAGGGAAGAAGTATATAATGACCAGAGAAGGGGAAAACCAGAATATTTTCCAGAAAGAGATGCAGAAGGCTACTGTCATCCCAACAGCCTTCTAGAGTTCGGTTATGAACTTAGGAAATCTTCCTAAGATTCTGTTAACACAGCACTGATTTATATACATCTAAGACTTCCTTATATTTCTGACTTTCTTCTTTCTGCAAGTTAAAACAAGAAGCTTTGAAAGCAGCTTATAAATATACAGGAATGTGGTCCTTCTGGAAAAGCCACAGGGAAGGGACTGAGTATGCCTAATATTTATGTAAATTTTAACCACATAATGGGCAACTCAAGAAATAATGATGTGACTGCTGGGACCAATCCCTTGAACTGCAAAAGCTTTTGATTCACAAGGAACAGTGGTGATTATTGCTCCTTGCTCTGTCAAGAGTGTAGGTTTTGCATTTAGATCAGTTTGGGTGAGAACTGAAAATATAAAACCTAAATATTAATGGACTTGGGTGATGTTTGTAAGAAACATGCAATTTAAAAATTGACACCTAGCATGAAGAATTGTTAAAAGTGCTAATCTAAAAGTGCTAATACAATAAGAATGTTATTGAAACATGAAAGAAGTTGACCTTTGAGATGCCAGATTTACATGTTTCGCTATTATCATGCCCTTTTTGTGGCATGAAAGAGTTGGAGAAATTGATACAAAAATATAAAATTCCCCTTTCCTGGATGGTTTTTTGAAAAATGAAATGCTTTGAGAGACAATAAAATGAGTGCTTTAATACGTTATACAAGGCTGACAGGGAAACAAGCAGTGTTCATTTATTTCCCTCTTTTTATTTTTCTATCATTTTCCTCCTCTCTCTCACGAGTATTTATTTATATTGTTTTTGCTTCTGTGTATATAGTGGGTTTGCATCTGTTCTAATTATGCTCCTAGATTTCAATATTTAAATAATGCCCTTTTGTTTCTCCATTCTGTCCAGAACTAAGAATTTATTTGCATCACTGTAATGTACTATGCAATTTTATTACCATCTTCAATTCTTTGCAAATGGCTTATAGATCTTCTCCTACCATAACTTTCATTTAAAATTTAAATTCACAAGAGAATTACTTGCATATTCCAAAACACTCCTAATTCATAATTTTATGTTTCTACTAAGAAGGCCCATGTATTATTTTAAGAGCAGAGCAGAGACTCATTGATACAAGAGTCCTCTGGAGCCTCAGGCTCCCAGTCTGTGTTTGTGCCTACTCCACAATCAGCTTGATTTCTACAACTGAGAAAAACTGGAAATTGCAACTAGGAAAGTATTCCTTGGTGTATAATCCTAACAATTAGTTAGTCAGCCCCACTTGGTTTTAAAACAGCAATGTTTGTTTCTGCAAATGAATGTGATCTAAGAGAAAAACCTTAAAAAAACCTAATGTATTTTTTAATGGTGCATTTATTACCACTGTACTGCTCTCATTACAAATACAAAAGGTCATTAACATGTAGAAGGCTTTTGTCAGATTATTTAGTTCTCAGGACAAAAATAAGTATTTCATAGCCAGTGGAAATTAACGACTTGATTCCATACCAGGAAACACGTCAGTTCCTCTCTATAATTCTTCTTAAACATCATAACTAGTCAAAATAGATTTACACTTGAGAAGGTCACACATATTCTCCTGGGAAACACTCTTCTGCAAAACTACATTTTGCTGCATGACTTTATGGAGAACAGTACATTTCACAGCACATTCTGACTTCCCTTTCGAGACTTGGGAACCAAAAGGCATGAACAGCAATGAGAGATGTCTTTTTCAGTCATTTAAACCAGGGACAGTTGAATTTGGTTTCATTTAGAGTTAATTGCACATTTTGAGTGATTTGGTTTTGACAAAATCCAAAGCATATTTTGCAAATCACTTTTTCCATTAAATACTAAAACCCTTTATTTTTAAAAGGAAATCTAATCCATATGTTTGGAATTTGTTTACACTAAAATTATAAAAAATCTATATTTTATTCATGTCCCAGAAGCTTTCTGCACCATTTTGTAAACCTCTTTCAAAACTCAAGAAGTCATGTATTGCCAAAAACTAATGAGATCAAATCCATAAATGTTAGAAATATTGATTTTATGATTCCTTATGGTCTGACCTTAGAAAAACATATCTTTGGTGTTCAATCATCTCTTGCAGAGAAAGTGACACCCTTTCTTTTGAGAAACCTATACCAAAAGACCTTTTAGGGGACCGAGTTCTTGTTGCATAGGAAAGTTTTGTTTTGCCTACACTTATCAAGCTGCTTGACCAAATTCAATTTGAAAATGATTTAATTCAATAAAAAATAAGCAAACTAGAAACTGAGAGTTTATGAAATGCTTGTTTATTAAAAACCACATCCAAAACTGTCAAGTTCAACTCATGGGGTTCACTAAACATGAGGCGGTTTTTCATACTAAAAAATATCCCACCTGAAAATAAAAAAGGCCAAGAGGAGATAAGAGACCTCATATATTCCTTCATAATGAGGCTGAATATGAAGATGAATTTATCTTTCCCAGTATGCTGAAATCACCATTGGCTTAGAGCAGGGATCAGCCAGCTTTTTTCTGAGAAGGACCAGAAAGTCAGTACTTTAGGTTTTGCAAGTCATGTGGTTTCTGTCACAATTTCTCAATTATTCCACTTTAGTGCCAAAGAAGACATAGAAAATATATAAATGAAGAGCTGTGGTTGTGCACCAATGAAACTTTACTAACAAAAATATGAATAGATGGCAAGAGGCATTTGGCCCATGGGCCATAGGTTTTCTAAGGGCCCTGGCTTAGAGCTACTTAACAAAATGCCCAATTCTATTTGGTATGCACCTGAGGTCACATTTGGGAGAAAAAAAAGGTTTTAGATGCTGAAAGACAAGAATCAATTTTTCACCCCTTCTCCTACTACTTTCATTCTTGGAACTTTCATTTTGCAGCCTCAAAAAATTAACTTGTGAAGAGACTAAAAGCTTGTTCATTGCACCCACAGACATTAATCAGATGCCTAAAGTTATCAATGCAAATTTAACCCTCCTGAAATTGGCATGTTTCCAGCCTATTGTGCACTTTCAGACCTTGTGTGATTGATAGTAGCGTATTCTTAATGACCACAAACAACATTAAAATGTTTGAGAAGAAATAGCTTTCTACTAGCATGAGCTAGTGTTTTTATAACCCTGGTGTGGTTATCTTGTTGCTAATGTGCCTTAAATAAATTTTTGCCTAATCAATACACCATGGTAATTTCTGATCAATGGTTGAAAACTTGAACCTTAGACCACACATAGTCTTCTACACACACGTATAGCATAGTGGCTGACAGCACAAGCTGTGGAGTCAGGCCATGATGACTCAAATATCCAATCTGCCACTTATTAGTTGTGTGACCTTAGAAAGTTATCAATGTCAATGTCACTGCTTTGCTTCTCACTTATGGTAATAACATTCTCAATATTTGTTGGTGCATATAGCTCTGAATAAATCATAGAATAAAAACTACATTTCCCAACTTCTCCTGCAGGTAGTTGTACCTACATGACCAAGATCTGGCCAATGACAACAAAAGTAATATGATTTATTAATTTTTTCTGATATTTAATAGGGTGTATTTACACGTGGATTTTTTTTAACTTGCTTGGGATCCAGTGGCTTCTGTGTATTGACATCTTTCATCATTTCTGAAAACTTCTCAGCCTTCATCGCTTCAAAATTACTTCTCTCCCAATCTCTCTTTCTCTTTTCTATTTCTGAGACTCCAATTAAACAGATATTAAACTTTATCACTATCTCTGTCTCCCTGCCAGTCTAAATATTTTATTATTTGGCTTTCTGTGCTTCATTTTGAACTATTTCTTTTAGCTTACTCTGAATCTGCTGTTAATTTTGTTATTTTCTATTGTTATATTTTTCAGATCTAAAATTTCTATCTGGCACTTTTACAAAATTGCTCTGTCAATTTTTATATTTTTCAGTTCCCTGCCAATTTACTTAAAATTTGTTTTTATATTCTACAACATGGTGATCTTTGTTGTTTTGCAGTCTGTATCTGACTATTCCAAAAATTATAGTCTGCAGGTCTATTTCTATTGTCTGTTGTTTTTGTTGGTTCTTGCTTATATGGTCTTGTCTACTTGTGTGCCCAGTTGCCTTTGATTGTGTCCTGGACATAATATTAGAAATATTATTTATAGAAATAATTTGAAGACTAAGGTAACATTTTCTTAGTTATGTTCATGTCTATTAAATGTCTGAGACTAGTGCTTGTGGTTTAGTACCATCTTGATCCAAATTTCAGATTTGAGATTTTCTGATGAAAAATCAGATTTTTACAAAGCAGGGCTTCAGGTGATGCAAGAGTTAGTCTACTTTCAGTTTACCTTTACTTCTAGGGCACAGTCCTTTGTGTCCCAGCCTAAAGAGGATTTATATATTTGTTCCCCTAATCCCTTGGGGTCACCAAAAGACAGCTAAACATCTCAGCTGAAGATGCCCTTAAGGCAAAGGCAGTTTCAAGTCTTTGCTCATTTTTTTCTGGGTTCCCAGCCTGTCTAAGATGTCAGCCCAATAATTGCTGAGTATCTTATTAGCTCTTTGATCTTTTTAGAAGATTTGAAAAATAATCCAAATAGCTTTTTAAGCTGCATTTAGTGGGAGGATTGGTCCTTATTACCTAGCTCACATCACCAGAAGTGGAAATTCTGAGGTTTCTACTCATGTTCTTAAGGAAGACGAGGTGCATGCTTTTATTCCTTCCCTGGTCTCCATCTTTGCTTTGGAACATGGTTGGAGTTATGGCCAATCTTAGGCCATGCAGATGAGAACACCACTTGAGAGCAAGGCAGAGCAATGAGACAAAAAGAACCCAGGCACCTGGAGGATTTGTTGAGCACAGCAAACATATAAGACTGGACTGTCTACCTGTGGACTATTATATGGTGTAGTAATATTCCACTGTTATTTTGGACTTCTATTACACACAGTCTAACCCAAATCCTAACTAAAAGAACAAGTTACTTAACCTCCATGGTAGATGATGCAATGATCATCCCAATTCTTCCCCTGACTTTGAGACAGCAGGATGTAGTGGGCTTAAAAAGTACTTGTGTATTTTTTCTTGCCCTGTTGCTTGTTCTTGCATTCCTCTCTATACAAGGCAAAATGTCTGAGCTAGCCTGCTGGAGGGACGTAAGAGATATGTGGAGGAGGGCCAACATGTAGTAGAGTCACTCTAGATGAGACCATCCTACATCTACTGCCCAGGTAGCTGACTGCAGATGCATAAGCAAGCCCAGCCAAGATCAGCAGAACCACTGCCTGACCAAACACTTAAGAGCCACAATAAACAGTTGTTATAAGCCATCATGTTTTTGGAAGATTTGTTATGTAGCATGAAGTGTGGCTAGAGCTAATTCTTATGTGGAGATAATTATAACACCGTATTGTTTTATTTTTAAACTTAAATGATTTATTTAAGTCACTCCTTTTCCTATAGTCACTGATATATAGTATGCACACAAGAAGTATTATCTCCTTATATGATGATTACTGTTATCATTACTGTAACTATTACTGAGACTATAATTCCTTCAAGTCAGAAAATTCAGTGATTATCACATACAACTGACACCAATGTCTAAATCTACAAAACGTTTTAGGTATTGTTATTACCTTCATCCTTCTTCTCCCTTTTTATAGAATCTCACCTCTCATGTTTAGTATCTTGAAGAGCATTTAGCTGGTTTCTTTTAAGCATTGCATAGATGAAATATTTGAATACTGGGATGAGTTTACCAGTGTTTGTCTCTGACTTGCTATAAAAAAACATAGTTTGGGTGTCAGATTGCTGAACCAAGAGTCATGAGGCTGGTACATTAGTTTGCCTTTTACCACTGACTAGTTGTAAAACTTATATAAGTCACTTCAGATTTCCAGGTTGAGTCTCTTTGCCCAAGGACTGAGATATTTGAAGGCAAATTGGGTCTTATTTATCATTGCATCCCCAGGGCTGATATATAGTAAACTTAGTGAATGTTTGTTGATTTTATTCAATTGAGTTGAACATGGATTAAATTAAGGAAATATTCTAAACCTCAGCAAGTTCTTTTTCAGCTTAGTCTTTCTATAATTTTACCACCTTTTTTCCTTTAAACCTCCTTTTTCAAACAACCCCTCTCCATTACAAACAAACTAAATAAAATTAAATTGGCTTCCAGTAGTAATCATTTTCATCCTTCCTTCCCAATGGATATTCTTTGATGCAAACTGTTTGGAAAAGATGCTAACATTATCCATTTTCTGTGTGTCCATGGACTGTTTTCCTGAAGTGACAGGCTAATAATCTCCTTTATCTCCTCAGCCTTGCACCAGCAACTGTGCTGTGGGACCAAGATGGGCAGGACTTCACTATCCAGAAAAAGGCTTTATTTTTTCTATTAGTATTTTAATGCAATAATAAATTATAATAATGATGGAGAAATCATGACATGTGAAAACATGGGGGCCTTACGTTTTCCATCTTAGAACTTCAAACTACAGGGAGCAAGTCTGTAATCTGAACCTCAAACTAGCCTCTTTCAAAATGTTTCTCTTCAATGTGTTGACTTCAGCTCTTCAGTGAATATGTGTTTCCTGTGCATTGTTTTATCTGAATTAAAAAACTTTTAAAATAGTTTACAGTAAATATGTCTATGTGTCTGTCACTTTTGCAAATAAAATAAAATTTTCTCTTACTACAGGAACCAAGAAGTATTATTTAAGGTTGTCAGGAAGGTGGGCAGGAAGTTAATGAAAAACTTAATGGTATAATAATTATTAAGATAGAAGGTTTTGAGTGAAGAGCAATTTTGTACAGATTTATTTCTATTAGTATTTCCTGATACCAATATTAGGAAATGCCAGGTCTGAACTGTGGTTAACTCTGATTTTTTTTTTTTTTTTTGGAGAATTTTCAACACTGACCTCATGAGGCTTTGAAATTAATATAAGCAAGACACCTTGGTCAAGAAACGAGACTGTGATTCCTCAGTGCTATCGCATTGTGCCATTTATGGGAAGAGAACCAACATCATGCTCCACCTCCCAGAGGAAAAAATGACAAGGAAAGCTCAGCAGAACCATTCACAGGCAGTCAGCTAGGCAAGCCCTTGGGCAGGCACACTCATGTAAGGGAAATTTGAGGGTCTCATTCCTGCCTATATCTTCTAACACCCATTTAGTCTACATTATTGAACTTCATTAAATTTCCCTGCTGTGAATTGAACTGAATTAAGGCCTCCTTTGGCCTTAAAAGTTTATAATTTTATCCCTTCTCCTCACATCTGAGTAAACCCAACTCTAGAGAATTTAAAGTTTGGGAAGCACCTGGAGATCATACCTTTGGTGGTATAGACACAAACCACTGAAAATGGGGTCATACCAGCTATAAAATGTCTCCAGTGGCTTTATGAGCCATGAATGAATAAGTTAGATGCAGAGCCAAAGAGGAAAAACTGGAGACGCCCATGGGGACTGCAGCTGATAGACTGCCTTGTGGTTGCATGTGGTTGCATGCATTTGAGAATCTTTGGGGATTCTCAGAAAATCCTAGGGGATGCATGGGCATTACAGAGTTGAGGGTCTCCTCTTCCAAAGATGGTGGCAGTTGAACTAGGAGGCTGGATGGTGTTCCTCTGCATCTCACAAGGAGATGAAGCCAGATAGAAATAGGCCGGGTCTGCCTACCACCAGCTACTCATTTCCAAACTGAGCTGCTCTTCTGGCCCATATGGGCCACCTGGATTTTTTTTTTTTTTTTTTTTTTGAAGAAGGGGTCAGTTGGCTATGAGAGTGGACAACATCCCCTTCTAGCCCTGTGGTTCTCCCATCTTCTCTCCATGGCCCAGATGAGCGACTGAGGAACAAACTAACAAGTATTTTTACATTAAAGTAAGCTAACATCCTCAGGGCCTATGAAAAGATGTCCAGAGAGCCCATAAAGGCACTAGTAACACCTCTCCTGGTTTATAACAGGAAAATTGGATTCAGATTCCAAGATTCTCTTAGTGATGAATGATGAAACCACCATAGCAACATTGAGGGTACAGTTAGGTGATAACCTCCAAATCCTATTCTAATTCCTGACTTGGGCACTAGAAAGGGGACTAAGAAGCTGAGAAATATTGGAGAGGTGCAAAAATGACAATCAATCAGAACTGGGGGCACCCAGCTTAACGTAAAGTAGAAATCTCAAAATTATGTGATCGAGACTCTTCTTTCCTTCTGTCTCTGGGTCAGTCCTCTTGTGATGATTAATTTGCTCTCTAAAGCATCCTACATCCTGTTATATTTAAGGCTCTATTGACTTCCTGTGCTCAGAATGATCTTCTTTAAACATCTGAGATAAGACTTTTAGAGTGTGTATATTCTTGGTGGTTATTATATAGGAAACATGAATCCAAATGTTATCCTCCAAGACAAGTTGGCAGGAATGTCAGGATCCTTTTGGGGCACTGTTTTGTAAAAATGTAGAGGTAATATATATATCTCATTTCCAAGAGCCCAAAGAAGACCCTCAATAACTGTTGAATTGAGGGTAAAATTATCATTTGGAGGCTTTCCCTTCCAATCTGCATAGATGCAACTCCTCAACTTATGGCAGGATGCAGGATGTGGGTTGTTAGAGTGATAGAGTTGGGGAGGGCTATAAAAACAGGTTACATGGTAGAGAGGGATGAATCTATGTCATGCTGCTAATTACTTGCGCCTTTGGAGTTGGGCTGGAGATATTTCATCACCTCCTCCAATGATCCAGTGAGGGGCATCACTGGATCAACAAAGTAACAACCCCAAGCCAGATTGTGCTCTGTCTCTACTGTGTTCTCCTGGGGAATCCAGAGAGGTGCCAGCTACTAAAGGGAAGGGGATGTGTAATGGTCCCCAGTACCTTAAAGCAGGCCCTATAATTTATCTGTCATTATGTTTAGCAGATTTCATCAGGACTCACCTTAATATGATACCTTTTATGATTGACTCATGCAACTACACCATAGTTCTGTATTTTGGCCCCCACCACCTTCCAAATACTGTGTGCTTGTCTCATGCAATTTCTTAAACTCTATTTTGTGTTATAATTATTCATATATGTGTCTTATCTTCATATCAGAGTAAAACATTCTTGAAAGCAGGACCTGTCTTACATAGTTCTGTTTGTTCTCATGTATCAAAGTTGGCTTCATCCTCTTAATAAATGTTTGACAAATATTAGTTGTTTGTTTTGAATTGAGTATAATGGTACACCTCAAGGGAAGGAGTTTTATTAAATAGCTCTTGGAGCACATCATCACAGTCTCCTCTCCATCTCTGTAATCTCTTCTCATCTCACAAAATAAATCCTCCTCTTCTCAGAGCATTGGCTTTTATGATATTTAGGTTATCAGCCTCATAACAAAAGATCAGCCTAAAATGAATTGAATGTGGCTTGCTTCTTCTCTCTCCTTATTACACATGGGGGTTGGCTGTAAGATGTTGATATGGAGAAAAGGAGATATGAGCAGCTATGGTTGGTAGTATGGATGTACAGCAGAGACTAATGCAGGGTTCACCACACTATATCTTCTTCCTGAGCATACAAGAAGTCTACATTTCCCAGCCTCCCTTGCAACTAAATGGGACCATAAGACTAAATTCTAGCCGACAGAATCCGGTAAGTAGTGATGGAAGCTACTTTCCTTCTAGTCCTTAAAAACATCTCATAAAACCCTCTAACCTTCTCTTCCTTGCTAGGAATATAAAAATTCTTGGAGGCTGTGTCTGTAAGTCCATCTCTGTTGCATAATAACCACTCTAAAAGTTAGTGGCTTAAAACAAAAACAACTATAGTTATGCCTTGGTATACACAAGGGATTGGTTCCAGGAACCCCACATATACCCAAATCCACACATAATCAAGACCTCAGCCAGCACTGCAGAATCTGCCTATACAAAACATCAGCCCTCCCTATAGGAAGGTTCACATCCCTCAAATACTGTAGTTTCAATTCATGTTTGGTTGAAAAAAATCAGTGTATAAGTGGACCTGAGCAATTCAAGCCTATGTCGTTTAAGGGTCAACAGTATTTTATTTGCTTGTGATTCTGCAGTTTAGCATTTTGAGAAGGGCTCAGCTGGGCAATTCTTCCATAGATTTTGTTTGGGATTACTCATATGGCTGTATTAAGCTGGGATTGACTAAAGAGTGGGTTGATCAAGAGGACCTCAGTGTAAGGGGGGTGCACCCAAGATGGCCGAATAGGAACAGCTCCAGCTTCCAGCTCCCAGCGTGAGCAACACAGAAGATGGGTGATTTCTGCATTTTCAACTGAGGTACCGGGTTCATCTCACTGGGGCGTGTTGGACAGTTGGCACTGGTCCACAGATACAGCCCAACCAGCAAGAGCTGAAGCAGAGCGAGGCATCGCCTCACCTGGGAAGTGCAAGGAGGAAGGGAATTCCTCTTCCTAGCCAAAGGAAATTGAGACACACAACACCTGGAAATTCAGGTAACTCTCACCCTAATACTGCACTTTACCAAGGGTCTTAGCTAACGGCACACCAGGAGATTATATCCCACACCTGGCCCGGAAGGTCCCATGCCCATGGAGCCTCCCTCATTGCTAGCACAGCAGTCTGAGATCTAACTGCAAGGCGGCAGTGAGGCTGGTGGAGGGGTGCCCACCATTGCTGAGGCTTAAGTAGGTAAACAAAGCCACCAGGAAGCTCGAATTGGGTGGAGCCCACCGCAGCTCAAGGAGGCCCACCTGTCTCTGTAGACTCCTCCTATAGGGACAGGGCACAGCTAAACAAAAAGCAGCAGAAACCTTGGCAGAGGTAAATGCCCCTGTCTGATAGCTTTGAAGAGAGCAGTGGATCTCCCAGCAACACTTGCTATTCAGCAATATTCTATCTTCTGCAGCCTCCGCAGGATATCATCCAGGAGAACTTCCCCAACCTAGTAAGGCAATCAAACTAGAACTCAGTTCAATCAAAGTAGAACTCAGGACTAAGAAACTCAATCAAAACCACTCAACTACATGGAAACTGAACAACCTGCTCCTGAATGACTACTAGGTACATGGTACATGATGAAATGAAGGCAGAAATAAAGATGTTCTTTGAAACCAATGAGAACAAAGATACAACATACCAGAATCACTGGGATTCATTTAAAGCAGTGTGTAGAGGGAAATTTATAGCACTAAATGCCCACAAGAGAAAGCAGGAAAGATCTAAAATTGACACCCTAACATCACAATTAAAAGAACTAGAGAAGCAAGAGCAAACACATTCAGAAGCTAGCAGAAGGCAAGAAATAACTAAGATAAGAGCAGAACTGAAGGAGACAGAGACACAAAAAACCCTCTGAAAAATCAATGAATCCAGGAGCTGGTTTTTTGAAAAGATCAACAAAATTGATAGACTGCTAGCAAGACTAATAAAGAAGAAAAGAGAGAAGAATCAAATAGATGCAATAAAAAATGATAAAGGGGATATCACCTCCAACCCCACAGAAATACAAACTACCGTCAGAGAATACTATAAACACCTCTATGCAATAAAACTAGAAAACCTAGAAGAAATGGATAATTTCCTGGACACTTACACTCTCCCAAGACAAAACCAGGAAGAAGTTGAATCCCTGAATAGACCAATAGCAGGCTCTGAAATTGAGGCAATAATTAATAGCCTACCAACCAAAAAAAGTCCAAGACCGGACAGATTCACAGCTGAATTCTACCAGAGGTACAAGGAGGAGTTGGTACCATTCCTTCTGAAACTATTCCAATCAATAGAAAAAGAGGGAATCCTCCCTAACTCATTTTACGAGGCCAACATCATCCTGATACCAAAGCCTGGCAGAGATACAACAAAAAAAGAGAATTTTAGACCAATATCCCTGATGAACATCAATGCAAAAATCCTCAATAAAATACTGGCAAACCGGCTTCAGCAACACATCAAAAAGCTTATCCACCATGATCAAGTGGGCTTCACCCCTGGGGTGCAAGGCTGGTTCAACATATGCCAATCAATAAATGTAATCCGCATATAAACAGAACCAAAGACAAAAACCACACGATTATCTCAATAGATGCAGAAAAGGCCTTTGACAAAATTCAACAGCCCTTCATGCTAAAAACTCAATAAATTCGGTATTGATGGAATGTATCTCAAAATAATAAGAGCTATTTATGACAAACCCAAAGCCAATATCATAATGAATGGGCAAAAACTGGAAGCATTCCCTTTGAAAACTGGCACAAGACAGGGATGCCCTCTCATACCACTCCTATTCAACATAGTGTTGGAAGTTCTGGCTAGGGCAATCAGGCAAGAGAAAGAAATAAAGGGTACTCAGTTAGGAAAAGAAGAAGTCAAATTGTCCCTGTTTGCAGATGACATGATTGTATATTTAGAAAACCCCATCGTCTCAGCCCAAAATCTCCTTAAGCTGATAAGAAACTTCAGCAAAGTCTCAGATACAAAATCAATGTGCAAAAATCACAAGCATTCTTATACACCAGTAACAGACAAACAGAGAGCCAAATCATGAATGAACTCCCATTCACAATAGCTTCAAAGAGAATAAAATACCTAGAAATCCAACTTACAAGGGATGTAAAGGACCTCTTCAAGGAGAACTACAAACCACTGCTCAGTGAAATAAAAGAGGATACAAACAAATGGAAGAACATACCATGCTCATGGATAGGAAGAATCAATATTGTGAAAATGGCCATACTGACCAAGGTAATTTATAGATTCAATGCCATCCCCATTAAGCTATCAATGACTTTCTTCACAGAATTGGAAAAAACTGCTTTAAAGTTCATATGGAACCAAAAAAGAGCCCGTATTGTCAAGACAATCCTAAGCCAAAAGAACAAAGCTGGAGGCATCACGCTACCTGACTTCAAACTATACTACAAGGCTACAGTAACCAAAACAGCATGGTACTGGTACCAAAACAGAGATATAGAACAATGGAACAGAACAGAGCCCTCAGAAATAATACCACACATGTACAGCCATCTGATCTTTGACAAACCTGACAAAAACAAGAAATGGGGAAAGGATTCCCTATTTAATAAATTGCTGGGAAAATTGGCTAGCCATAAGTAGAAAGCTGAAACTGGATCCTTTCCTTACTCCTTATACGAAAATTAATTCAAGATGGATTAGAGACTTAAATGTTAGACCTAAAACCATAAAAACCCTAGAAGAAAACCTAGGTAATACCATTCAGGACATAGGCATGGGCAAGGACTTCATGTCTGAAACACCAAAAACAATGGCAACAAAAGCCAAAATTGACAAATGGGATCTAACTAAACTAAAGAGCTTCTGCACAGCAAAAGAAACTACCATCAGAGTGAACAGGCAACCTACAGAATGGGAGAACATTTTTGCAATCTACTCATCTGACAAAGGGCTAATATCCAGAACCTACAAAGAACTCAAACGAATTTACAAGAAAAAAACAAACAACCCCATCAAAAAGTGGGCAAAGGATATGAACAGATACTTCTCAAAAGAAGACATTCATACAGCCAACAGACACATGAAAAAATGCTCATCATCACTCGCCATCAGAGAAATGCAAATCAAAACCACAATGAGATACTATCTCACACCAGTTAGAATGGCAATCATTAAAAAATCAGGAAACAACAGGTGCTGGAGAGGATGTGGAGAAATAGGAACAGTTTTACACTGTTGGTGGGACTGTAAACTAGTTCAACCATTGTGGAAAACAGTGTGGCGATTATCAAGGATCTAGAACTAGAAATACCATTTGACCCAGCCATCCCATTACTGGGGATATACCCACAGGATTATAAGTCGTGCTGCTATAAAGACACATGCACATGTATGTTTATTGCGGAACTATTCACAATAGCAAAGACTTGGAATCAACCCAAATGTCCATCAGTGACAGACTGGATTAAGAAAATGTGGCACATATATACCATAAAATACTATGCAGCCATAAAAAAGGATGAGTTCGTGTCCTTTGTAGGGACATGGATGCAGCTGGAAACCATCACTTTCAGCAAACTATCGCAAGAACAGAAAACCAAATACTGCATGTTCTCACTCATAGGTGGGAATTGAGCAATGAGATCACTTGGACACAGGAAGGGGAACATCACACACCGAGTCCTATTGTGGGGAGGGTAAGGGGGAGGGATATCATTGGGAGATATACCTAATGTAAATGACGAGTTAATGGGTGCAGCACACCAAAATGGCACATGTATACATAACAAACCTGCACGTTGTGCACATGTACCCTAGAACTTAAAGTATAATGGGAAAAAAAAAAAAAAAGAGGGCCTCAGAACTCAGGAAGGTTTATCTCTGCTCCATATGGTCTCATCCTCCAGCAGACTAGCTAGGGCTCTTCATGAGGTGGAGGAATAGATTTTAGTAAAAAGAATCCGTGTGGAGGAGACTAGAAAGGGTGATGGGAGAAGGAATTTAAAAGGAGGCATAATTCACTGGGAGTTTTTCACTATAACAATCTAAGACTTAGATTATGTTCCAGGTGAAAAACCAAGATGGAACTATTTCAGATCCCTGAGTCATCATTTGGTAGAGTGTGTCCTGATCTGCATCAGTCTGTGATGTAAAAAAATGTTATCATGTTGTCACTAATATTTCAAGGCTTATTTGTTGGCACAACATAGCCTAAAGTGTTATCCTATCTAATACAGGGAGGAGGACATTGCTGTCAAGTTTGGTAAGTATGTCTATTATTAGTACATGTAGAATATAATCTTAATATAAAATCATAAATTACTTTCCTGAGACCCCTGAGTCTTCTTTAGTTGATAATACTCCTATTAGTGTCAAGTTTTACCATTTATTCAGTTATTACTGTATAATCAATTTAATTCAGGTACCAACAGAAGAAATACATAAGAGAGTCAGGTGCTCTTCAGTGAACCAAAAAAAAAATTCAGGCCTGGTGTTACACGATGCACAAAGATCACAAAGGTAGAATTAGCGGGGCTGATATAAGGCTTGGATCTCTTACCCTTTATTTCAGCAGACTCATCACTCTTACAGAGGATAGTCTTGGGCCATTCACTGTGCTTGGTGTAGGCCAAGCATCAATAGAGCTTAAGATCAACCTATGAACTAATATTCCTTGGAGAAGAAACAGGAACTAAGTTAGAACCCCCTTGTCATTTAAAAAAAAAAAAAATAGGAAGTCTGTTTATGACAGTGCTGATCCCAAGAGAATTAGGATGCACTGTCTGTATGTCTGTCATCAAGTCTGGCAGATTCAAAGCCTAAAAGCTGGCTGGGGTGAAGATGCTGAGCTTAACCAAAGAGAGGTGCCAAGTCTCGCACTAGCTAGGGAAGGTTCTTAAGGCATGAAGAGCCCATGGAGAGAAAGGAGGCTTCTGCAAGGTCAGTTCCAAAGCCTACAAGGCACAATGGAAGATGCTTTAGAGTAGATGTGGAGCCTCCTTCCCAACTTGGAGAGTCAGGACCAGGCCAGGACCCAACGGAGTACATGCAGCTATAGAGATGAAATGAGAGCAACTGGGTAGAGTTTGAGCATGTGGCTATATAATGTCTGTTAACAGAGAAGACTTGGAAACAGGATCTTGGTGGAGCTGGAGAGTCTATCAACCATCAAGCAGGTTCTGAATGGAGGACAGCAGGAGTCAGCAAACTAAGACCCCCTGGGTCAAATCTAGCAGCTGCCTGGTTTTGTTTTGCTTTTTTTTTTTGTTAACTTTTTTTTATTGTAGTATAATTTACATAACATAAAAGGAACCATTTTGAAGTGAACAATTCAGTGGTATTTATTACATTCACAGTGTTGTGCAACCACCTCTATCTAGTTTCAAAACATTTTCATCATCTCAAAGGAAAACCCCATAGCTATGAGCTGTTACTCCCCATTCCCCTCCCCCTAGCTTCTGACAACCACCAATCTGTTGTTTCTATGGATTTACCTATTCTGGATATTTCACATACATAGAATCATACAATATGATTCTATGTATTTCATATACATAGAATCATACAATATGATTCTATGTATTCATATCTACAATATGATAGAATCATACAATATATGACCTTTAACATCTGGCTTCTTCAACTTAGCATAATGATTTTGAGGTTCATCCATATTTCAGCATGGATCAGTACTTTATTCTTTTTTATGACTGAATAATATTCCATTGTATGGATATACCATAATTTATTTGTTTATTCTGTTTATTCATTCATTCATTCATTCATTTATTCATGGATTTGGGTTGTTTATACTTTTTGGCTATTGTGTATAGTGCTGCCATGAACATTTGTGTAAAAACATTAGGTTGAGTACCTGTTTTCAGTTCTTTTCAGAATATACCTAGCAGTAGAATCACTGCCTGTCTTTGAAAATAAATTGTATTGAAACACAGTCATGCCCATTCTTTTGAGTATTGTCTACAGCTGTTTTCATGCTACAATGGCAAAGTTGAATAGTTGTGACAGAGACCATATGGCCACAAAGACAAAAATATTTACTATCTGGCCCTTTATTTAAAAAGGTTGCCAATCCCTGGGATAGAAGAAACACCACCTGCAGATTAATTTTCTCCTGGTTTTTGAAATGGTAAAAAGGAACTGGAATTTCCCTGTGAGCTCTGTTGGCCAAGACTTGATATGGCATGTTTTAAGTTAGAATAAGAAATATGTATTGGTAGCTGGGTGTGGTGGCTCATGCTCACAATCTCAGCACTTTGGAAGGCCAAGGTGGGCAGATCACTTGAGGTCAGGAGTTCAAGGCCAGCCTGCCCAACATGGTGAAACCCCGTCTCTACTAAAAATACAAAAATTAGCCTTGCTTGGTGGCATGGGCCTATAGTCCCAGCTACTTGGGAGGCTGAGGCAGGAGAAATGCTTGAACCTGGGAGGAGGAGGTTACAATGAGCCAAGATCGTGCTACTGCACTCCAGCCTAGGTGACAGAGCGAGACTCCGTCTCAAAAAAAAAAAAAAAAAAAAAAAAAGAAGAAGAAAGAAATATGTATTGGTGGCCATTCCTCTCATTCTCTCCACCGTTCCCTCTTCCTCTCTTCTTTCTTTCTGTTCCTTTGAAAAATTCCGGTCTTCTCTCAGTAAACGAAGAGAAGAGGCAGGACAGGCGAGAGAATCAGTGCTCTGCATTTTGCCAGGTACAGAGATCCACTTTGCTTAGAAGTCGGGAAAGGGTCCACAGAGCTGGGCCCCATGGTAGGTGGAAACCTGCCGCTGCCCTGTGTGACTTCTACCCATACTTTAACTTGCAAGTAAATCACCTGGGACCTAGTTACAAAGTAGATTCTGATTCAGTAGGTCCAGGGAGGAGCTTGAGACTACTTATGTCAATTTTATTTATTTTATTTTTTTTTTTTGAGACGGAGTTTTGCTCTTGTTGCCCAGGCTGGAGTGCAATGGCGTGATCTCGGCTCACCACAACCTCCGCCTCCAAGGTTCAAGCGTTTCTCTTACCTCAGCCTCCTGAGTAGCTGGGATTACAGGCATGAGCCACCACGCCCAGCTAATTTTGTATATTTAGTAGAGACGGGGTTTCTCCATGTTGGTCAGGCTGGTCTTGAACTCCCAGCCTCAGGTGATTCACCCGCTTTGGCCTCCCAAAGTGCTGGGATTACAGGTGGAAGCCACGGCGCCCAGTCTGAGACTGCATTTCTAACCAACTCCCAGTAGATGCCAACACTGCCGATGCAAGCACCGCTCTGAATAGCAAGTTAAGTACTGGTACCCCAACAAGGCTACTTCTTGTAATCTGCTGGCAAGATGTAAAAAATCCCAATGCCTGGGTCCTGCCCCCAGAGATTCTAACAAACTTGGCCTGGAATGTGGCCTGGACATCTAACATGCTGCAAAGTTTGAGAGGCAATGTTCTAGAGTTCAGGAGGTGGGAGTTTAAGTTGGGTCAGTGATGGCTGTTTTCAAAATAGGTTATTGGTAAATACGAATAAGGCTAATATTAATTCAAAACTCAAATTAACCATCTACCTATCAAGTGATTTCTATAAAATGTTCTATTTTATATAACTAATTTAGGCTATCAGGGGAATCCATGTAATTCAAAGCTGGATGCACTTTACAAATAAGTGATCTGATTTCATTACTCCTTTTCCTGGGAATTGTGCCTGGCCAAGCTGTGATCAGCTTCCTGCCTCTCATTGTATCAATAAATACGTCAGCATCAGGCCGCTGGGACCTCATCTACACTGACAGCAGAATGCACAAGACGATCCAACAGTTAATGTTTTAGACTTGTCTCTTCCCATTTCCAATTACATGCTTATAGTTTTCAGGCAAATCAACATGAGGCCAAGTCTGCAGATGTTTGAAAACTTCCAGATGATTCCTTAAGTTGTTCATTTTTCATGCTAAAGATGCCCATGTTCATGGTCTTTATTGTATATTTTAAAAGTGATCCAATAAGCCCAAGTTTTCCAATCCTATCTTCCATGTCTCCAGACTAGAATATACATAAAAGTTTTGTTAACAAGACCAAAATACCAGTTGAAGTACCACCACCCCCAATCTGCCCTCTTAGTGCCTGGGTCTGTATGGACTACTCCCCTAGATTATTGCATGCAGAGCCTTGTATTCCACTCCTTCAGAGGCCAAAATCCATTTTTACAAAATTCTCCCACTCCACCACTCTACCATCAGTACTATTTGTATTCTCTCCGTTGTAGTCTATTTCCTCTAAGTAGTTGGTTCTGTTCTCAGGTCATATCACATCAAAAAGTAGCTATATCTAAAGAGCTCAATCATTTCTATCTGTGCAGCATATCGGCTGAAAATGGTTAATCCCATTAGTATCCAGTGATTTATATCAGTGGTTCTCAAAGTGGGTCCTTGGACCTGCAGCAGCACCAAAAACTTGTTACAAATGCAAATTGGGGGGTCCTAACCCAGACCAATTGACTTAGACTCTCTGGGGTAGAACCCAGGAATCTGTGTTTCACAAATCCTCCAGGTGACTCTAAAGGGAGCTCAAAGCTGAGAAGTACTGGAGAAGATTAATCACCATTTTCTTGTAACATTTGTGGGTGTGCTGTCACCAGGTGTGTTACATTAGCTATGAAATATGCTGACAAGAAAGCTCAGTGGCATCATATGCAAAGACAATTGGTTCTTTCTTATTCATGGCTTGCTCATGCTTCAGATGGCAGGTTGAATCCAAGTGTGCTGCATACATCTTATTCTGGGACTTAGGCTGCAGGAGTGGCAACTACCTGGGCATATGTCTCATGGCAGAAGTCAGAAGCTCCCAGAGAACTGATCTTCTAAAGACTTAGCCTCAGAACTAAGATATCTCTTCTACCCTCATTCCATTGGTCCAAGCTGATCACATGGCCAAACCCAATAGGGTAGAGAAATATCCTTCTACAGAGGTGTTGGGGTAAAGAGGCAAGGGAAAAGAATATTTGCTAAACAAAAATCTAACAGATCATGCTGGAACAATGGGTAATTATACTCAATGCAGACCTTGCCAGTTATTAAACACAATTAAATTATATTAGGCTAACAGTGGTAATCAAATGAAAACTGCAGATATTTCAAGAGAGCAGCAGTCAACCTACAGATAATTTTTATCATTCTTTTCATATTCATGTGATAAACCCCAGACAAAGAATTTCCATCTACATTTCCTTTCTGGTTCTACTTCTAAAGTACATATGCAGTATAAGCTTAAAAAAAAATCAAAGGAAATACCTGCTACAGCATTTTCCCCCATGGTTATTTCCACTTTGAAAAGCTGACCAAATATTTTTCTCTCCTAATGTGTTTTCTAAAAGAAAACTCTCTTAAATTCCCATAATTGATTCTTTAACCACATTTGACTGGCAAGAGCCAAAAAGAAAAATACCTTCCCTGAAGATAAGGTGGAGCCTGCCACTACTAACAGAATTAATCATGTATCCAGCACAGAATCATTATGGTACTGGGGACAACATGATCATACTCTAGGAGATTGAGAAGGCAACTTAAAATCTCCTGATGACAGGATTAAAAGAGCCCTTATTTCCTTAGCTTTCCCTTAGCTCAGCGATTAAAACACCGGGCCCAATAAATGTTTGTTGAACTGAAAAAGCATGAATTCTGCTCAAGATGCCAGGTAACTGGCAAATTCTAAGCTCAGTGTCCTTTTGAAAGGGGAGCAAAGGGAAGCCCATTCTAGAAAGATTATTGTCCACCCAGCTGCTATGAACCAGATACCCAAAGGTGAACGAGTCACCATTTAGTGGGCATGTAGAACCACATGCTTCAATGCTAGAGGGCAATGCAGTTTTCTAACCACTGTTTTGTAGATTAGGGTTGGTTGAAGAATTTCTAACAGGATGTATTAGTCCATTCTCCTCCTCCTAATAAAGACACACCCATGACTGGGTAATTTATAAAGGAAAGAGGTTTAATTGACTCACAGTTCAGCATGGCTAAGGAGGCCTCAGGAAACTTACAATCATGTTGGAAGGGCTAACAAACACCTTCTTCACATGGTGGTAGCAAGAAGTGTTGAGCAAAAGGAGGAAAAGCCCCCTATGAAACCATCAGATCTCCTGAGAGCTTACTTACTATCAGGAAAACAGCATGAGGGTAACCATTCCCATGATTAAATCACCTCCCACCAGGTCCCTCCCATGACACGTTAAGATCATGGGAACTACAATTCAAGATGATATTTGAGTGGAGACACAGCCAAACCATATCACAGGGTAAGAACTTTTGATACCTGTAGGGGGAACCACCTTCATGGCCTGTGTGGATGACCTCGATTTATTTGAAGAAAAGCTGTGGACAGGACAAGTCAAAGCAAAACAAAAGCCCAGCTCTATAAAGAGTAAAGTGGGATTTTTGTGGGAAAATCCTTGGTCTTGCTTCCCAGCTCTGGCCCTGATCCTTATGCTATTAGACACCAGGCAAGTTATATAAACCTTTCAGCCTCAGTTTCCTCATCTGTAGGGTTAGGATGACATACCTGCTCCCAAAACTTCTAAGGGTGACCCCAAAGCTCAGTTAGATTTGTGTGTTAAATGTCTCCCCCATTAATATGCAGAATATTCTTACTAGGAATAATAACCAGGGGAGGGACAGACAGTGTGCTTTTTATAAACAGCACTCCTGCAGTTGTACAGTGGACAATCTCTACTACTATATGCTGTGCTGCCTCACTTTCCATGCTGTGGCCATGGTGGCATCTAAAAGCCACATTGATGAACGAATTTTCAAAAATGGTACAGAACTACCAAAAGTCACCACCATGTTCACTGAGTGAGTTCTTGATTCAAGTTAATTAAAAAATATTGTTCATAATTTTTTAAAAACTCTTCAGACACTAATAGAATGATTCCCCCCAATCATGTGATGGAAGCAGTGAGATTGATATTTTTCTTATGATTTTAAAGTTTTCTTATGACTTTATAGATAATGTCATTATTTGGGGTTTTATTTGGGAGGCAGCACAAGAAAAGTGTCTTCTCTTTTACTCTCTCCCGTTTGCCTCCAATATCACCTCTCAGAGAGGGGAGCAAAAGGAAGCCTATTCCAGAAGGATCACTGTCCCTCCATGCATTACACCTCTGCTATGAGCCCGACACTCAAAGGTGAATGAGGCACTGTGTGGAGGGGATGTGGAATGAAGCGGAAGGATTCAAACAAAAACAGCAATGCAGTGTTCCAGGTTTGCCTCCATTTCTCATTATTTGTGGTGGACACAACCTAAGGTGGCCCCCAAGGAGTCCCACCCTGGTATAACCACCTCCCTTCAAGTGTGAGTGAAAGTTGTAGTTTGCTTCTAATCAATAGAATACGGCAAAGGTGACAAGATATCACTTCTGTGATTACAATATATAAGACTCCATCTTAGTGGACTGGAGAGACTTTCCTGCCAGCCTTGAATAAGCAAACAGTCATGTCATGAACCACCTATGGAAAGAACCACATGGCCAGGAACTGCCAGCAGCCTGCAGGACCTTAGGGCAGTCTCTAGCCAACAACCAGGAAGATGCTGGAGACCTCAGTCCTACAACCACAAGGAAATGAATTCTACCAACAACCTGAGGAAACTTGGAAGCAGAATGTTCCCCAGTCAAGCATCTGATGAAAATGCAACAACCTCACTGGCACCTTTATTGCAAGTTTGTGAGACCCTGAGCAGAGGACTCAGCTCAGCTGTGCCCAGACTCCTGGCCTAAAGAAACTGAGAAAATAAATGCGTGTTGTTTTAAGCTGGTAAATTGGTGGTAAGTTGTTAAGCAGCAATAGGAAACCAACACACCACTGTATTAAATTATAGTAGTATTATTATAGCTAATCATCAGCTTAATTATCTAATAGATTAGAATGTAGGGTATGTCCTATTCAGAGAGAGAAACCTTCTGTGGGCTTTTAACATTGAGCAGGGAAAAGAAGCTGGTCTTCCCCCCCCAACCCCCCCTCCCCGGCCCCTTACAGCTCTTTTCCTATAAATAACATGCACACTGCTCAGAGTCTCCTTGGCAGAGTGGAAAATCTCTAAGGGGCAACCCCCTCACCAGTGGCCCATGGTCAGAGGCCTACCAATTCTCCGCAAATCATGAATCCACACAGACTCCTTTGTGATTATCAAGTTCAATTAATTATTATACTAAAGTTACCCTCAAGCACAATTCTCAACTCTCATAGCAGTCGAGGAGTTTACAGTCTGAAAATAATCTCCTATTCCCAGGTTGTGGAGAGACTCTACAGGTATGAATTCTGAAGAATTATAATCTTCAGCATGTTTTGTGCCATTTGAGTTGTTTTCCTAAATAGATTCTGGTTTCCTCAGTTGGGACTGTAATAGCTTACAAAATATAAAAATGTTGCATGTGGTTTTAAAATTTTGGTCCTTTAGAATAAATTGTGCATAAACACACACTCACAAATTATAGCTGCTCTGATGTAAAATAGTTGTTTTGTTCCTAAACTTAAGTTATGTTTTTATATCATGGGTAGCGGTTTCCATTTCAAGCCAAACTTTCAATCTGGCTTGAAAATTCTAAAACAGTAGTAAGATCAAGTCTTTTTACTACATTGAGAACTGATTTAATTTATAAATATCCCCCAATGCCCTATTCTTATCTGCTATACTGGCACATGGTCATGTACTCCTTACACAATTGGTCACGAAGTATTATCAAACTACACGAAAGTCTTCTATGAAATGTCAACTTAGGTCACAATTCAAAATAATTCACTCTATTCCAAGTGTTATCCTTAATGTAATGTGTGACTATGGAGGGTGTTTTCAACTCTGAAGTTCAAAAAAGCCATAAATGTTTCCAATATCTTCTAGGACCAAGTCCCATGGTAGGTATTCCATAGATTTTAGTTTACTTCCTCTCCAGGATCTTAGAGGCTAAACAAATTATCATAATTGGTTATCTAAATGTATTATATGTTTTGTAATATTTAACTAATTTCAGAGACCATTCATATAGTCTTGTGGTAGACACACCCTAAGGTGGCCCTCAAGGAGTCCCCACCCTAGTATAATCCCTTCCCTTTGAGTGTGAGTGAAAGCTGTAATTTGCTTTTAACCAATAGAATACAACAAAGGTGACAAGATATCAAAAGAAATACACAAGCCAGTGATGAAAATCTGTATTACAAGAAAGAACAGTGTCACTTTGAATTTTCACTTGATTCTGGACTTTGTATTAGCAACAACTGTGGCGAAGATGATGGCTCCTTTAATACCATTTATGACAGGTGCATCATGGCCAATGAAATCGTCTGACCTTGCGACTCAAAGGGTGGTCCATGGACCAGCAGTACAAGCATCAGTGGGTGCCTATTAGAAATGCAGAATCTCAGGCTCCACCCAAAACCTGCCAAATCAGAATCTGCATTTGAACAAGAGTGTCTTATGTGCGCAATGACATTGGAGAATCTCCATGCTATGGTACAGTGTGAGCCCAGGGCGATTGGACATCTAGCCTTTGTTGCCAAGCCTTCCTCCTTTCCCCAGGCTGTGTGAACTAGGTGTTGAAATGTTGGCATTATGTTCACTAGGGGCTACCTCCAACAAACTGTACCTTTGATTGGCTCTTCACATTTTAGCTATGATCTTCACACACCATCCAAGAACATCTAAATTTTGACACACATCAACAAGAAACAGCAAGGCCAGAATGAGTTCAACATGGAGCAAAGACTGCAGGCAGCAGATGCTTCCATGCCAAAATAAATAGTAAGATTGGATGCAAAGAATAAAGAAAGCTATTGTTGTTAAAATACAAATACCCTCTATTTATGAGAAGATGCTCTCCAAGTATTGATAGTACATGATATTTTAAGGTCCAATATTTCTTTATAATTTAGGTGTCATAAGAAATTAAGAGCAATGCCATGATTATGTAAGGTATTAACATTAGGGGAGGCTGGATGAAGTATATGGGAACTCTGTACTATCTTGGCAACTTTTTTTGTTTGTTTGTTTGTTTGAGACAGAGTCTCGCTCTGTTAACCATGCTGGAGTGCTCTGGCACAATCTCAGTTTACTGCAACCTCTGCCTCCCAAGTTCAAGTGATTCTCCTACTTCAGCCTCCCGAGTAGCTGGGACTACAGGCGCACACCACCATGTCCTGCTAATTTTTTGTATTTTTAGTAGAGACGAGGTTTCGTCATGTTGCCCAGGCTGGTCTGGAACTCCTGGCCTCAAGTGACCCGCCCCCCTCGGCCTCCCAAAGTTCTGGGACTACAGGCGTGAGCCACTGTGTCCAGCCTTGGCAACTTTTCTATACATAGAAAATTATTTCAAAATAAAAAGCTTATTTAGAAAATAACACAAAATTTGGCTTGCAATTTAGGAAAACAAGAGAAAAAAATTTTTGAGTGATATTAAAAAGTTAATATATAAAAAGTGAAAAAAAGAGCAATGAAAATAAACACATATATTTGCCACATTTTCTCACTGTAAAATTGCAGCATACACCTATTTGCTTAGCAAATCCAATGGGGCACAAGGATGTCAAAAAGCCAAAAAAGGAAGAATGTCAAAAAGCCAAAAAAGGAAGAAAGAAAGAAAGAAAGAAAGAAAGAAAGAAAGAAAGAAAGAAAGAAAGAAAGAAAGAAAGAAAGAAAGGAAGGAAGGAAGGAAGGAAGGAAGGAAGGAAGGAAGGAAGGAAGGAAGGAAGGAAGGAAGGAGGGAGGGAGGGAGGGAGGGAGGGAGGAAGGAAGGGGAGAGGGAGAGAGAGAGAAAGAGAGAGAGAGAGAAAGAGAGAGAGAGAAAGAGAGAGAGAGAGAAAGAAAGAAAGAAAGAAAGAAAGAAAGAAAGAAAGAAAGAAAGAAAGAAAGAAAGAATCATAACTGCAGTGCCAGAAATTTGATAAAGATATATTAGGAATATGAAATTAAGACAAAATCTCCCTTAAGCAGTTTGACTGTCCTCTCCTTCCAAATAGCTATCAAAAGATTTTTTTAATAGAAAAAGGCAGTTAAAAATCATATACCTAAAAGGAGCTATATCCATCATCCATATATGAAATACTCCAATTTTATTTTGTTGGTCAGGATTCTGACTGGCAAACAATGGAATCCATTCTCTGACAAGTTTAAGCAGGAAAAGGATTTATTGAAAGATATTCAGTAGCTCCAGAATCATTGGGAGGGCTGAAGAAATAAATCCAAGGCATCACTTCCAGGAAAAATGCCAAAACCATGCAGCAAATTAGCCTGATTTGAGCGGGGAGAAGCCACTTCTGCCTTACTGCTGCCGCCAGCAAGCCCCAGGTGCCAGGACCTCAGCCTGATTACAAATGATAGCGCTTCTAGCCCCCAGCTCTTCTGCATCAGGAACTCTAACTTGCAGCCACTGCTCTCGCCCCTGTAAGGCAGCCAGCTGGACTGCTATCCCTGCTGGCAACATGGAAGCTCACTGCAGAGTCTGTTTCCTTCCTAGCTCAGCTTTGAACTGAGGTCTGGGGCAGCTTTTTGATTCTAAACAGCAGAGACTTGGTTACATGCCACATCGTAGCAGCAAAAGAGCTTGGAAATTTGAGCTCTGATTCTACACCTAGGAGGCAAAATCTAGGGTGACCAACCTAACCCCATTTGGCCAGGACTTTCCTAGTTTTAGCAATATTAAAGTACCATATCCCAGGACAACCCTCAGTCCTAGGCAACTAGAAACAATAGGTTGTTCTGCTGAGGACTCATGACCTGCGAATTTCCCCAAGTACAGAAATGTTCTTAAAAAGATCATGGGTAACAACTGTGATACATATCCCCTACAGTAATCAATACACATCAGTGAAAATATAAATTTGAAGTGATTACACCAGTAGTCAAATTGATCACTAGACCAACTGACCCATTTTTGTGATGAATTGGCATCTCTCCGTCTACTCTTCTCATCCTTTCCTAACTCGCATGCCATAGTTTGTTCCTGTTCACACATAATTATTTGTATAAAGTGACCCAAATTTTCCTGGTCACATTGCAATTCTTTTGTAGGATATATTTATATCTAACAATTACTAAATTGGGTTTAAAGTGGCTTACATTTTAAATACCACCCCTACACACACACACACACACACACACACACACACACACACAGGGCTAGTTTTCAGCTTGTTAGCATCTGCTTTCCCTTTATTATTCTGATTTGCCTCCTCTCATTGAGGTAGGAGGTAAGACTCGACTCTGGAGATAGGAATTGGACACTGGACCAAATTGAGGACTAGCTAGAACAGGGAGCGGGCAGAAGTACCTTTCCATAAGACATGCCCACCAGTGTGCCATGTCAGTTTACTATTGCCATGGCAACACCCAAAAGTTACTACCCCTTTCCATGGCAATGACCCAATGACTCAGAAGTTGCCACCCTTTTTCTAGAAATTTCTGCATAATCTGCCCCTTCATTTGCATGAAATTAATAGTGGGTATAAATATGACTGCAGAGCTGCCTCTGAGCTGCTAGTCTCAGCAAACTACCTATGGGGCAGCCCTGCTCTGCAGGAGCAGTCATGGAGCTGCAACACTGCTGCCTCATAAAGCTGTTTTCTTCTACCACCAGCTCACTCATTCTTGGATTCTTTCCTGAGCAAAACCAAGAACCCTCCTAGGCTAAGACCCAATTTGGGGCTTGCCTGCCCTGCATCACCATTTCTTACCATACAGAGGAGGTACTGAAAATCATCTCTCCAATGTTCATTCCATTTGACTTTCAGCATGATTTTCTGTAATGAAGAGGCTGGAAACTTGAATATTTTTTCAGATTCTTTGCATTTTGCATGGGACCCAGGATTCTGCCAAACAGATCAATTAGCCCAAGATTTTGGAAGGTAGCAAAAAGAAACATGATTTGGTTGACATGTGTAGGATATTAGAATTGTTTGGTGGAAACTTTTGGTTCTTGTTGGATAACTTCTAGGAAGTTACTCCATTCGAACCTTAGCAACATGGGTATTGATGAACAGGCTATGACAGAAGGGTGGAAATTTCTTCTAGAACACTGCTGGTCCCGGTCTCCTTGTATTATTCCTGTCTATAGCTAAATCATCCCTGGTCCTCTAGATTCTGAGAGTTAACTAATACCCTGTAATCAGTGATTTGTTGGAGCAGACTCACATCAGCTTATGAAAGCCAATTGTGTGCATCTCTAATTCCTCATCAGTGACATAATATTGATAGCCTGAAATCTGCCATGAAGGAAGTATATTTACACCATGAAAACTGGAAAATGCTACAAATCAGGATTTTTTTTTGAGACAGAGTCTCACTCTGTCACCCAGGCTGGAGTGCAATGGCACAATCTTGATCACTGTAACCTCCACCTCCTTGGTTCAAGCGATTCTCCTGCCTCAGCATCCAGAGTAGCCAGGACTATAGGCACACACCACCATGCCCAGTTAATTTTTGCATTTTTAGTAGAGACAGGGTTTCACCATGTTGACCGGGCTGGTCTCAAACTCCTGGCCTCAGGTGACCCACACACCTTGGCCTCCCAAAGTGCTGGGATTACAGGAGTGAGCCATTGTGCCCAGGCTAAATCAGGAATTTTCTGAGAGCTGATAAACATTTACCAGAATACCCCTGCTTGTGATAAATCTCTGTCTGCTACTACGGAAGTATATAGTCTGTTGTCTGGAACTGAGTACCCTGACTATACACCATCTCTATTACAGTTATGTTTCCTATTTTGTCTCCCTAGCTTTAGATAATTGATTAGCTCTACCCAACTACTAATTGCAAAAGTTTTAAAATAACCAATCCAGATAAGTTGTCTAACTTCTAATGAGTAAATATGTATCAACTACCTCCCCAGCGCCGTGCTAGGTAATACTGGAGAGTTAAAAAGAAATTTCAATTCTAATTTGATGGGACAGCAGTAGTGATGCTCAAGTAGGCACTTGAACCATGAAACTTGAGTCTTTGCATATAGTAATAAGTCATTCTTAACACATTCTCAAAAATATTATATAACTTCCTTCCTTATGGCAGGTTTTAAATAGATAACCCGGCTATTAAATTCCTGTCTAAGAGATGTGACTCAAATAACCTTCCTATGTCATCTGAAGCAGCCTTTTTAGTTTGGAGGTTAAATCAATTCAGATACTTTGGTTTCAAAGTACCAGAAACTCTGCCATTCCCAGGTGTTGCTTCATCTTCAGACAGGTAGCAGGAAGGTTACTGTGGTTCAAGCATGATATCCAATTTGACTGTGTCTATCCAAAGAAGAGGCACCATTTATTCCTTATATCTCTAAGAGCTAAGGAATAATTCTCAGAAACTCCTCATCCGAGTTCTTATTATTTCATTGGCCAAATTGAGTCATATCAATATTTAGATTAATCACTAGCAAGGAAAATGTAACCACAATGACTAATTTAGACCAGGGTTTCTAGCCTCAGCACTGTTGACATTTTGGGCTAGACAATCCTTTGTGGTGAAGGGATGCCTTTGCATTATAGGATGCTTAGCAGCATCCCTGATCTCCACCCACTAGATGCCAATAGTGTACACATGCATGTGTGCGTGCGCACACACACACACCCCAGTTGTGACAACCTCAAATGTCTTCAGACATTGCCCAATGTCCCCTGGGGAGCAGAATCATCCTGGATTTAGAGCTACTAATTTAGACCAATCAGGATTTACCTCTTAAATTAGAGAGGGTCGCCGGGCGCAGTGGCTCACGCCTGTAATCCCAGCACTTTGGGAGGCTGAGGCGGGCGGATCACAAGGTAAGGAGTTTGAGACCATCCTGGCCAACATAGTGAAACCCCGTCTCTACTAAAAATATTTAAAAAATAGCTGGGCGTGGTGGCGGGCGCCTATAGTCCCAGCTACTCGGGAGGCTGAGGCAGGAGAATGGCGGGAACCCGGGAGGCAGAGCTTTCAGTGAGCAGAGATCGTGCCACTGTACTCCAGCCTGGGCGACAAAGCAAGACTCCGTCTCAAAAATAAATAAATAAATAAAAAATTAAAAAATAAAAATAAAAAAATTAGAGAAGGTCATACTTTCCTAAGTCACATGGGAATTGGGACTGCATCAGAGGGATAAGTTTGTCAGATAACTGTCAATGGCAGCTACCTAGAAGATCTGTCCTAGAGTCTCCTTACATTCTGTCTTACACCTATTCCAATTAAGCCCTTCCATGATCTTACTCCTCTGCAAGATCACCCTTGATCACCACTTTGCTAAATCCAATGATCAAACTTCAGTACTTGTTTAACTTGACCTATCAGCAGTATTCAACATGGCTGACCACTTCTTACTCCATGAAACACTTTTTTCACTTGACTTCCAGCAAACCACAACATTGTTACCTCTTACTTTGACTGCACTGTTTGCACCTTCCAAGTCTTCTGTGTTCCTACTTATCCCCATCCCCACCTCTTAACTTTGGAGCATCCCAGGGCTTAGTCCTAATACCTCTTCTTTCTTTTTTTTTTTTTTTTTTTTGAGACGGAGTCTCGCTCTGTCGCCCAGGCTGGAGTGCAGTGGCGTGATCTCGGCTCACTGCAAGCTCCGCCTCCCGGGTTCACGCCATTCTCCTGCCTCAGCCTCCCGAGTAGCGGGGACTACAGGCGCCCACAACCGCGCCCGGCTAATTTTTTGTATTTTTAGTAGAGACGGGGTTTCACCGTGGTCTCGATCTCCTGACCTTGTGATCCGCCCGCCTCGGCCTCCCAAAGTGCTGGGATTACAGGCGTGAGCCACCGCGCCCGGCCAATACCTCTTCTTTCTATCTGCATTCACTAACTTGTTGACCTCATTGAGTCTCATGTCTTTAAATAGCATTTATATACTGCTAACCACCAAATGTATATCTCCCTGGGCTCTGGAATCTTCTATTCAACTGCTAACAAGACAGTACCACTTGTTTGTAATAGGCAAGTCAGACTTTACATATCCAAAACAAACTTCTGATCCTTGAACCTAAATCAGCTCTCTTCTATGATCTTTTCCATCTCAGTAAATGGCAGCTGCATTAATGCAGTTGTTTAGACTAAAAATCTTAATTATGTTTGACTCCTCTGTGTCTTTCACACCCTGCTTTCAATTCATCAGTCAATTTGGTCAATTCTCATACACAGAGCCTGACCACTTTTCCCTCACTTCTGTTGCTACTATTGTCCTGAAACATACCACCATCATCTTGTGCCTGGATTGTTTTCATAGCCTTCTAATAGGACTGCCCACTCCTCTACCCACACCTCCTTGTCTCCCTTCCTTCTATAATGTTCCCAAAATGACAGCCAAAGTATCCTTTAGAGCCAAAGTCAGATCATATCAGTTCTCTCCTTAAGCCCCTCCCAACAAAGCCTTATCTCATTCATAATAAGCCCCAGAGTCATTAGAATGGCCTACTAGTCTCTGAATGCTCCAGCTCCTGTTACCTCTCTGCATCATCTCCACCACACTTGGCCTTGTTCGTTCTTCTCCAGCCACACTACCTCCTTGTTGTCAGTTGGATACTCCAGAGATACAAGGGCTCAAGACCTTTGCACTAGCTGTTCTGTCTGCCTGGAATTCTCTTTCCAAATATCCACATGGCTTCCTCCCTCAATCCTTCAGATCTTTCTCCAGTGGACCTTCATACTGAGGTCTCTTCTGGCCACTTTTCCTAAAATTACAGCCAATTCCCACTCCCCCCGCCCCACTCCTAATAACCAGTCTTGGTTTCAATTTTCTCCTTAATACCTGTTACCGCCTAACATACTATATATTTGTCCTTCATTTTTCTTGTTTATTACCTTTTGCCCACCTAAAATGTAAAGTCCTCAGGAGCAGCACATTTTTTTCTTTGGCTGTTTTGCTCTCTGCTCTATCTCTCCACTCAGAACATCACAGACACATAGTAAGTATATAATGAATAGCTGTTGAATGGAAGACTAAAGATGTCAGGTTGCCCTGAATTAAACCAAAAGTACAAAACATCCACAATGAAAATGTCAATATTTCTAAATAGAAGAGCTAAAGTTGATATGCAAAACTAAATGAGAAAAAAATAGCCAGAAAAATTTCTTGAAAAAAAAAAAATAGGAGAATAAAGGAAGACCAGCCCTAGGACATATTATAAAACCACAACACTTGTTTTGTTAAATGCATCTCTGCTTTATCTATTAACATATTCTTCTGTCCCCTGTATTTTTAAGAAATTAATAGTTGGAGCTAGTGGCTTGATCAGATTCATTTTCATTTTTCATTTTTATGGTGAGAGTAATTGACAAGTGGTGTTGTAGACTTCCATTAGGATGTACATAATGTCTGTCCTTATGCTATGTTAGTGACCACTGATTACAACTACCCAGATGCATTGAATTAATTAGATGGCAATAATTCTTTGTTATCTGAAATGCATAAATAAAATAAATCCATAAATAATAAAGACAACATCTCTAAATTTAAAAAAAAAAATTAAACCACAGTACTTTCAACAGGGTGGAGTATGGAAATATAAAAAGATAAGTGAGCCAAAATAGAAAGTTCAGACCCAGATATATCCAGGGATTTCAGTATCTGATAAAATTGACATCTCAAATCAATGAAAAAACTATGAATTAGTTGATAAATTGGGCATGGTATAACAGGTTAAAAATCAGGAAAAATAAAAATACAAAAGTTTCCACAACTCATCCATCATAGAAGGATAAGTATCAGATAAACAAATGAAATATGTATATATACTTTCATGGTTACATTATACATATATTTAAAAAATAAAAGTACTAGAAGAAACCACAAGGTAATTTTTGAGGTCTGAGAGTGTCAAAGAGCTTTCAAAGTATGAAACAAAAGTATATATAAGTTCAGAACTGTTATACATCTCTTGTTAATTAAACCTTTTGTCATTTCATATATACCCTCTTTAATTATACATTTTGTAATAGTATATTTTTCTGATATTAATATCAGTTATTAATATGCTCTAGCTTTCTTTGAATTGTCATTTGGTTTGAAAATTGTTCTCCATTCTTTTTCTTTCTGTATTCTTCTGTTTTGGATGGGTGTCTTGCTTTTACATTCTGTTCTTACATTGTTTGTTTCTTCAGTTTATGTTTACCTGATTTTTTTCTTTCTTTCTTTTTTTTTGGCTATCTTTTGGTTCCATTGAGTTGTGGGTATTTGAGGTTTTTATAGGTTGTTTAATTTATTTTGTTTTATTTTATCTTCTACTAGCTTAAATGTTAAAGCCTTTAGAATATACCAGGCATACTAAACAAAGTGTAAAATTAATAAATATCTAAACTCTTTTCTTAACAAATTCAAAGACCTTAGCACTCGAATCATTTCTTCCCACTTGGCACACTACTTTTCTGAAGTTTTTTTAGATACTATTTTTATCAATATATTGTTAATTTATAAGGATAATGTTCATTTATATTTCCATACACTTTTATAAGCATATATATAATTTTTTAAGTTTATAGAATCACCATTTGTTCTTGCATCTCAAACGTTTCTTCTGAATTTATTTTTCTTCATCCTAAAACAAACCCTTTAGAAGTTCCAATAATTCTCAGTAGTTCTAGATGTATACTTTTGCTGAGAACACAATTCCAGGTTGAAAGTTTTTTCTGGCAACTTTTTAAAAGATATTCCCCATCATCTGACTCCCATTCCTTTGAGGATAATGTCTTTTCTCATTGGCTGCAGCTTTACACTATATGTATATGTGCAGATTTCTTTTTATTTCTCATTCTTGGTATATATGGTGTTTCCTCCATCTGTGAGTTCATGATTTTCACCAGTTCTGATTAATCTCAGCCAGTATCTGTACAAGTATTCCCTCTCCTCTGTTCTCTCTTTATAGAACTTCAGTTAGATGTACCTCAGACCTTCCCTATCTTACCTGTCTCTTCACTCTCTTTCGTATTTTCCAGCTCTTTATCACCCATTGCTTCACTCTGGGTGATTTCTTCAGGTCTTTATTTAATTTCATTAATTCTTTCTTCACCTATGTGGATGCTGTTTAAAACATACATCACTTACTTTAATCATTTTTATTGTGAAATACAACATGTATGCAGAAAAGTTTCTGAAAGATAACATTCTGCAATTTAAGTAACCATAAATCAAACATCTGTACCACCTCCACCAAGGTCAAGAATTAAGACATTACAAGTACTCAGAAATCTCCACCTATCACTACTCATTCACACTCTTGCTTTTTCCTCACTATATGAACCACTTCCCTGACATATCCTGCAATCTTTTCCTTGCTTTTCTATATAGTTTTACTACTTATGTATGCATATACAGTTTTTAATTTTAATGAGTTTTTATTCCTAAGAGTTTGATTTGGTTATTTTAAAAATCTGCCTAGGTATTTTTTAAAATTATCTCCTGCTCCTTGCTCATTGTTATTCCATCTTTAAACATTTTATAGACATAAAGCCCTTGCATAATTTTTATCTGTTAATTCTAACATCTTCAGTCCTAGAAGTCAACAACTTCTAGTTATTGTTTTGCTGACTCACTCACATCAGCTTGTTGCCTTATGTATTCAGTATTTAGTAATTTTTTTAATCATGAGCTCATAATTGCTATTTCCTTTAGCAAATATTTGTATTTACCTCTGATAAACTCTTAGGAGCTACTAATCTGAAACTACTTTAATTTAATTTATCCACATTTAGGACTAGTATAAGTTCGAACACCAGAATCTAAGTGATACCAAGTGTGTGATTGCAGATTAACAAGGGAGACCTCATTATAGTCATCATTGTCATTATCTTTATTAATATTATCATCAATGTTATTTTTAACCCAAAACCTGTCCCCAGGGCCTGGCTCAATGCAGGAGTCTCTGAGCCAGCCCCTCATTTTCAAGAAGCCTATGGTTTGCTATCCAATTTTCTCCTCCCACCCAGACCTGCCCACCATAATAGTGGCATCCATGCCTAAGATAACTCTAAAACTTCTGTTTGCTTCCTGCCCACTTCCCTGGTCTCATCACTCTTGTCGTTTTCATCATTATTATTATTATTATTACTAGTTTGTCTTCATAATTTTCTTTGCCTTTATTGCAGACCAGAAATTGCATTAAAAAATGATGTTATAATTCATCCAAAATCTGGATGTGTTAAACCAACAGGGCTTTTAGAACTTCTAGTACCCTTGAAAGCAGATTTCCCATGTCAAAAATGACTTTCAACAATTATAAAGGTAATGAGAGAAATGCAAGTTATATGCACATCGAGATACCATTTCTCATGTATTAATTCAGCAAATATAAAAATAAGTTTGATAACAGGCTGTTGATTAGACTTGGGAAAACAAGTGCTCCCACACATTTTGCTGGTGGGGGTATAAAATGGTTCCACTTTTATGAAGCAATCCAGCCATTTCTGTCACAATTATAAATAAATATACCTTTTGACCCAGAAATTCTATTTTTGAGAATTTATTCTATGAATACTCTACAAATACCAGCACATGTGAATCTTTTTTTTTTTTTTTTTTTTTTTGAGACGGAATCTTGCTCTGTCGCCCAGGCTGGAGTGCAGTGGCGCGATCTCCGCTCACTGCAAGCTCCGACCCCCCGGGTTCACGCCATTCTCCTGCTTCAGCCTCCCGAGTAGCTGGGACTACAGGCGCCCACCACCTCGCCCGGCTAGTTTTTTTGTATTTTTTAGTAGAGACGGGGTTTCACCGTGTTAGCCAGGATGGTCTCGATCTCCTGGCCTCGTGATCTGCCCGCCTCGGCCTCCCAAAGTGCTGGGATTACAGGCTTGAGCCACCGCGCCCGGCCACATGTGAATCTTATTCATGGCAACATTACTTATAATAGCCAAATATTTGAAATAACTTACGTGCCTATTAGGGAGGCACTATTTAAATAACTAACAGTACATCCATACAATATAATATTATACATTATATTTACAAATGAGAAAGTTTTAATATACTTGTATGATTCAATATCCATGATATATAATCAACGGAAAAACATAAGGTTTTGAACCATGCACATATTATTCTGTTTTTTTTTAAATACACATTCATATATTCATTTGTATGGCCTTAACATATTTTTGGAATGGTACGTAAAATATTCTGTCAATGTCAACTGCCTCTAGGTTGGGGACCTTGGTACTTGAAGAAGGAAGCTGAAAGAGAGACTTCTCATTGTACACCCTTTTGTACTTTTTGCATTTGAAACCATGTGAATATAGTGTCTATTTTTTAAAAGGGTTTGTCAATTTGTGGTTGACCTTACACGGAAGTGCTGAAGAGGGCAAGCCAAGGATGACAAACTTTGCCTTCTTCTTGATTTTGCCTAAGGCTGTTCTCACCCTAAGCAGAGAGGGAGTATGGAGAAATCTGGAAGCCAGGTTGTCCAAGAAAGACTGGGTGAGCTAGTGCTGATTTATCATCCATGTGATCTACCTCCTGACCTGGTCAGGTAACTAATAACAAATCCACTGGCTCTTTGTTTTATTGCTTTTCACCTAGAAAGTTGGAATGTCACAGATGGCTGTGTTTTGACAGGAATTTAGTGTACACTCGAACATACAAAATTCCAGAATCAAAGTCTTCAAAAGCAGCAATTGTCTCTCCTTCTCTTGCCTGGGCCCTATGTTTTATGTTTGGTGCTACTGACTGACAGCTTCGACTAGAAACACACTACTAGATAGCAGTCCCGGACATCTTGATGAACCAGCTCCATTTCTTGGTTCAAAAACTCAGAGAGGGAAAGGAAATAATTAGGTTGTAAGTGAATACAATCACACAGCATGCACAACATTAGAATTCAAACTTAAAACTAGAAAATTCAAAATTGAAACCACAAAGTTCAAAATTCAGACTTCAATTCCATTGCAGGGAAAGGTCCAAATTCCATCACTCTATTACCTAATTTTGTTTTTTAAAAAATGGCAAAAATATAAATGCTAAAAACCTATCTTTCTGTGTTTTTACTTTTTCCTGTTTTAGTATGAGATGTTTCAGACATACAGAAAAGTACAGAGCATATTCTAAAGAACATCCATCAACCCACCAAAAAATTGTCACATTTAAAACTTTTGCCATATTTGCTCCAAATAATTGCTCTAAAAAGTAAATAATTTTGGATGCAGTTCAAGGTCCCTGTGTCTCTTTTCCCTCATCCCATCTGCTTCCCTTCCTCCTGAGAGGTAACTGCCTTTCAGAATTTGGCATTGAACACTCTTATTAATGCCTTGTGCTTTTACAACATGTGTAGATATGCATAAACAATATATAATATTGTTTCGCATGCTTTAAACATGATATACATGATATGCTGGATCCATCATTCAACACCTTCCTTTTTGCATTTAAATTTTTCTATTACAGGACATATGGTTGTTTCCATTTTTTCCCCATTGCAAAAAATGCTGCAATAAAAATTTGGTACTTGTCTCTGTGTGCACATATGGGACACTTTCTTTATGTTAGGAGAGAATTGATCAGTCATAGGATATGCCTCTCCTCAACATTTTTAGAGGAAAAAAATTACTCTCAAATGTGACACTACCACTTTACCCTCTTTTAAATAGCCTCCCAAATTTTCTAGGTATGCTTCCTAGCTTCAGAGAGCAGTGGGAGAAAATATATTTTGGATTCAAATACTAATTTGATGAATGAGTCTGTAGCAGAAGCTGTCTGTCAGTGTCCCACTCATATCCCCTCACTCTTATTACATCAGCACATGCTGTCCAACCCCCAACAGCCAGCGCTTGCATTGCTTTTTGCCTGAGCATATTCTCTGGCTACCAGAGATAGTGTTGCTATTGGGGCAGCAATAACAATTGGGTCAAGCTGGGAATTTATATCCTTTAAGAACTACCCTCAATCAATGACTGATGGGAGTTGGAGTATCAATACCTCAGCTCACTCATTCTTGAGATGGGATGACTCTGAAGCACATGCTTTTTCTAGATTTTTGGGGTGCCCAGCAGAATTAAACCAGTTTATCACAGTGATAATCTACTTGATATCAAACACTATATTCAGCAATGCTTTGCCTTCCCTTCTCTACCTCACTTCCCCTCACCCCACCAGCATCTTGAGGCTGCCTCCCAAATAAATACTTGCTCCCAAACCCTTGTCTTACAGTCTGTTTCTGGGGGAACCCAGTTGGACTCCAATTAGTGCTCATGTGTATGTATTCAGATGCTCGTAATGGTCACAGGGATGGGGAGAAATTGTTACCAGTTGTAGAGTTTACCATAAACAAACCACAAAAAAGGAAAGAAAAAGGGGGTTTGCATATTATTCAGAGACAGGAGACAAAAAACACTTTGCTGTTTGGCTTGTGGAGAAGATTAGGCAAAAATCCCATAAATAAAGTGTTAATACCTGCTGGGCCAGGAGGCTTTCCTTTGAAAGCCATATCTTTATTTCCATTCTAAAAATCTCCAAGTGCAAATATGGCATATGAAAATCACCATATTTGGGCCAGGTGTGGTGGCTCATTCCTGTAATCCCAGCACTTTGGGAGGTCGAGGAGGGTGGATCACTTGAGGCCAGGAGTCCGAGACCAGCCTGGGCAACACGGTGAAAGCCCCTCTCTACTAAAAATACAAAAGTTAGTCGGGCATGGTGGCACATGCCTGTAATCCCGGCTGTTCGGGAGGCTGAGGCATGAGAATCACTTGAACCAAGGAGGCAGAGGTTGCAGTGAACCGAGATCATGCCATAGCACTCCAGCCTGGGTGACAGAGCGAGACTCTATATCAAAAAAATAAAAAAATAAAAAATTTGCCATATTTGGCTGTGTTGGAAGAAAATGTGTTTTTTGTTTTGTTTTGTTTTGTCAAGCCTAGGTTTTGGTGTAGCTATTTATGAAATTTTCATTTTAGTTGTGCCACGTTTTTATTTTTAAAATTTTCACAAACAATAGCAGCTCTATGCATGAATATTAGGCAGCAGTTTTATAATGTCTTCAAAGACTCCACCTTGATCCTTTGTTTTGTGCAATATAAAAATTGGTGGTTTTCTAAACCCTTATCTTTAGCAAATTTTTAATAAGTAGCATTTGTTGCAATGGGCCTTGAGAAGACGTAGAAAGGTTTTAAGGGTTTTTTCAGCTACAAATCTAGTCAATATCACATCAGTTGGTAGAAGGCTATGTTTTGCCAGCCTGGGTAGGTTGACAGGACCAAAGCAGGAAACTTCTCAACCATCACAGAGCACAAAACACTCTATACTAAATTGCAGGCAACCAAAATTTCTAGTTCCACTTTTCATATTGCACAGAAACAACTTTGGGCACCAAGATGGATTGCATGTTTCACTGCAGGGCTGGATTAACTGACTTGTGAAGGCTTATCTTCAAATTCAAGAGCTTGTTTTCATGGTTAATATTCTTTCACTGCATTTATTAAGACAGATACCATGTTTATTGGGATTAGAAAGTTCATACAGGCATTCCTCAGAGACATTGTGGGTTCAGCTCCAAACCACCACAATGAAGCAAGGAGTCACACAAATTTTTTGGTTTCTGGGTGCATATAAAAGTTATGTTTGTACCATAATGTAGTCTATTAAGTGTGCAACAGCATTATGTCTAAAAAAATACTTTAATTAAAACTACTTTATTGCTAAAAAATGCTAACAATCGTTTGAGCCTTTAGTGAGTTGTAATCGTTTTGCTGGTAGAGGGTCTTGTCTGCATGCTGATGGCTGATGACTGCTCAGGATGGTGGTTGCTGAAGGTTGTGGTGTCTGTGGCAATTTCTTAAAATAAGACAATAAAGTTCACCACATTTATTGTCTCTTTCTTTTACAAAATATTTCTCTGTATCCAATATTATTTGATAGCATTTTACCCACAGTAAAACATTTTTCAAAATTGAAGTCAGTCTTCTTAAATCCTGCCACTACTTTGGCAACTAAGTTTTTGTAATATTTTAAATCCTTTGTTGTCATTTTCACAATTTTCACAGCATCTTCACCAGGAGTAGTTTCCATCTCAATAAATCACTTTCTTTGCTCATCCATAAGAAGCAAGTCCTCATACACGAAAGTTTGATCATGAGATTGCAGCAATTCAGTCACATCTTCAGGCTCCACTTCCAATTCTAGTTATTTTGCTATTGCCACCACATCTGCAATTACTTCTGCCACTGAAGTCTTGAGCCCCTCAAAGTCATCCATGAGGGCTGGAGATTTTCCAAATTTGTGTTAATGTGGATATTTTGACCTCCTTCCATTAATCACAAATGTTCTTACTGGCATCTAGAATGGTGAATCCTTTCCAAAAGACTTTCCATCGACTTTGCTCAGATCCATCGGAGGAATCACTATCTATGGCAGCTATAGCCTTATGAAATATATTTCTTAAATGATAAGACTTTAAGATTGAAACGACTCCCTGATCCATGGACTGGAGAATGCACGTTGTGTTAGCAAGCATGAAAACAACATTAATCTCTTTATAGATCTCCATCAGAGCTCTTGGGTGACCAGGTGCATTGTCAACGGGCAGTAATATTTCAAAAGGAATCTTCTTTTCTGAGCAGTAGGTCTCAAAACTAGGCTTAAAATATTCAGTAAACTATGCTCTAAACAGATTTACTGTCATTCAGGCTTTTTGTTCCATTTATAAAGCACAGACAGAGTATATTTAGCATCATTCTTAAGGGCCCTGAGAATGATAAATGAGCATTGGCATCAACTTAAAGTCACCAGCTGCATTAGACTCTAACAAGAGAGTCAGTCTATCCTTTGAAGCCAGGTATTGACTCTAGCTATGAAGTCAGGCATCCTCTCTAGCTATGAAAGTCCTAGATAACATCTTCTTCCAATATAAGCCCATTTCATCTACCTTGAAAATCTGTTGTTTAGTGCAGCCACTTTCATCAGTGATTTTAGCAAGGTCCTTCAGATAACTTGCTGCAGCTTCTCAATCAGCACTTGCTGCCTCACCTTGCACTTTCATGTTATGAAGACGGCTTCTTTCCTTAAACCTGACAAACCAACCCCTCCTAGCTTCAAACTTTTCTTCTGCAGCTTCCTACCTCTCTCAATCTTTATAGAATTGAAGTTAGTTAAGGTCTTGCTCAGGATTAGGCTTTGGCTTAAGGGAATGTTGTGGCTGGTTTGATCTTCTATCCAAACCATTCAAACTATCTCCACATCAGCAATAAGGCTGTTTTGCTTTCTTATTCATGTATTTGCTGGAGTAGCACTTTTAATTGTCCCTGAAGTGTTTTGTTTTGTTTTCATTTTCAGCTTGGTTAACTGACACAAGAGGCCTAGTTTTTGGCCTATCTCAGCTTTTGGCATACTTTCCTTACTAAGCATAATCATTTCTAGCTTTTGATTTAAAGTAAGGGACACGTGATTCTTCCTTTCACTTGAACACTTAGAGGCCATTTTAGGGTTATTAATTGACCTGATTTCAATATTATTGTATCTCAGGTAATAGGGAGGCCCATGGAGAAGGAGAAAGATAAGAAAACGACTGGTTGGTGAAGCAGTTAGAACACACAACATTTAAAAATTTGCTGTCCTGTATGACAGAACAGTTAAAATAGTAACATCAAAGAGACTGATCACAGATCACCAAAATAGATATAATAACAATGAAAAAGTTTGAAACATTGTGAGAATTACCAAAATGTGACACAGGGACATAAAGTAAGTGCATCCTATCGGAAAAAATGGTGCTGATAGACTTGAAGGACACAGGGTTGCCACAAACATTCAATTTGTAAAAAACAAAACAAAACAAAACACATTACCTGTGAAATGTGATAAAGCAAAGTGCAATAAGACAAGGTCTGCCCATATTTTAAAACTCACTTTGTGAAGTAGAGCATGAGTTGGGTATTGTATACCTGGCTCTGTAGATGCAGCTTGGAGTCCCAACTCTGCCCCATTTTTTGCTATGTGTGATGGTAAAATTACTTACATTCTCTAAGTTAAACACCCTCGTCTGTAAAATAGAGATAATGATAGTACCCATGTTGCTGAGTTGTTGATACAGTTAAATAATGTTCTCATAGAATTCTTTATCTTATCCCATGCCCTCTAAAATGGACAGGAGACTATTCTAACTTGTGAATCTTATAACAAAAGCAAAGAGGCAAAGTTGAGTTTTGAAAGAATTTTTTCTAATTACCTAATTAACTCATCTTAATGAAATAATTGCAGAATATATGAAAGTACAAAAAAAGAAACATTCTACCACCTGGAGAGAAGCACCAGTAATCACTCATTTGTGCATATGTTGTGGCCTCTGATTTTTACACAAAAACTAGAACTTACTGAGTCTACCATTTTATAAGCTATGACTTCACTAAAAGCATCATGAAAAGTGCCCCATATCATTAAATAATCTTTGAAAGCACATTTGTTTTTATGACCTGGCATTTCATCTAATGAGGTTCCATAATTTATTTATCCAATTTAGCCTATTTTCTCAACCTTTGAAAGTTTCTTCCAAATTTTCAATGCTTCAATGACATTATTTGATGATATACTTTGTGTATGCACATATTTGTTTCTTTGGCCTGAATTCCTAGATGAGCAATCAGTGTTTCAAACGATAAGAATGCTTTTAAAACTTCTGATACCTATGCCAAATTGTCCTCCCTAAAGGCTGTTCCAATTTACACACTGATTCATGGTGCGAGGGTGTTTGAAAACACAAAATATTTTATCACATCACAAGAGTTTCAGCAAATGCTATGAGAAACACAAAGCCTCCAGGTCTATTCACACACCCCAGCCTTATTTTAAATTTTGCTTATATTTGCTCTTCAACACAATTAGAAATTCCAACATGTCTTTATTCTCTGGAATGCAATGAACAAAGTGAAAATGTTAAGTTCATTTGCTTGACCCTGCAAATATTGTTCAAAATATGTGACTACTGCTAGATTCTGGAGGGCAGAGACCACTCTGATTTATTTTTTCATCTTAAGTACCTGGTACATTTTGTATCCTGGCTTCAGTGAAAGAAACTCTCTTTCAATACTCATGACTCCTTAGTCTGGATATGAAGTGTGCTCTAAGGTGATGATGAATTAATTCCCAATAAGGAGTTAATGGATAATGATAGGCTTTCCTTCACTCAATACCTGTCACGTGCCAAAAACCTCTACTAGGAATAAAGATGTTTTAAGTGGCTTTAAAATGAGGACCTCCAATGTTAAACTCAAACATTATCATATTACAAAAGAAGAGATACAAATGACAAAAAGGGAAAAAGAAAGAGCTGGGTATTTCGGAAAGTGTCGGTGTGTTGATCAGCTGCACTGAGTCACTTGTGTTCACAGTGCTCATAACTCATGACCTTCAACTGGAGTCCTGCATGAGAGCAAGGACTCCAGTCCTGTCCACTTCAGGCTTCTCCCACTCCCCATGCCTTCTTTAGAAACTCCTGAAAGCACAGCTTTCTGACACTAACAAAGCCACATTGGTTTCAGCTGTAAGGGCGCCTGATGGGTGGCATGCCTGTCGTTGTCTGGGCTGCAGAAGTCTTCAGTGTCCTGCAAGATGACGAATGCCTCCCCAGGCTGCTGGGTCTCCCACTTTCCTGCTGTCTGCTTCGTGGTCTCTCTTCAGTGCCGTCATCCCCTGCTGCTCACTTCCCCTCAGGGACTCATCTTGGGATCTTGGGACAATCCCACACTTCTAGTAATATGCACAGTCCAGTAATAACATCTGTTTCTTTCTGTCCAGCCATCTTCCCAGTCTTTGCCCTTTCATTCCACTACTCTTCCGTGTTCTTTCTGCTTGTCCATGTTCAGTCGCATTTTTCTCTTTTTCTAACCCATAAAAGTACCTCCAGAAATATCTAGAGCACAGCTATGAGTTGCTGTGTTCAGGAAGCCCTCAAATAGAGGTTATGATTACTGCATATAGAAGCCTTACAGGAGCTTCAAAAATAAAAATATCACAAACATATTTTCCTACATAATGCTCTTATTTTTCAGCTATGGTGCATTTAACTTGAAGATTTTTTTTTTCATCGATTTTGAGGATACACTTGCTTGTGGCCATTCTGTGCTCCAGATGAGTTAAAAATCATGAGCCCAATGTGGTTGACAGTGTTCTCCCTTTATCCTCCAGAACAGCTTCTTGAAACAACTGATTGCTTTAATTTCCATGGAGGAGAGATTGCAAGGTCCATAATTTAATGATTATTTTCGTCTTCTATAAATTATAAATTTTCTCTTCACTCTACTTTTTCTATATTTATCTCCTCCTACTAGCATGTAGACTTGTATTTCCTGCCAAATAAGTTGAAATGAAAGAATCCATTTATTCACATTGATAACACCACGAAAAGAAAATAACTGCTTATATACTATGCTACACCCTGCTAACATAAAAATCATATGGTTTATACCAAGGTTTATGAACCTTGGCACTGTTGACATTTTGAGCTGGACAATTCTTTGTTGTGGGTGGTGGCCCTCTACATTGTAAGACGTTTAACAGCAACCCTGGCCTCTTACATCTTACTAGATGACACTAGCACCTCCTACACAGTATGACAATAAAAAAGTCTCCAGACTCCTAATGTCATCCCAAGTTGGGAACTATTGGTTTATACACACGGAACATGAATGTTCCCAAACAGACATAAGCTTAGATAAAGTCACATTTTGTTTATTCTCCATAAGCTCTCTGGGCGCCAATTATCCTGTTATAAAAATCAGTAAGATTCATCAGGCCAAGATATCTATGTTTGGTATCTTATAAGGATATTTATAATCATATCAATAACTTGGGACTTTGAGGAGACCTAAGTGATTATTTGAGAATGACTGACCTCACCATTAAATGGGATGACAGAAAAAAATTAGAAATAGTACATAGAAGTGGATAGCATCCCTTATCTTGGTGTTTGAACCCATGGGACCTAATTAGTCTCAGAAAAAAGAAAAGGTTGATCAACTAATTGGGCCAGGATGGGCTACATGGGTTGGCTACAGTGTTCAGGATGCTAGCACCAGGAAAATACTTTCAAAGGAAGGCATATTGGGCTCCCTCAGACTCTGGTATAAAAATTGGGACAGCATGGTAGACATGGGGCCAGAGGTTAGGAGCTCATTACAGTGAAGTGCTCTTAGTATATGGCATTTCCTAAAGGGAGTAGCTAAAGCATGAGAACATGTGTGAGCATAAGCTTTAGAAGTATTAGCTCTATAGTCATTTGGGGAAAAATATTTCATTTTTCTGGGCATTAGTCTAGGGATTTATCACATTAAGGGCCCAGAGTCAATATTGCCTAAGGGCCTTTCCAATCCTTCTCCCTACCTTCTCTCCTCCCCCACCAAAAGCTTCGGGTCCAAAAACAGCCTGATGTATGTGATTCAAGGACTAATTACTGCTCCTCACACCTATTGTCTTGTAGCAAAATAAGAAGACAGGTGAACAAGTGCCAGTCTTGGCATCCACTGGCTCCAGGTATGTGCAATTAACAGAAGAAAGTTAACAGAGCACCTTCATGCTTGCTTTGGAACCACAAGCAAAAGGCCAACGTTTCTGAAGCTGACAAAGTTGTGAAAGAAAGTTCTGATCCTCTCAAATCACCAAGTTCACCAAGTAGGTGGGGCAAACATGCTCCAGGACACATTGACAACTCATTTTCACCACAATTCAACCAACCATCCTCAAAAAAGTGGTGTCCAATAATGAATCCAACAGCATGGGCCACCATCTATTCTTGGGAGAGTCACTGGAGTCACGGAGGAGTTCATGTACATCAGAATCCAATAAACTGTCTTCAAAGAGGAGGGGCTGGCAACAGAAAATAGGCAACGGTCTATTCCTGGGAGACCCTTCTGGAGTCGCTGAGCAGCTCTTTTGGCTCTCAGCCACACCGCAAACCAAGCATATGTGATTCAGGTGAATGGTGGAAAACACTCACAATTTATACAATTTACATGTGCAATGAATTAATCTTTAGTGCCATATAAGACCATGATTTGGGATTTCATTATTCAGTAAAGACCTACTTAGTACAAAGGCACATAGTAGGTCTGTGTTAAGCGTAGGACCAAAAAACACATCAAAACGTTGTAGCTTGTGCTCAAGCAGCTAACACTGTATGTCTTCAGGCCTCTTCTGGTAACAGTAACAAGTGACAGAAAAAGCACCTCAAACTGGCTTAAGCAATAAAGGGGATTTATCAACAACTTTCTGTAAATTCCAGAGGTAGTAGAAGCTCCAGGGTGGCTCAATCATGGTGCCTAGTTTCTTTCAGCCCCTTCACTCTGCTTTCTGCAGGGTCAACGTTATCCTAAAGCTCATTTCTAGCATGTTGGGAAAATGGTTATAGAATTCCAGGTTTCATAGATGTACCCCACACTACACAAGGCAGGGGGTGGGAGGCGAGTTCCTGGAATATCAGCAAAAGTAGTTTCAGCTTCATTCTGATGGGACAGCTCCAGAATGAATCTCTGTAGCTAGGGATTGCCATGATCCGATTGATTTAGGTATGGTTACCCACACCAATCATGGAAGCCATGGGGTTAGGATTGGTTTATGCCAGTAGAGCCCTCACATTAAAGCTTGGAGTGGAGTTGATGCTGCCGACCAAATACCTCCTACACAATGGAACAGGGTAAAATGGATATTAGAGAGTCCACCCCCATATCCGCTGTATGCTATAATATTTGTGTGTATAAATATCTAATATACAGAGCAAAAGAGAAGACTGTCATAACAGACAGCCCAATAAAGTGTTATGGGTATTTAGGGCTGATCCAGGAAGTACATTTTAACTTGAATCCAGGGTTCCAACCATGGTGGCTCCTATGGTTGTATGCCTGCAATGAGTATCCAAATGGAATTAATATGTGGACTATTAGCTCACAATACCCAACACTCAATAGCTACAAACACACAAGCAAGCACACTTGATTTACTTCACCCACACAGTTGATGCAAATGTCACCACAAAGTTAGCACCGAGCCCAAACAGACAGTCAGAGGGCAAGGCCAAATGGCTGCCCAGGCAGAACCTTCATGGATTAGAATTGTTTTGCTCATATACTGATCCCATCTATTACCTGTGGATGTTTCATACTTTATTACCAGAGGGTATTCTCATCTTCAAATAAATCATAATGTTCCATTAAGCAAATGTCAATGTTGAATTATTTTATAATTATAAATTAAGAGTATCTTATCAGAAAAAGATACTTGAAACTTAAAAAAAAAACTTGCAAAACCCCTAATTCTCCTAATTATTTAATAATATATAAAAATAAAATATACATAATCTGATGTTTTTGGTAACAAATATAAAAACTGATAATGATCCCTGCAATGACCTAATGTAGACTTTTCTCACGTAAGTTAGTGTTTCCCCACCTTGCCTACTCATCAAACTTGCCAGATAAATTTAAAAAATATCATTCCCCAGGTCCCATCCCAAGATTCCTACTTAGTAAGAAGTCAACCAAGGCATTTTATTCACAAAGATTCACTGTTGCTGGCAGGCAGGGGTGGGAGTGGAGAATCAGACTTCCCAGCCCCACCATTAAGCTGCACCCTGTAACTTGCCCTGGCCAATGAAATTGAGCAGTGGTGGTAAGAGTTAATTAGCAGTCAGCCAGACCCTTCTCTTCTCCATGCTATGACAACCAGCAATGCTCCAGTTAGAGGCTACTTTGTCACCTTGGTGTCACAGTGAACATAAGATGGAGCAGAGCCACAGGTGACCCACAATGAATCCACATTGTGAGGAAGAACTAAGTCTGTGTTGTAGTAAGTCATGAGATTTGGGTACCATTTGTTATTGACACATAACCAATTCTATTCAGACTCAATCATTCCAGGAAGTGACTCTGATACACAGTCACAATTGAGAACCATGGACCTAAATGTACTTGAACATCACATATATACACATGTTTGTATGGGTTGCATTCATAAGACAAAATATGTGAGTTCAGAGATGGTGACCTTTCTCACCAGGCTTGGAGATTCCTGTGTGATATATGAAATTCTGACAAATGAACTTTCTATGAAAAAGTCTGCCCATCACTGCTAAAGAGTTAGCTCTTCCCCAAGAGAAAAGTCTGTGAAAACATAATGGCTTTCTCTTAGGCTTTGTTCATTTCTCTTTGAAAATGAATTAATTCCGCATGGTCTTATAAGGAATTTAAAAATGAATGGAACCAATTATTCCCTGCATTTTCTCCACCATACCCCTGCAGAAATGGGCTTTCCTTGACTCCAAATTCCCCTGGAAAAAGAAGATAAGATAATTCAGCCTCATTCCAACTAATCTGTTGGTTGTAGAACCAGGCTGAAAGTTATAATAAAAGCTAATCTCTTTCAGTTATTTAATAAGTATCTTTCAATAAACTAAAGTCTTCATTAAAATTATTGAAAAACTGAATTGTCCTTGATGAAATCAGGAATAGACTTGTATCTCTCTAGCAGAACAAAAGCACTTCAGCTTTACAGTAACTTTGAACAGAGACAAACTTACTGATAAAAAAAACAACCAGCATGCTTGAGAAGCTATTGATTCAGACCCTCTGTGGCACCATCTCTCAATCATAGCATCCTGGACAAGTTGCCAGGGTCAATGCAGCAGCAGAAGGCAGAGAAAGGAAAGGGGCTGCCAGCAACAACAAAACTAGGGTTGGCTTCCTTCCTGCAAACCCTGTCTCCACCAGTAACTCTGACTCTGTGAGATTCCTTATTTTGCTCTTGTGACAGCTCCTGGACACACTCAGACCTATAACCAACAGCTTTGGCAGTTTATATTCTCAGATGTCCATGGAATGGTCCTGCTTCCTGACACCTAAGCAGAAGAGCAGGCTGAGGCAGTCATGAGGTGAGGGGCTGTGAGGACCCGTGGGGCCCAAGAGATGATTCATTCTGGGCTGCAGAGAAGGGCCCAGTCAAAAAAGGCACCAAATGACTCATCAGATCCTAAGTGGACTTTGGTTTTACAGTAAATAATGCAGCAGAGGATTCCTTTTGATAGCTGTAAATCAGGAGCTAACCAGGAGTGGGAATAGGGAGATGGAGGTCAGAGGATACGAAGGAGCAGGTATGTAGGATGAACAAATCTGGAGATCTAACACACAACATGAGGACTACATGGCATAAAATTATACTGAATTTGGGATTCATATAGATTTTAGCTGCTCTTGCCACTAAAACGAAAAAGGTAATGATGTGCTTTGATAGATATGTTAATTTGCTTCACTGTAGTAATCTTTTTATTATCTATGTATTCCATAACATCATGCTGTATACCTTAAATATACACAATAAAATTTATTTTAAAACAAGAGTAATAAAAAATTAAGTTGTAAATCAAGCAACTTTTAAGTTTTCTCACAGGACTAGTAGTCCTCTTAAATGTGTAGATTTAAAATTCTAAAAGATGGAGCTAGATGCACCTGTTCTTGGAACATAAACTAGGAAGTAGCCATTTTGAGCTCAGTAAACATAAAACATTTATCTTGTGAATTCCAGAACCTTTTGTGCTGTGTAGTCCAAACTATACTTCATGTCAACCTATGGCACTGAATTCCCGAATCTCATTCATTACACTGAAAATATATCTAAGAATTATTTATGGATTTTGTGCACTATTCAGCCTGAAAACAACTCTTGTTTGTTTCAATCTCAGCAATTCTCTGCCTCTTTCTCACTGTAATCTGGGTTGGATAACTCAACTCTGACATGCTTGAGATCAAATCAAACATAAATTGGCTTATTTAGTCTCTTGCTTGTGCTTCACTTAACACACAAAAAACTATTCCACCTTTTCAAAGGTCAGAGCTTCCCTGACCACTTAAGCAGAGAGAAGATCATCACAAATTCATTATTGGGAGCTTTTATGGAGAAATGTATGTTTCTAGGTTCATTTAAGCACAATTTAAATATCAAAGGAAAAAATGTGAAGGGGGAAGTTTTTTTAAGAGCAATGTTTCACTTGTACAATAAAAAGCAACTCAGAAATTCCAAAAGAAAGGCTCAAAATGGCCAGAAAATACATAATTATTTTTATCCACTTCTGCAGGCATTATTTCTAAAATAGTATTTGAGGCTGTGCCTCTTTGCTGTTCTACCTCAAGTGAAAAAATTGGTGGTTTTTAAAATATTAATATATAATAGTTGTACATATTTTGGGAGCACCTGTAGTATTTTGACACCTGTATACAACATGTAATGATCAAATCAGGGTAATTGGGATATCCATCCCTCAAACATTTATCTTTGTCTTTGTGTTGGGAGCATTATAAATCTTGTCTTCCAGCTATTTTGAAACATACAATAAATTATTGTTAACTATAATTTCCCTACTGTGCTATCAAATACTAGAACTTCTTCCTTCTATCTAACTGTATTTTTGTACCCCTTAACCAACTTCTCTTAATCCTCTCTCCCCTCTTCCTTTCCTAACCTCTGGTAATCACGATTCTACTCTCTACCTCCATGAGATCCATTATTTTACTTCCCACATATGAGTGAGAACATGCAATATTTGTCTTTCTGTGCCTGGCTTATTTCACTTGACATAATGATCTCCAGTTCCATCCATGTTGCTGCAAATGACAGGATCTCATTCTTTTTATGACTGAATAGTATTTCAGTATGTATATATGAGACAAGAAAATCTGGTGGCTTATTTATTTATTTATTTATTTATTTTGAGATGGAGTCTGGTTCTGTCACTCAGGCTGAAGTGCAGTGGTGCAATTTTGGCTCACTGCAACCTCCACCTCCCAGGTTCAAGTGATTCTCCTGCCTCAGCCTCCAGAGTAGCTAGGATTATAGGCACATGCCACCACATCTGGCTAATTTTTGTATTTTTAGTGAAGACGGAGTTTCACCATGTTGGCCAGACTGGTCTCAAACTCCTGACCTCAAGTGATCCACCCACCTCAGCCTCCCAAAGTGCTGAGATTATAGGCATGAGCCACCACACCTGGCAACCTGGTGGTTTTAAATAAATGTTGTGTTTTTATTATTAAGATTCCTTCCAGAGACCTTGTGAATTGGTTGGACTTAAATATTATTGGCAAAGTAAGGGGATCTTTCTCATTTTTCTTCTCTGAAGCAAGTTACAAGGCAGAGAGAATCCTGCTGTTGTCTTTGGACATTTCTTATTTTCAAGTGTAATGCAGCTATAAAGAAGAAAGGAAAATATCAGTGTTTTTAAGTTTCAAGGACTTACCACTAAACGAAATTCAAACTGACATAGAAATGCACGTTAGCAGGATTGATATTTGTCTCTACCTTTGTTGGACTTAAATTATGTGCTAATTAAGTGAGTTTTATCAGTGCTATGGAGCCCTTCTGTCAATAAATAATAAGTCAGATTTCATTCACAAACTATATTTGTATATGAATGTACACAGAAATTTGTATCATCAAAGGCTTGCCTAGACATACAGGACTCATAAAGGGAGGAAATACATGCCTTAAATAATGGAGTTTTAAAATGTGAAACAAATTTGAGTTATAAATTTCCAGCTCTGGAGCAGGAACATGAGATATGGGGTGTCTGAGTGATTTTCCTGCATGGTAAAGCATTGTTTCTTGCATCATTGTAACCCAGCTCCAGGGGTAGTGAGCAGAGTCATAATGTAGGCGTTGTGTTTCTGCAAAGAAACTTAATCATAATAGACACTGTGTGCTAAACACATCATCCTTCAAGCTCTCTTAATACAATACATCAGACAAAATACATCAATTAAAATAATGTAACAAAACACAGAGGAAAAGTAGGAAAGAGAAAATTGCTGGTGGTACTTCAAAAGTACCACATGTACCCAGCATCCCCCGGAGGATTTCCTGTGTGGTAAAAATGCAGCATGAGTGAACATGCTTTCCAGCTGCAAAGCCCAAATGCGGACACTGATTAAGAAGGCTCAGGTTGTAGCTCTTCAAATAAAACACCAGGTGTTTACCTTAAAGATTGCCTGGAAGAGAAAAGTACAACTGGATATCCAGAAAGTAGACTAAAGGAGCTTGAACATGAAGTAAAAAGCACACTTCCAGAATCAACTTGAGGTCATAGCACGGGACAATGCAAGTTTTACTTGGTATCCAGCCTGGATTCTCCAGTGCCAGCTTGGCATGAGGAAGACTGCTCTCTAATGCCAGCCTTGAGCCAGGTCCAGGGCAAAGCATATGCCATCCCACCCCACCCTGCACCTCCAAAACTGACTCTTCACAAATTAGGTTTTGCAGACTTCAGGAAAAAAGAAACTCTAGTGACATTTGGTGGTGATGAAATCTGCTTCCATGGAAAAGACTTTTCACAAGTGTGCTATTAATTTAAAGGGCATCTGGCCAAACCATTTATAAAATGTAACTTCCAAGAAAGAAAAAAAGAAAAGGGATTCACTTTTCTTGACCTTTAAGAAAATGGTTTCTATTTGCTTGCAAAGTTAGGGACTCGGATCTCTAAAAGACGCTGCTCTGCCTTTTTTGAGTGTATCCAAGAAGATATGCTAAAAAGAATACAAATGTTGGGCCTTATTAAAGAAGTTGTGGGAATGACAAGGTTCTAGAAATAAGAACTGCAAAAACTGTGATGTTCCGCACGCTAGCCATGAATACTACAGTAATTTCATCAAGTGATGAAAGACTAAGGATATACAACCAAAATAGCAGAGAGGGAGACACTGGCATTTCGTTTTATGAGAGGAATAGTTAATTTAGGGTTGGGTTCACTGCGGAGTCAGGCTGATAGGTGGTGGAAACAAATCCTGATTACTTTCACGAGGGCACTAAATGGCTGTCATTGTGAATGCAGTCGCTGCATTATTGACCGTGGTGTTCCAATCAATTCATGTTTGAGGCTACTAATCTATTCCAAATGAAAAACTGGCTTTTCTTTTGATCAGTGAAGATGGCCAGGATCATAATTCATATAATTCAACCTTCAACTAGGGATGCCAACAGAACTTTCAGCGGGAGCTAAAACTTACATTAGGTCCAATTCTGTGACCTTGACAAAGTAAATATCTGAGGGTTTTCAACATTGCTGTCTTCCATCTCTTTATCTCCTTTATGTTGCATCAAGGTTTATTTTCTAAACTTTCTATGGTTGTTTTGGCAGTTTCATTATATTTGGCATTTTTTATTATTTAAGCCTGATTTTTAAGATCATTCTAGTGATACTTAACAGGCATTGATTGAGCTTTTACGTGCTAGTCCCTGCCTTCAAGCTCCTTATAATTCTAAAGGATATTTATATTTCTGACTCCCCCAGTAGATGACAAAATACTGCAGGGCAGGGGCACTGTTGTACACATCTTTGAACCCACAGTGTTGGGTATGATGCCTGACTTATCTCAGAACCTCAACAATTTTTTTCAAAGGACTTTTCAAATAAAAAATTTCAAAGACTTTCTGCAGGAATAAATAAATGATGCACTAACATCTAGTTCAACGCCAAGTGAAACACTTTGGAAACTGATCTTTTCACAATTTAGTTTCACTTAGTCAGAAATTCTAAAACATTTTGTAAACACAATTTACAAAAAGAAACAGATTCTGTATTTTCTAGCAAGAGAAACTAAAGCAACACTAATGTTTGTAATCCACAGAGCCAAATTTGAAAAGTGAAAAATTCAGCAAACTCTATTTCCTGGGTGAAGGCAGAGGAAGCCCTTGCTGGGAATGATTTGGAAATATATAAATAAACTCCTCTGACATCTTTTTCACAGGTGGCTACTAAAGATATGTAAAAAAAAAAAAAAGAAGCACAACATGTGAAACACAGGGGAGGGGAAACCTAGATCTGTGCCCCAAGGGGAACTGGATGCTCTGAGAACCTGGATGTGGAGACACCTGAGCCAGATAGCCATGGAATGTAAATGTGGCCCATTCTTCATGCTGCCTGCATACCCTTTGCGTAGTGATGTTACTGAGGGGATCACACAGGACTCTGAAACTGTTTTGCCTCTTTCATGCCTTCATTTTCTTTTATAGTTATTCTGAAATCCGGGGAGGCATTCAAAAGGATAATAGAACTAAGAGTTACATTAATGAATCTCCACTACCATTCCCAAACGCTTCTAATGAAAATTCATCACTTCATGGATGCATTTGAGGGGTTGGTTTGTTGGGGTGAAACTGACTAAGTCAATTCTCTCACATAGGTATTTCACTGATAGTGGCTTCCTTTCCACCATCTGCCTTCATCTAGTGGGTAAAGTTTCATTGTTTTAGTTTCCTGAACCCATCTGTGATCTTAGCATTTATTCTATGGGCAAAAATTTAAACACCTAATTCAGCAAAAGAGAATCAAAGGAAAAGGAAGAAGTTGGGGGCGGGGGGGATGAAGAGGAGGAGGTAGAAAGGAAGGGAGGGAGGGAGAAGTTTCAACCTCTCCTTTTTCTATTTGCAGAAGGTATACACTGTGGGAAGAGGGAGAGCAACCACAGTAAAAATGATAATGTTTATAGACAGGAGTTGAAAAGGTCTCCATCTGGGTTATCTTTCAATTCATGTTGTTTCAGGTTGTGAATAAATAGGTAGTCGATTCTCTTCCTTCAAGATCTCATCATTTACTATTTCTGGAGGCAGGCGGTGGACTCTTTGCTTTTAGTAACCAGTGGAGACTTGTGTCGGGTGGAGCCTTCTCTCTTTTGTTGCAGAAACTGTTACTCAACAACAAGCATCTAAGGCATCTAGATGTATGATATCACTGACTAGATAATTCTGGTTAAAACTGTATTTGATAGGAAGGGGTTTCCTTTATTTTTTACCTTTTTTGAAACCAGTATGGGCACTATTTGAGGCAGACAAGGTGTACCCTCAAGAAGTTTCTAGTTCAATAGTGGAGATGAGAAACCTGCAATGCTTCCCCCTTCCTGATCACTCGCAGTGACATGAAAGAAACATGGAGTCCAGGTTTGGCAGGGTTTTCAGTCTAAAGCAGTGGTCCTCAACCAGAGGCAATTTTGTCCCCACCCCCAGCCCCCGCGGGGACATTTGGCAATGTCTGGAAACATTTTTGGTTGTCACAAATAGAAGGGGGGTGCTCCTTGCATCTAGTTTGTGGATCCCAGGGATGCTGCTAAACATCCTGCAGTGCACAGGATGACCCTCACCAGGAAGAATGATTCGGCCCCAAATGTCAATAGTGATGAGACTGACAAACCTATTCTCAATCTAAATTCTAAAGACTAAGTTAGAACTCAAACAAGGGGGAAATTTAAACAGAGTGTTAGAGCAATATGTGAAATTGGGCAATTAATTAATTAATGTCCCCAGGTCCCTTGCCCTGAATATAACTCCTCTGTCTCCAGAGCTTCCCTCCGTGGGGCTTGGTTTGATGCTGCACCCTCACTAGTCCCCACAACCTAGTCCCATGTCTCCCCTGACCTATAGGTTTTTCCTCAAAATCACCTTCACATGAATTCTCATCTCAGATTCCACATCTTGTGAGGAGGGGTGTGAATTACTTGCAAAGGTGGATGCATTGGGTCTAGAGAAACCTCAAGGAACATGCAGCATCCCCACCCCGCAGCCTGACCCACCGCGCCAACAGAGGTTCTGGAATGAGCTCTGAGAAGGCAGCTGGATGGATTCTGGGTAGGGCCCTCTGGCTGCTGGGAAGTGAGTCAGGGCTAAGCAGGGGCAGCCCAGCCACAGGTGACCAACAGGAGGAGCTGCAAGCTTTGGAGGTCATTGAGACAGCACACTCTGAAGGCTGAGGAGCTCCCAGCCAGCCCAGCAGTCCCGAGTGAAGGGGAGTGCCAAATACAGGCTCAGCACAGCTGCAGCTGCAATGTCACTGCAGTCACCCACAGAACAGCAGAACTGAAGTGTGGGAGGAAGCTGGCATCCCCCCTCATCTGGGTACTCCTGCAACAGGGACCATGGTTCTTTTTCTTTGCATGCTCTAGCACCCAACACAGGGCCAATCTATGATAAACACTCAGTGGATGTCTGTTTAGTGGATTAGTGGCTTGATTATGTAATTAATTATCAGGGACCACCCTGGGAGTAGCTGTTGTGGCAGATGGGCTGTAGTGTGGCTCCCCATGCCCTGCTGCCTCGATCCCAGTGTCCACACTCTTGTGTAACTCCCTCTGATTGAGTGTAGGTAGAACTTGCAACTTGCCTCTTATAGAGTGGTTAGATTCATTATGGCAAAGGTGATAGGAGGGACATGATTACCTGTACCTGACAGAGTGCCAGTCTCCTTGGCATCTCCCTCTCTCTTTGCTGGCTTTGAAAAAGCAAGCTGCCATGTTGCGAGCTGCCTGTGGACAGGACCATGTGGATAAGTGGCCATCGGCCTGGGAGAAACTGGGGCCCTCAGCTCAACAACTTGCTAGGAACTGTATGCCACCAACAACCTGAATGAGCTGGGAATAGCTCCTACCTGCACCCGGGAGGTGCCGACCTCCCTGGCCACCACCCTGATACAGCCTTGCAGAGGACCCAGTTAAGCCATGCCCTGAGACAAACACAGCAATAGATAAGCAATACAACTGGACAATGATAAATTTCAGCCATACTCACTTCCCACAAACCAGACACTCATGGAGTGGTTTTGCTGTCCTCTGCCCAGCACCAAGTACACGTCCAGTCTTGTCTTTCTCTGTGAAGTCTGGGTAAGATCTGTCCTATTCATCCATCATTTTCTCTGTGCACTGACTGGCCTTTAAACAAACCCAAAGAAGGGGCTAAATCTCCCTTCATTTCTTCCATTTCCATCACCACTTCCCACCTCTGAGGTCCAACAACCTACACCAAAATTTGCCAAAATTCATTTGAGCTACTTCACACATACTGGGCTAACAGCAAAATTTATAGGCAGTAAGCCTTATAGATACATTTTTCATAGTTTCATATGAACCCTAAAATGCAAGCGAAGTGGGAGAAGAAAGAATATTCTGGCAGATGAAACTTCATTAGCTGTTTGAATCATGGAGTGCTACAGATGGAAGGGACCCCAGAGATTACGGGTCTGAAACACTCATCTCACAAAATAGGAAAGTGGATCAAGAGCAAGGAGGAGAAAGTTTCAGGATCACACAGGGACTTAATAGGTGGGACAGAATTCTTTCAATACCCAGTCTTTCATTATATACATTCCTGTCCTTCAAATTCAGGGTAGAAAACACTTCAGTCTCTGCCATTCTGTGACCCAAGAATTTTCCCAAGCATCATGGCTACGTCTGAAAGGGATCTTTCCCTCTTTTTCATCTTTTATGTATTTAGACTTTCAAAACTGCTGAAATCCAGCAAAGCAATTCTATTAGACAAAGGCCACAGCTGTCATCTTTACCAGGGGAGTGTACTCAGGTAAGGATCCCATTTTCAAATATGGCACATATTTTAAATGGAATGAACCCTGAGCGAGCTCCACCTTCGTTGAGCCGCTGTTGGCTTGGCCTTTGGACTCACAGCATATCATCCTTCTGTGCCCAAATCTAGCATTGGGCATATTTTTTCCCCAAAAAAAATTTGGGTTGAGATTGGACAGCATTTCAAATTTCTGTAATGAGGGTCATTACACATTTTTAAGACTTGACTAGTCCCACTGCCTCTGGGTTGGCTGTTTAAAAACACAAAGGGTTGGCAGAGTTTAGGTGAACTGCTCACATTTGGGGTTTTTATGTATAATTTTTAGACATATGAAAGATAAAATAAGGTGCAAACCCCTTTCATAAAAGACCCCATCTGCTGCAAGGAAAATTATTGTTATCATGTGTGAAAATTCAGCTACATGGTTAAGGGGAAAATCAGAGTATAATCCAAAAGTAAAAAAGATCACATGTTTCCCTAAATTCCATATCTCATTCTGTCTCCTCCAGTTCATTCCAGTATAAGATACACATAGCAGACCTTCAGCTCTCTGCAACTGTGGCACCAAATATAGCATTTGTTTTTAATCACAGAAAACTTGATTTTCATTCATTTAAAGCCCAGGGTAACCATGAACTTATGTGGGAGTTCAGAATGAGGCTAGAAATGCCATAGGCCCACCCCCTGGAGAATCTGATTGGTCTGGGCTTTGGGCTTACTGGGAATTGCTTTCACCTGCCTCCATCCTCTAGTTGACACTGACTCATGCTGCCAGCTAGCTCCAGGAGGGCACTGAAGCCGGCTAACAGGCGCCTGAGCTGTGACATCTTGGGGGCCTCTGCTCATCTGATGTTTCCAGTGCTAAAAGGTCTCAGCCTTACTGCTAGATTTACTTTTTTGACTCTCCCCAAGAGAAGGTGAAACAGTGACTCGTGGCCAGCAGGATTTAAAACGACATTGACTCAGAAATCTCAAAGTTAGTAGGTTTGTCATAGTTCACAAATGCAGTCTGCATTTATGGTTATCTTCACAATATTTCTAATTGTGAAGAGCTGTTTTTCCATCTCAATAAAATGCTAAATGTCTAGAAATAGGTTCTGGGCAGGCTTTTCTTTCAGGAAAAAAAAAGTATAGCCTTAAATAGTACCACCATTTATCCAATTGCTCAAAACAGCAAGTTCATCCCCAAGCTTCATGTCCAAGGAGTCCAAAGTTCTGTTGACCCAACATTTTCTTCTTATTTATTTATTTGAGACAGGTTCTCACTCTGTCACCCAAGCTGGAGTGCAATGGCATGAACAAAGCTCACTACAGCCTTGACCTCCTGGGCTCAAGCAATCCTCTCACCTCAGCCTACCAAGTAGCTGGGACTACAGGCATGTGCCACCACACCTTGCTAATTTTTGTATTTTTTGTGGAGATGGGGTCTCTATGTTGTCCAGGCTAGTCTCAAACTTCTGGGCTCAAGCAGTCCTCCCACGTTGGCCTCCCAAAGTGCTGACATTACAGGCCTGAGCCACCTCATTCAGTTCCATTTTCTTCTTCTTTATTGTGTTTATTAATTACTGAGTAGAAATTTTTTTAAAAACTACATGTTTTTTAAAATCATTTCAGAATATATTCATGTGTTTGCATCACTGAATCAACTTCAGAAAAATGAATGTTACCATTATTTTGTTCCCTATGTGCCTCACCTCAAATTCACTCCCTTTTTCAAGGTTTCTTAACCTCAGTACTACTAATCTTTGAGACCAGATAATTCTTTGCTGTACGGGCTGTCCTGTGCATTGTCAAATGTTCATCAACGTCGTCCCTGGCTTCTACCCACTAGATGTCAGTAGCACCCTCTCCCCCAGTAGTAACAACCAAAAATGTCTCCAGACATTGCCAAATGTCCACAGAAACCAAAATCACCCCTAGTTGAGAACCACTGCTCTAGAGGTAAATCCTATTCTGAATTTTGTGTTTCTCATTTCTTGCTTGTAGTTTTTATCACTTGTATTTGTAAAAAATATTGTTTGGTTTTAAGTTTTCTGAAATTCTTATAAACTTAGTTGTTAAGAAAAATACACACACCACTTACAACTGACCTTGTGTCCTTTCAATGCCATATAGGAACATTACCCAACAGGCTAACCAAGGAGCATTAAATTCTCTAGATGACTATAATTCTCTTTATCTACTATTGACCAGGGCCCAGACTCTGGAAAGTCACATGTTAACTTGCACATTTTTTTCCCAGTATAGATGAAATGTATTTCTGCTGGGTCGAGAAGATAACCCCAAAAATTATTATTTTATTGCCCTGTGGGATATAACCAGGTTTGTCTCTAACTTTGCAAATGCATTTCACCCTTCTCCCAACTACATAAATCTCTGTTCCTCAAATGGTCTTTGAAGCAGCTTTGCCATCCCGCTGGTTCTCTTTTGTGAATTGAATAATTTTTCCTTCTACACATTCCTTCCATATTTGTATGAGAGTCATGTATGAGAGGAATTTCCTGAAAATTAAACACAATCATCCTAAGTGTATGATTCTACAATTTACTTTTGTTAATACTATGTTCCTAAAATTCATATATGCTGTTGAGTGCAGTTTTAGTTCATTTTTATTGTAGTAGAGTCTCCTATTGTGTGAATATATTGCAATTTTATTTATCTGTGCAATGTTGATGGATGATTAGGTTGTAACCAGTTTTATTGCTGTTATAAATATACTACTTTTTAATTCATGTTCATGTCTCTTGATATACAAGCCCAAGAATCTCTCAAGGGTTTGTACTTTAGGATGCAACTTCTGAGTCATAGAACATGTGTATCTTCAAGTTTTTGAGATAATACAAACATATTTTCCCAAGAAAATGATCAAATTTACAGTGCCACCAACAGTGCAGAAGTGCATATATTGCTCCACTTCTTAAAATCTTGTAGGTATATATTAAATTAAAATTTTTATGTCCTAGATTAATTTGTTCTTACAGATTATAATACAGTTGGCATATGTTCATATGTTGGTTGGTTTTTCTTCTGTGAAGTTCTTCCATAAATCTTTTGTCTTTTGTTTCTATTGGATTATTTACCTCTTTCTTATTCATTTGTAGGAGTTATTTTTATACACTGGATAATAATCCTTCTTCAATTACTTGAGGTGCAAGTATCTTCTCCCAAATTTTGGGTTTTTATTTCACACTCTATGTGGCAGCTTTTGCACCTTTCATGTTAAAATCCTGTCTTTATAATATATTTAAAGTGCATCTTTTATCTAGTCTGGCAATCTCTGCCTTTTTTTTTTTTTTTTTTTTGAGACTGAGTCTGGCTCTGTCGCCCAGGCTGGAGTGCAGTGGCCGGATCTCAGCTCACTGCAAGCTCCGCCTCCCGGGTACACGCCATTCTCCTGCCTCAGCCTCCGGAGTAGCTGGGACCACAGGCGCCCGCCACCTCACCCGGCTAGTTTTTTGTATTTTTTAGTAGAGACGGGGTTTCACCGTGTTAGCCAGGATGGTCTCGATCTCCTGACCTTGTGATCCGCCCGTCTCAGCCTCCCAAAGTGCTGGGATTACAGGCTTGAGCCACCGTGTCCGGCTAATCTCTGCCTTTTAATTGGAATATTTAGACCATTTCACTGAATGGGATCATAAATATGGTTGGGTTTAAATCTAACTAGATTTCTATTTATTTTCTATTTGTCTCAATTTGTTATTTGTTTTTTTTTTTTCTTTTCCTGCCTCACTTTATCTCCACAATAAGCTTATTAGTCATTCCTCTTTGTTTTAGTTTTTTAGTGGTTACTCTAGGGTTTGTAATATGCATCTTTAACTTGTCCCAGTTCACTTTAAATACCATCAAGGCACTTCACAGATAGTGTGCCAACTTTCAAACAGGAGCCTTCTGAGTCTCCCTTCCTGTTCTTGTGCTGATGCTGCCATACATTTTATTTCTATGTAGGAGACAACATGACTTGAAATACATTGCTTTTTTTTTTTTTTTTTCTTTAAACGGTCAATTATCTGTTACAGAACTGGGATTTTTTTTTTCAAAGGAGAAAGGATATTTTGTATTTACACAAATATTCACCACACCCTGTGCTGTTCATTCTTTTGTATAGATCCACATTTCCATCTGGTATTATTTTTCTTCAGTCTGAACATCCTTTAAGATTTCTTATACAGCAGACTTGCTGGCAACAAATTCTCTCAGCTTTTGTTTGTCTGAAAGATTATCATTTCACTTTTTTTGAAGTGTATTTTCATTAATATAGAATTCTAGATTGACCAATTTTTCTATAGGCCCTGTAAGATGTGCTTTTTCTTCTGGCTTCTATTGTTTCTGTTGAGAGGTCAGCAGTTATTCTTACAACGTTTCCTATATATAACATGTCTTTTTGCTCTATCTGCTTCTTTAACTTTTTCTTTATTACTGGTTTTCAGAAAGTTGATTATGATATGCTTTGGTGTGATTTTCTTTGTGTTTCCCCTGCTTGGGTTTTGTTGAGATTCTTTGAATATATAGTTTTCATTAAATACAGAAAATGTGGGGCTGTTATTTCTTCCAGCATTTTTCCTGCCTGTCTCGCTTTCTGGGACTCCAACTGTCCATATGCTAGACTATTTAATATTGTCCCACTGGTCACTGAAGTTCCATTTTCTTTCTTCAGCCCTTTTTTCTCTGTGTGCTGTAGTTTGAATGGTTTTGTTGCTATGTCTTCAGGTTCTCTGATATTTTCATCTGCAGTGTCTAACCTGCTATTAAGCCCTTCAAGAGAATTTTGAAATCATATTTTTCATCTATGGAAGTTCAATTTGGTTCTTGTTATATCTTCCATTTTTCTCATTATGTTATGAAATTGCTCACCAAATTTATAATAACTATGTTTTAGAGTCCTTGTCTTCTGCTTATTACATCATCTCTGTCATTTTGAGGCTTCTATCTATGAACTGAGTTTTTGCCTGATTATGAGTCATATTTAAATGTTATCTGTATTTTTTGTAATTTTTTAATAGATCCCAGACATTATGAATTTTACATTGTTTTCTGGATTTTTTTGTCTCTTCTTTTAAAGAATGTTGAGTTTTTATTTAGCATTTGGTTATATGTTAATCTGTTTGATGCTTTTGAGGCTTGGTTTTAAATTTTGTTATGGTGGGTTTAGGTTTGTCTAGGACCAGTTTTTATCTACTACTAAGAAGAGGTCTCAATCACATGCTCAGCACTTTTGGGTCTCTACTGAATGCCCACGTGTTTTGTGAGGTCTCTCCACTCAGGTTGGTCAGTCCCGTGTGAACTCTGAGAATTGTTCAGCTTACCACTCTTTTGTAGTGGTTCTTGTGGAATCTTATCCTGCATGTATGCAGTTGATCCAAAGCTTCAAGGAGTCCATGGGTATTTCTAGAGCTCTGTCTCTGCATAGTTCCCTCCTCTCCGGTACTCTGCTCTGCAAATTTTAGCTGCCCAATCTTCCTGAACTCTGATCTCTGTTTCCTCAATTTATAGAGACTGCCATGATCTAATTGAATTCCCCGATACTGTGTGACATTTCAGAAAGTGACTCCAGGTAGAAAGACAGAGCAATCATAGAACCCACCTTGTTTATTTCTCTTCTTTTTATGGATTACAACTTTACACCTATTTTCCAATGGATAAAAATAGTTGTTTTCCTATGTTTTGTCCAGTTTTGTAGTTGTTCAAGGTGAGAAAGCAAGTTGATTGCAGTTGCACTGGGTCAAAATATTTTTTGGCTAAAGAAAATCCTCATAAAACAGAAACCTTGCTTGCCCAGTTTGAAAATTAGTATGGATTAAAGTGGAAGTATATGATGTTTTTTGGTAGATAAAAGTTCTTAATTTATTAATAAAAGAAGCCATATTTATCAATCTTCTCCTTAATCATTTGTACATTATATGTCTTATTTAAGAAATCCACACATCCTTTAAGGACCTAAGAGGATCCTACCTTCTGATATGTGTAATTGAGAAATTTCTATTTTAAAGTTGTATCTATTTATAACGTGTAGAACTTTTCAAAACCCACTCTATTCTTCAACTCTTAATCATCCACTTAGTATTATGGAAAAATAGATCTGTTTGACTGTTCCTGATTGTTAAAACAAACAAATCTTAAATTTCATCCTGAAGTTCTTAGCGATCTCACTAAAAGGTATAGAACTACAGGGAAGAACAAAAATACTGAATGTATGGATGTCAAATTGTCTTTACCTTTTCTTGTATGATCATGAATAATAACTTTTCAATGTATGTACAATTGTGATACAATGTAGAGATGTTCTCATCTCTGCCCTCCCTTTGCTAGATTTTGAGTATACAGATAAAACATATTCATGTCTTTCTCTTAAAAAAAGAAATTATTTTCCTATATTACATTCTACAAGTCTTATAATCTGCTTTTTTCATTTAGATTTATCATCCATTTACAAGCAACTTGTATGTAATTTTTTACATGTGGATAAAAAATCGTCACCAAATCATTTATTGAAAAGTGTACCTTTTCCCTATTGATTTGCAATGCTACCTGTTCCAGAAATCAGATTTCCAGATGTGTGGCTCTATATCTTGTGTTAAACTAGTCAACTTCTTTATCTCTAGGCACTATGTCACAGTCTTAATTATTAGAGCTGTAGAATACTCTGAATTTCTAGAAAGGCAAGTTCTCCCATCACATTCTTCTTCAGACAAGACTATATGGGCTATTCTTGACTATTTGTATTTCTATATAAACAATCAGTTTGTTAAGTTTTAGACTATATCCATTAAGCTTTTTACTGGGAGTGCATTGAATCTATGGATAAATTGGTAGACAACTGATATCTTTATAATATTGGGTGTTGTGGTAGTTTAAAATATGTCCAAAAACTCTTTGACATTTCCTTTAAAGGGTGGAGACTAATTCTCCTCCCCTTGAGTGTGAGCTTGACTTAGTGACTTGTTTCTAACAGTTAGAAAAAGCATAAATGATGATGTATGACTTTGAGACTTTCTCTTTTGGATCATTGATTCTGGAGGAAGCCAACTATCAAGTTGCCATATGGAAAGACCTATGTTTTGAGGAACTGATGCCTCCAGCCAACAGCCAGTCAGGAACTGAAGTCTCTTGCAGACAGCAGTGTAAGTGAGCTTGGAAGTAGATCCACTAGCCCCAGTCAAGCTTTCAGGTCACTACATCCTCAGCTGACATCTTGATTGCAACCTCACAAAAGACCATGAACAGAACCATATAACTAAGATTCTCTGAATACTTGACCTGCAGAAATTGTGAGTTAATAAATGTTTGTTGTTTTAAACACTAAGTTTAGGGTAATTGGTTATGCAGCAAGAGATAATTAAGTGTTCACATCTATGGATATTGTGTGATACTCCATTTTATTAATCTTCTTTAATGATATTCAGTAAAGCTTTGTAATTATTTCCATAAAGCTCTGTGGAAATCATTCCTAAATACTTTAAAATTATGATGCTATTATAATTTTTCCTTTTCTTCTATCTTCTGTGTGTTACTGGTAAAAAGAAACACAGTTAATTTTGTGTGCTTATTTTGTATTCAGCAATTGTAAAACTTTATCTGCAAATGATCTGGAGTTTTCTACATAGATAATCATATTATCTATGAATAATGAGAGTTCTTTTTTCTTTCTTTCCAATTCCTATAATAATATAATGATGAATAGAACTACTGACAGTAATTCTTCTCTTACATGTGATTTTTAAAGGAATACATTTAATATGTCTTCATTAAGTGTGAAATTCGCTGTAATTTCTTTGTAAATATTCTTCATGAAACATTAAAGAAGTTTTTTTCTATTCCTTGTTTATCAAGATTTTAAAATCATGAATATTGAATTTTATTAAATACCTTTTAGGCATCTATTGACATGATTACATGATATTTCTTCTAATTAACAACATTAATTGATTTTTCTCTTATTAAAAAAATCTTACATTCCTGACCTAGGAATTCATTTCTAAACTAATTATGTCTCAACTTTGGAAGCAGAAATGGGAATTCAAGATTTAACTCCCCCAAAGTGGTTGACCTATCCAGTATATGATTATAACATTAGGGAGCAGATAAACATAAAGGATTTTTGGTTTTGTAGATATTCATAAACAATTGTATTTAATATTGATAGTCTGAGTTACTTTAAAGGGGAATTTGCTCCAACTGTATGACACTGTGGAAAAGGCAAAACTATGGGGACAGTAAAAAAAAAAAAAATCAGCCAGGGGCAGGAGAGTGAATATGCAGAGCACAGAGGATTTTTAGGGCAGTGAAACTATTCTGTATGATACTATAATCATGGATACATGTCATTATACATTTGTCAAAATCCATAGACTATACAACACAAAGAATGAACCCTAATGTAAACTATATATGGACTTTAGGTGATAATGCTGTGTCAGTGTAGATTTATCCATTGTAACAAATGTTCCACTCTGGTGGGGGATGTTGCTAGCTGGGGAAGCTGTACATGTATGGCGGCAAAAGGTATGTGGGAACTCTCTGTATCTTCTGCTCAATTTCCACTGTGAAACTAAAACTGCCCTAAAATTGTCTATTTTTAAAAGGGAGAGATGGAATTTGGTTCTTGTTTCATGTTGGAACTGCGTATTGAAGTGATTAATGGATCCTGGGTTTGTCCCTAAAATTGGCACATACTGAAACATGCTTGACATATGCTTTTATGTTTTTTTTAATTTTGTAAAGGATGAAATGTGGGTAGAGGGGATGGATGGGGAAAAGAGAGATGTAAACCATTTTGAATATTATATTTCCATGATGTGAAACTTTAACACTATATTATTACTGGAAAATATTCATGTTTGCAAAAGCCTGCAATGGGCAGGATTGTTTTGATTTGTATTGCTTTGTTTTTCAAGAAAAGAGAAACAATTGTAAATAACAACCCACTCAATGCCACAGATGAGTTAATGTTGCCAGATTTTGTGATACTATGTACCTTATATTGTAAGACTATAATCACAGTGTAAGTCTCTCTGATGTATCTCTTTGTCATTCACCTTTTCTCTATCTTGTTTCCTGCTCCAACTGAAAGTAAGACATCCAAAGGCACAATAGACTGGATTATAATGGTTCATTTATTGAGTGTATAAGATATGCAGGGCACTATGCAAAATGCTGTGTTTGACCCTTCTAGAATGAACTGGAAGACCTGGTCAGAAGTTTAACAAGCTATGCAACCATCTAAACAATGTGTCACTCACAGTACCAAATCAAACAAACTATCTGGCAATGCTAATAACAATGCCAGATAGTGCTTTTTGTGTAGACATTACTTATGAACAGCATGGCTTTCTTATAAGGTAACAAATATGAATCTTGATTTTTTCTTCTAGAGGAAACATATGAAAATTATTTTTAAAGATACATTGGTTCAAAAAAATGAATTAGATACACATCCTTTTTAAAACACAGATAGATTAAAAGTAAGTGCTGGGCATGGTGGCCTGTAGTCCCAGCTACTCAGAAGACTGAGGCAGGAGGATCACTTGAGCCCAGGAGTTTGAGACTAGCCTGGGCAACACAGTAAGACACTTTCTCAAAAATATTAATTAATCAATTAATTAAAATAAAAAAATTTAAAAAGTAAGTAACTTTATTCAGATTTAAGATTGGGAACATAATTTTGGTATCCAACTGTGAAAATTATGCCTTTGGGATTCAAAGAGATTCACAATAGCTATTGTCTCCTTTCCAGATGGCTCAAAATATTTTTTGGCTAAAGAAAACCCTCATAAAACAGAAACTTTGCTTGTCCATTAGTAAAAGTGCTTTCACAAGGGGGCTGTGGAATGTTGTCCCTGTGCTGTGCAAATGTCTACACTTTGGGCTCTCACTTCAATGCAATCAAGCAGTAAAATCCTGGGAACATCATAGGGCTTTCCAGGGAGAGTGCAATGTCTCTGCCCATTAAGGCCTCCTTTCACTTTATTAGATATACATTTTATTGTTACTAAAGGAAGGACAGAAATTAAGTATGATAAATTTAAGATTGTTTCATTCTTTTCTATCATATTTGCTTGAGTTTGAAGAAACTAATCAAGAATCAATGTAGAATGGCTACAATTGTAAATTTTCACCCCAATTTTTAACAAAGGGAAAAAAGAAACAAAGTAAAAAAATTCCTTGTCAAAGGATATTTAGAGAAGTGTGGAGGAAAGAAACTATGGTTTGAATTTGAAGGCAGACAGTCCAATGTTCATTAAAGCACATTGGACTTCAGTGCCTTATTTACGTGTTAGGTAAAATAAGGACTTCTGTAAAAGGCAGGATTAAATAAAGTGGCCTATGTAAAACCATGCAGCTCAGTATCTGTCTTCCAACAAATGTTTTTAAAATGTTAATTTTTTGAAAGAACAAAATGCTCATAAGAAATACCAACTGTTATTCCCATTGCCATTGGAGGAGAGCCTGAGGAAATCTGGACATTCTTGGATTTCTGTCTTGAATACTACCTTGGCCAATTCTCTGTGTCTAGTTTCCTGGAGTAATGAAAATTTGTTATATTTATTGAAACTTTTTCAATGACAAGTGAAAGAAACCCAATACTATCTAGGCTAATTAAAAAGGAGACAAGTGGCTCACACAACTAGAAAGTCCGAGATGCATCTGGCTTTTGGTCACAGGGTCTCAAATGTGGTCATTTATCTGCCTCCCCATCTTTCAGCACTGCTGAGTTCTGTTAGCCCCTGTGTTTCATCTGCTGAATGCACTGGATCACCCCAAAAGCAGTGGCAGGGGAGTTCCCACAGGGAGTCCCCCAAACCATCCTGAGATGGGGCTGGTTGGAATTCCAAAGAAAGAAGCACTAAATGCCAGGTTGAGCCACCCAAAGCATTCATGAGGGGAACTTGCATACAGAGTGCTGCAGCATATCCTCATGGTGGACAGCGAGAGAAAAAGGATGTTCTACATGGGTAAGTTGGCAGTGAGGGGGTTGGGGTTTAAGGAATTTGGCTCAGGGCCCAGGGCCAGTTTCTTTCAGTGTTTTGGGAAACAACCTAGATACCTTTATATCTGTGCCTGGGAATTTTCAAGGCCCCAGTTTGAGTTCAAGCCTATGGGAAAAACCTGCAGCTGCCTGGGTCACAGAGCAGTCAAGGCAGTCTGATTTTCAGCCAGGACACAGAAAGAAAGTGGGGGGACTGAGGGGACCCTACACTCTGTTAAAGAAAAAACTTATCACTACACTTGTTAAAATGGCAAGGAAGATTTTATTCAAGACTATTGCAGTAACAGTCAACTCTATTGCAATAGGATAGAGAGATAGGACTCAACTCCAGTAAACAAGTACAAGTAGAGATTTATAGCCAAGGAGCAGGGTGAGGAGGTGAGTGAATGGAAAATTACTTAGAAAAGACATCAAAGGTAGGAAGATACTTGCTAAACCAACCTAACAGGATTCTTGCTAAAGGCAGATCAAGAACTTATATATCAATGGTGGGGGTTAAAGAACTTGATCAGATATCAAGGATGAATAGATATCAAAGGTGGAGGGATTCTTGCCAAATTGACTTAGCAGGATTCTTGCTAAGATTGGGCAATGCAGGCCCAGCAAGGACAGAATAGGCACAAAAGCCCAAGGTCAAGGTTTAGGTGAGAAGAGGGCTCAGAGGAGCCTAACTACATTTTGTTGAAGGAGAGAGTCTTTGTAACTCCCACATGCCAATCAAGATTTACATCCTCCTGTTCTAGCAAACTCAAGGGCAAACGCTGCTCATTCCCAAGACTCCTGGTTGAAAATGACTCTGATTGGTCTGGTGTGGTCCCTATGCTCCTCTCGGAACCAATCACCATGTCTAATGCAATGTACCATGGCTGGTGAAACTTGGTGTATGTTACTTCCCCTTTGAGTGACAAAGAGCCCCATTAGCATCATACAGAAGAGAGGAGATTTATAAAGGATCCAGAAAAAGGAAGATGGGCAAACATGCCAAGTGCTCAAAATCTGTGGCTGCCACAGTCCATTACATTCATAGTACACATTTTCTAGAGGACTTTGATTTCATAATAGCAAATATGAATAGTGATGATAGAAATTATTTTAGATGTGGTTCACACATCAGGAATGCTTTATGGAATATGCTTTGATTTATCATATTTATTTTTCTTATCTCCCAGAACACCCCAATAAAAACCCAGTGATCCAGCCCAGCCATTCTGCTGGTCCTCCCCAGCCAGGCAACTCTTCCCCCTGAACAGATGGACCACCGCTACCACTCAACTCCAATCATGAAAGCCCTGTCTGTCCTCCAGCCTTCTTAAATACTATCTTCACCATGTTGCTTTTCCCACAAGCCCTCAAGAAAGCATCCCTCCCTTATCCAACCTATACAGAACCAAGCTTCAGAGCTTTGTGTAATTGAAATATATGTCTCTTCTCTCTTCATTACTCACAAACTCACATCACAAACTCCTTAGTTTGTGAGTCCTTTAAGAACTATGTCCCCTGTAAGAATGTTATCTAATGCTAGTGATTATTTTCTTGTGTGCTTCATAGGAGGTTATACAATTTCAACATCATGCCATAATTAAAGCTGTAGTGCAAATAAAATTTGCTTAATGAGCTAGTCTATTGATTGCCATTTGTTAGGAATGCACTCTGAGTGTATAACCTTTAGCTTTTTTGTTTTTCCAAGGTTTTACTTCAAACAGTTGTTTATTTGGGGGTTTGCATATATGACCATGTGTAGACATTTTGAAGAGGACAGCTTAAGGGGCCCTTTATTAATCCTTTGGAACTCTGTTTTACTACAGAACAAGCATTGAATTGGGAAATATAAGACCTGACTTCTAGACCTATGAAGTGTTGGACCTGGTAAAATGTAGTGCCTCAAACTCCTTATCTGTAACTTGAGGGATGTTCCTAAGGTTCTTTAAAGCTCTAAAACAATTTATGGTTTCCTATTGTTCCCTATGTATTTGTGGTTCTTTGTTATCTCAGGGACTTTCTCCACGCTAATTCGTTTAAATTTTGTAAGTCTCCAAAACTGTCTGGTTCCTGTCTGATGCAACAATAAATACTTATATCTGCATTGCACTAATTTGTCAAGAGCCTTCACACGCACAATTGCATTTGATTTTCATAATAATGCTTCCTGATAGACATTATTTTCCCCATTTTATAAATGAGAACACTGAGGTTCAGAGAGGTCCCATGACTAATAAGTAGAAGGTCAAGTGTTGGACCCACGTCTTTCGACTCCAAGGTTTTTTTCACTTCTCTACAATGTCAGGAAAAGAACCTAGAAGGATGCACTTTTTTGTGTGTTTTTGTACAAGATAAACAAGAACATAAATTAGTATTTGAATATTCATTACAAGTTTTTGGCCTGATCTCCAGACAAAGGCAATAGGACAGATCACAGGGCCTCAGCTCTCGTGATGACTTGGCCTAAGAGCTGCTCTCTGGAAGTGAAAGGGGAATGATGTGTGGACTCTCCTAACCCACCTTGGGTTATATTTTAAATGAAATTAGAGAAAATGTACAAATATGCAGAAGGTCAAACAAGGGTGCACTTGAAGGAAGCTCCAGGAAGGAAGACTCTTTTGCAAACACAAACCCGTTTGTGATAACTTTGGAATGTTGATTTGAAACCTAAGTATTTCCCTTTGAAGTATCACCCGTACTTCACCTCTCCACCTTCCCTCTCCTGCCTCTCATTTCTCCTTCCCTTCCTCTCCAGGCAGCCAGTCTAAATAGAAGTCTGCAAATTTCTTTCAGAATTGCTCTCCATAGGAGTCACTCCCCTAGGGACTAATAGTTAATTTTCCTGGAGCTTTGAAAGCCAGTCATCCAAAAGGTCTCTATCACTTTTCTACCCTATTATTGAGGCTATTTTATCATCATCGTTATTGATGATCCCTTGGATTTGAGTTGAATAATACCAAAGACCATCAACTCAGCCCCTAAGGCTAAACAGTGGAGCCCCCACTCACCACTGTTTACTCTCACTCAAGTGGTGTGGCCTTCAAGTTATTTCTTTCATATCAGTATGTTTAATTTGGCCAGTGCCATGATGTTCAGGGAGAGAGCTTTTTATCAATAGGTAAAAAAAAAAAAAAAAAAAAAAAGAGGAAGGCAACAAAGGGAGGTTACCATCATTTGTGAGAACTAACTGAGGAAACAATCAAATCAAACAGCAAATTCACACAACAGTAATAACCGTCAAGCCATTTCAACTACAAGAACTGAGCCAACTCAAAAATAAAATAAAATAAAATAATAAACTAAAATAAAACCAAGAGGGGAGGAGGGAAGACTGGGGAGTAACAAAGCTGTACTATGTTTGAAGTATCTAATGTTCATACAGATCTCCTTCTCCTTCTCCTCTCCTTCCCTTCTCCTCCTTCTCCTTCTTCTTCTTGACAGGGTCTTGCTCTGTCACCCAGATTGGAGTGCAGTGGTACGATTTTGGCTCACTGCAACCTCAACTTTCCAGGCTCAGGTGATCCTCCCACCTCAGCCTTCCAAATAGTTGGGACTACAGGCATGCGTCACCACATCCAGCTAATTTTGTATTTAGAAACCCCATTTAGAGATGGGGTTTCGCCATGTTGCCCAGGCTGGTCTCAAACTCCTGGGCTCGAGCGATCCGCCTGCCTTGGCCTCCCAAAGTGCTGGAATCACAGGCATGAGCCACTGTAGCTGACCCAGATGCTTCATATTTTCAAAATGCAATGGGTTAACTCCCATTCAGAGATCTTGCCTGTGCCCTAAAAAACTCATCAGCCAAATTAAAGAACACAGGAATTTGTGTCTGTATATGACTGGGGAGGGGGTCTCCACATTCCCCTTTCTGAAAGAACAGTAGGTCCCTCTCTTGAGATTGCAGCTAACTACAGTCATTTTTTTTTTACTTTGAGCTAGTTACTTATTCTTTCTTATCCTCAGTTGCCCCATATGTAAAAATCAAGGCAGGTATACAGGTCTCAGATAATTCTGGTAAGTAAGAAATGAGCCAGGCGCAGTGGCTCACACCTGTAATCCCAGCACTTTGGAAGGCTAAGGTGGGCAGATCACCTGTGGTCAGGAGTTCAAGACCAGCCTGGCCAACATGGTGAAATTCTGTCTCTGCTAAAAATACGAAACTTAGCCAGGTGTGGTGGCTCACGCCTATAATCCCAGCTACTCAGGAGGTTGAGGCACAAGAATTGATTGAACCCAGGAGGCAAAGGTTGCAGTGAGCAGAGATCCCACCACTGCACTCCAGCCTGGGTGACAGAGTGAGACTCTGTCTCAAAAAATAACAATAATAAAAATAAATGAGATAATGTGTGAAAAATACCCAGTCCAATTCCAAGGTGATCAATTATAGATAGCTGTTGTATTTTTATTGTTATTGAAATCTCTGTATGTCAATATCTAGATGTATGTCAATATTTAAAACAAAGTCTACATCTATACATCAATATTTGAATATTTGTATGTCAATATCTAGATATCTATAGATCAATATTGAGAACTAAGGACCCTACCACTATTCTTTTATCCAGGCATGTGGCCTGAGAAGAATTTCTTAGCTAATAAATTGCAAGTCAAGAAATAAGAAAAATATAGCAGCATCTCTGTTTTCTGGACTACATATTCCATGCCTTTCAGCTGGAGAACCAAAACTCAAATGACATTAAAACAGCATAATAAGTGCTAAAGAGGATATATATTTTACATCAAATATATGAAATATTAATATTAATAATATTGATAATATTGATGTTTATATTAATATGTATATGCTTTTAATGGAAAATGTATTCATATAACTTGCATTTTAACATGTCACCCTCATGTAAGACTGCAGAGATGTTCATACCTTAATCTCCAGAATCTGTGACTATTTTACCTGACATAGTAAAAGAGACTTTACAAATGTGATTGAGTTAAGGGTTTTGAGATGAGAGAATTATCCTGGATTATTCAAGTGAGTTCAATATAATCACAGGGGTTCTTATTAGAGAGGGGGTGAAGAAAGAGAGAAAGAGGGAGAGGGAGAGAGGGAAACGGAGAGAGACAGAGGGAGAGAGACCGAGAGAGAGAGAGAGAGAGAGACAGAGAGACAGAGAGAGAGAGAGAGAGAGAGAGAGAGAGAGAGAGAGAGAGAATATAATGATACAAGCGGAGTTCCAGAGGAGAGACATTGCTACACTGCTGGCTTTGAAGATGAAGGAAGGGGCTATGAGCCAAGGAATGTGGGCAATCTCCAGAAGCTGGAAAAGGCAAAGAAACAAATTATCCCCTAGAACTTTTAGAAGAAATGCAGCCCTGTGGATCTATTTTAGACTTCTGACCTTCAGAACTATAAGATAAATTTGTATTACATTAAGCCACTAAGTTTGTGGTATTTTGTTACAGCTGCAGTAAGAAATGAATACATTGAAGAAATCTGATGTGACCTAGCATTTCTCACTGAAAGCCCTAGAAATATAAATTGGGATGTCTCATACTTCTCCTTTTGGACAAGAGTAGGAAGTTACCCATCTGTACCTTTACAGTTTGGAAACTGTGATGATGTATTGGAGACGTGTGTAGCAAACACCAACATAGCCTTGTTCTATTTTGTTACATATGCAAATTAATGTTTTTTAAAACAAAGATCCCATGTAAATACAACCTGGAGTTTTAGATGTCTATAATTATCTGCAAAATCTCTTGTTTGCAATTCAGGTGAGCTATTTGACAGAGCGGATTCCCTCAAAACTTGTAAGGTCTCAGAGAGATAGAGAACTTGGTCTAGCAGCTCCCTACTGTTCCTGATCTCCAAGGCAATATGGAAATGCAAAAAAGAAGGAGGAAGAAGAAAGAAAGGAAGGAGAGGGAGAAGGAGAAGGAGAAGAAGAGAGAAAGAAGAAAAGAAGGAGAAAGAGAAGGAGAGGGAGAGGGAGAGGGAGGAGGAGGAGGAGAGAAGGAGGAGGAGGAGGAGCTACTTTCTTTTTCAGGTAGTATATATTTTTTTTAATCTCAAATTTTAAAAGCCATCAGTTCCCTATAACTCCCAATCACTCACGGTGTCTTTCTTTGCTTTGGCTATTTTTCAAGAACTTTCTACCTACTTTTCTTTTCCTAATAGTGGTCTTTTCCCCTCTAATTTTCTCTTTATATTGGCTGTTATTTGACAGAAGAATAATCTGGAAAATTAGGAGTCTAGAAGTCCTACTTAGTGCTCTGGAAAACACCTTGCTGATTTCTTTAGGGTAGATGTGATCCTAAAACAAAATTTCCCAGGCCTTTCTGCAGACTTTCATGAAAACTTTTGTAGCACTAAAAGTAAACTTGTGGATTCTAAGCTTTCTGTGGGATCTTAGATCCAGGACTGGTCCAGAAAGTGCATTCTCTATGCATTATGTATTTCTAATTTGCTGTCCCCTGGTCCATTTCCTTAAATCCTCAATCAATACCAACTTTGACCAGCCCTGTTGCCTTGCTCCATCATCAGCTTCCTCCCCCTCTTTCCTTTATTGCTACTCCCTCCCACTCCTGCCATGTTCTTTTTCTTTTGTTTTCTTTCCTTATCCCTCTTTTTCTCCCTTTCTCTCCCCCTCTCAGCTTTTAACTAAGCCATTTGAAACAGTTTTTCCTAATCCTCAAATGTAGAAGGCTTATTATAATATTTTGCTGGAATAAGTAAATTTCCAAGATCACAATGGTCAGTCAGGAGTGCTGGTGACTTTGCAAAGGCCCTGGAGAATTTTTAACAGACTCCCTTTTGGGAATCAGCCATTACCATGTTAATGTCATACTGCAGTAGGGAGGCTGGCAGATGGCAATTCTGATGTAGTTTCACCCCCATTAACTTCATAGATTAGACTCTAGGTAAGGAAATACCCATGTGCACAAGAGCAAATAAATTATTAAATAAGGTAGCATCGAATGACTGGAATGGTTCTTTTGTAACCTTATGTTTACAGGGTCGTGTTCTACAAATCTATGGGAAAATCAGAGATTACATCCCAGGAGCATGAAAGTATAAGTGGTTAAGGATTTAGATGCTGCTTTCTCAGGGACTGAGTTGAATTCCTGCTTTGCCACTGACAAGCTCTTGTGGCTCTGAACAAGTAAATTCAACTCTCTGAGCCTTAGTGTCCTCATCTTAAAAAAAAAAAAAAAAATCTGCATAGTGGTTTACTTGCCTCCTAATGTTGTTTTGAGAATTAAATAAGAAAGTGCATGGAAAATACTTAACATGATATCTGCCCCATAATAAAACTTAACAATGGTTAGTTACTATTAGTTTATCATTGGGAAAGGTAATAGCAAACTAAAACTTTTAACTCCTCCATGCCTATATGATCAAACATCCATGACGACTCCATTCAGTACATATTAAGTCAGAAATGGAAGACTCTGAGATCTTATCTGACTTGTTCTGATGGGAGGCAAGAGGCTTTCTGGATTAGAGAACAGACAATCTATTAACTCGGACAAAAACAGCCAGAGCAAGCTTGGCACCAATTTCCCAAACCCTAATCCCCACGGGGCAATGGAATGAACACCACATGTTACCTGTAACCCAACAATTAGGAGACCTGAAGCTGGTATCTATCTCCTGCTGGCACTTCTGCCCATCCTCCCCTCCCAAAAGAGAGAAAGATGACTCATTAAGCAATCTCACCCATTATAGGGGAGGGGAAGGTCTTTAGCTTCACCACCTTGACAGTAAGCCAATGACTCTAACTTTAGGGAAACACTAGCTCTAGTTTCCAAGGCCTTTGCTTAGAAAACCTGAACCATGTAGAAACATGAAAGTAGTCATGGGGAATTATCTCCTAACTGGTATCATCTACATTATACAGATACAATGTTACATGTCCACTCAGGGATCAGGAGTAGGAGACGCCACAGCTGGCTCATCATATCAACTCTGCTTCTGTAATTTGTTCCCATACCAATGAATAGTATTATTTACTGGATTTGTAAGAGCCAAGTCTTAAAGTGCTTAGTTCAGATGAACCATTTGGATGTGCAGAGGAAAGTGACATAGGGTGCAAATTAATGACGTCGGCTCAGGGAAAATTTTCCTGCAACATACCCCTATCTTTTAGACGTATTATTTCCTTCTCCAACACTAAATTGACCTTTTATCTGTCCCACTTCTTCAGGACATTGTTAAATAATATTAAAAATAAATTTACTTTGAGGATGAATGCAATCTTCTAGGGGGTTTGTGCTTAACATAAGACAGTTAATCGATGGTTTAACACAATCTTGCAAATCCTAATGGAAAGTTTTAGACAGGTAGACATTTTGGTAGAAGGATATATCTCACACAAAACATATCTCCAATTAACAACTAAAAGCATATGTGTGTGAATTATTTTATTTAATCTATTAGAAAACCCAGGGCAGAGGCATTTCAGAGGAGGAAATACAGAGTTCAAGGTTAAATGCACATTAGAGGTTAAGCAGAGGTAAGCTGCAACATGGAGTCCAAGTCTTCAAATTTGAAGGATGCTGGAATTTTATCAACTCTTGCACGCTCCAGATCAGTGACCCAACTATAGCATATGTGTGGTGAGGGGAGGGGGGACAACTCATTAGGAGGGTCACCTTGTCAAACGCACCTGGACAGCGGTTCAAACCATGATCTCCTTCAGAGATTTTTGTTGCCCTCTTCAAGTGAAAGCCACACTGATGTTGGGAGCCTTGTTACTGATACAACAGTGCCCCAACTTTGGGGACATTTAGAGAGAAAAATCCCTGAGAACTACTAGTGCAATTTTATAGCTAACCAACATACTTTCAAATAGTTAATAGAAATAATTTCATTTAGTTAATAGAGACATTGTCATAAAATATAGAACATTTTACTGCATTCTATTGTAGAACCAGCTTGGTGGGTTATGCAGCATGCTTGCAAATATCCATATTAATATCTTTGTATAAATATCTCTTATTCTTGGTTTCCTTTCATTTAATCAGGTGTATAAGAGTTTTGTGTCTGTTTATCTTTTTACAATGACAACGAAAGGTTACATCCCAGATTGTAGAAGTCTGACTTAAGTACAGTACTGAAATTCTAATAATGATGAAAAATAACTAATCAGGGAGAACACTTTTAGACAAGATTACTCAAGGAGAAAATTGTTCTTGAAGGTATTAAGAGTACTGCTCTGCTCCACCAACGGGAAATCATGAAGCACATAAGAAAATCAGCATTAGCATTAGATAACATTCTTCCAGATGCCATCAAAGTTCTCTCTCATCTTTCATGAGTACAATACTCTGTTCCTCATCACCTGTTTTATTTGAATTAACTGCCAGAGAGAGGAGAGAAATGGCATCTGTTTCACTGCACTGCAATTTCCCAGAAGTCAGAACTTATAATGCAAAATACTTGAATTTTATGTATATCCTGAAGTGGGAACATCAAACAGAATGCAAGAAAAACAACAGACCTAGGTTTTATTCCTCTTCTGCCTAATTTTAAGTGCAGGAAGTCATCCTTTGCACAGTAGTTCAAGACTGTAAAAGTGACCTTGCAAGCTGAAACTGTGCAAAGTGATCTTAACAATCAACAGGGAAAATTATGATTATGCTGGAAATTATAAACTTTACATCAAAATATTGAGCACTCAGAAATAAAGCTACATACCTACAGTCAACTGATCTTTGACAAAGTCAACAAAAATATACACAAGGTAAAGGACACCCTTTTCAAAAAATGGTGCTGGGAAAATTGAATTGCCATATGCAGAAAAACAAAACTGGACCCCTATCTCTTACCACATACAAAAACCAACTCAAGGTGGATTAAAGGCTTAAATGTAAGATCTGAAACTATTTAAAAAATGCTAAAAGAAAACCTAGGGAAAACTCCCCTGGACATTGGTCTAGGGAAAGAACTGATGACTAAGACCTCAAAAGCACAAGCAACAAAACCAAAAATAGACAAATGAGATTAATTTAAATAAAAAGCTTCCACACAGCAAAAAAAAAAAAAAAATGAACAGAGTGAAAAGACAACCTGCAGAATGGGAAAAATATCTGCAGTTATGCATCCGACAGGAAACCAATATCCAAAATTTACAAGGAACTCAACAATTATAAAAAGCCCCAAATAACCCCATTAAAGTAGGCAAAGGACATGAATAGACATATTTCAAAAGAAGAAATACAAATGGCCAACAAGCAGATGAAAAAATGCTCAACATCACTAATCATGAGAGAAATGACAAAACCGCAATGAGATATCATCTTACACCAGTCAAAATAGCTATTCCTAAAAAGTCAAAAAATAATAGATGTTGATAAGGATGAAGAGAAAATGGAACTGTTATACACTCCGGTGGAAATGTAAATTAGTACAACCTCTATGGAAAACAGCATGAAGATTTCTCAGATGACTAAAAATAGAACTACCATTTTATCCACCAATCCCACTACTGAGTATCTACCCAAAGGAAAAGAAATCATTATATCAAAATATAGTGATTTTGCATGGGTATGTTTATTGCAGCACTATTCACAGTAGAAAAGATATGGAAGCAACCTAAGTATCCAACAGATGATTGAATAAAGAAAATGTGATATACACATACAATGCAATACTAGTCAGCCATAAAAAGAATGCAACCATGTTTTTTGCAGCAACATGGATGAAACTGGAGGCCATTATCTTAAGCGAAACAACTCAGAAACAGAAAGACAAATACTGCATGTTCTAACTTATAAGTGGGAGCTAAGTAATGTGTGCACATGGACAGAGTATGGAATGATAGACATTGGAGACTTGGAAGGTTGGGAGAGTGGGAGTGGAGTAAGGGATGAGAAATTACTTTTTAAATAAACTACTTTAGATTCAGGAGTGCATGTGCTGGTTTGTTATTAATATATAGGTAAACTGATGTCACAGGAGTTTGGTGAACAGATAATTTCATCACCTAAATACTAAGCATAGGCAATAGTTATTTTTCCTGATCCTCTCCCTCTTCCCACCCTCCTCCCTCAAGTGGGCCCCAGTGTCTGTTGTTTTCCTCTTTGTGTCCATTGGTTCTCATTATTTAGCTCCCACTTATAAGTGAGAACATTAGGTATTTGTTTTTCTGTTCCTGCATTAGTTTGTTCAGGATAATAGCCTCCAGCTCCATCCATGTTCCTGCAAAGGACATGATCTCATTCTTTTTTATGGCTGCATAGTATTCCATGGTGTATATGTACCACATTTTCTTATCCAGTCTACTGTTGATGGGCATTTAGGTTGATTCCATGTCTTTGCTATTGTGAATATTGCTACAATGAACATGAGTGTGCATGTGTCTTTATGGTAGAAAAATTTATGTGCCTTTGGGAATATACCCAGTAATGAGATTGCTAGGTCACACTGCTTTCCACAATGGTTGAACTAATTTACACTCCCACCAACAGTGTATAAGCATTTCCTTTTCTCTGCAACCTCACCAGCATGGTTTTTTTTTTTTTGTTTTTTTTTTTTTTGTTTTTTGACTTTTTAATTATGGTCCTTCTGACTGGTGTAAGATGATATTTCATAGTGGTTTTGATTTGTATTTCTCTAATAATTAGTGATGCTGAGCATTTTTTCATATGCTTGTTGGTTGCATGTATGTCTTCTTTTGAAAACTGTCTGTTCATGTCCTTGCCCACTTTTTAATGGGGTTGTTTGGTTTTTACTTATAAATTTAAGTTCCTTATAGATTCTGGATATTAGACCTTTGTCAGATGCATAGTTTGCAAATATTTTCTCCCATTCTGTAGGTTTTCTGCTTACTCTGTTGATAGTTTCTTTGGCTGTGCAGAAGCTCTTTAGTTCAATTAGATACCATTTGTCACTTTTTGCTTTTGTCGCAATTGCTTTTGGTGTCTTCATCATGAAATCTTTGCCAGTTCCTATGTCCAGAACGGCCCAAGTTATCTTCCAGGGTTTTTATAGTTTGGAGTTTTATATGTAAGCCTTTAATCAATCTTAAGGTGATTTCTTTATATGGTGTAAGAAAGGAGTTCAATTTCAATCTTCTGCATATGGCTATCCAGTTAACTCAGCACCTTTATTGAATAGGGAGTTCTGTCCCCATTGCTCGTTGTTAGCTTTGTTGAAGATCAGATGGTTGTGGGTGTGTGGCATTATTTCTGAGCTATCTATTCTGTTCCATTGGTCTATGTGTCTGTTTTTGTACTAGTACCATGCTGTTTTTATTACTGTAGCCCTGTAGTGTGCTTAAAGTCAGGTAACGTGATGCCTCCAGCTTTATTCTTTTCGCTTAGGGTCACCTTGGCTATTTGGGCTCTTTTTTGGTTCCATATGAATTTTAAAAGTTTTTTTTCTAGATCTGTGAAGAATGTCAATGGTAGTTTATAAGAATAGTATTGAATCTGCCATTTCTTCCAGTAGTATGGCCATTTTCACAATATTGATTCTTCCTATTCACAAGCATGGAATGTTTTTCCATTTGTTTCTGTCATCTCTGATTTCTTTGAACAGTGTTTTGTAATTTTCATTGTAGAGATCTTTCAACTCCCTGGTTAACTGTACTGCTAGGTATTTTATTCTTTTTGTGGCAATTGTGAATGGGATTGTGTTCCTGATTTGGCTCTCAGCTTGGATGTTGTTGTATAGGAATACTACTGATTTTTGAGAAATTAATGGAAACAATGTACATTATTTGGATGATGGCTACACTAAAAGCCTAGACTTCACCACAACAGGATATATTCAAGTAACAAAGTTGTACTTGTACTCCTTAAATGTATATAAATACAAATTAAAAATCTTTAAAACTCTTTTAATGTCAGTTACAAATGCATAAGGAAATGAAAAATACTAAAGCTAATATTAGTACACTGTAATTTAAAACATAGAAAATCAAAGTGTTTTGTTTATTTGTAAAACACCATTATGTAACCTACAATAAAAGTACCTTGCCTGGGAATATTGTCATATTCTTTTCTAACTTTGAATCTGCTTTTAACATTTTGTCCTTTGTATCTTCAACATCATGAATTTTCTCTGTGAATTCCTTTAGTGTGAAGTTTTCTTGTTTTGTTTTGTTGGCATTTCTTCCTCTGGGACATCTTCATTCTTCTTGTCTCAACCACATTCCTCATTTACGTCCATAAGTTTCCCTTCACTAAATTCCTCTAGTTGCAGGTCTGCAGGCTCTCTAATGGTAGAAGCATCGGTGTCCCCACAGTCAGCTATTTCTGCTGTTAACTCCTTTTATGTTTGATTCCAATTTCATTTCCAATGTCATCATGTTTCATGTCTTTGCCACACTTTCATTTTCATTGGCCAATTCTCTCTTCCAATTATCTATTCTGTATACTATCCTGTGAGTTTACTACTGGGAGACAAGGAGGCAACACAAGTACATGTTTTACTGTCTATACATAAATTGAAGAACAGATGCATAGTGACCACTCATGAATAGAATTTGAAAGAAGTCATGTCCAATTAGCCAAATACACCATATACCAGATGACCAGTTTGTTTAAAGCCAATTAACTGAAGGATCAATTCACAAAATTTTTAATTTGCCAAATAACCAATTGATTGAATTTGTCAAAATTACTCATTGGCTAAAATCTCCCTTTAAGGAATAGTGTTCTTTAATATGGTCAATGAAAATAAATGCTGTATTCTTGGAATTATAGTCTTCTTAACCATAGTAAGTAAAAATATAGAATAATTATGCTTTAGAATATACTTAAGAATATATTCAATAAATTCAAAATATAAAATCCTTATAATTAATATATTTAATAAATAACTTCATTAACATGGTTTTCACAAATAAGAACATTAATAAAAAATATCTTAATGAAGTTGAAACTGCCCAAAAACTAAGAACTTTTAACAAGTTAGTGTGTCTATGGAAAATACATCAGTTAACTAAGATTCAAGGAGAATTTTCTAGGAGACAGGAAAATGCCACCCCAAAATATACAAGATTGTTGAGTGAAGGCAATCAAGAAGAAGCAGATGCAGGAAAGTTATTTTATTTGCCTAAAAGAAAGACATATATTTATAAAGACAAAAGTATCTTGTCCCCTTTCTACCAGGAAGAACAAGTGTTAACCACTAAAGATGACTCTAGACCCTTATCAGCCTGAAGATGGTACCAGAGGAATCTATACCAACAAACTTTCCTAAGTAGCCTTTATCTGCCAGTTATTTGTCTAGCCACAAGCTGCTGTCCCTAGAGACTCAAAGTTCTTTTCCTTTGTCTTGTCACTTCTCTGAAAATTTTTATTCTTTGTTGAAGATGCAACATAAGCTGAAACTCAAAGCGTCTTTGAGAAGTACTCATTCTCTGAATGTCTTCCTTGCATATACGAAATATGAATGTTAAACTTCTGTTTTCCTCTTGTTATTCTGTCTTATGTTACAAGGGTCCATTCCCACTAAGAATTTATGAGGGTTGAAAAAAGAAAGTTATTTTTCTTTCCCTAAAATATATTCTTAAAATAAGTGTTTGGTAAACTTATAAACTTTGATAAATTGGTCACTGGGCTATTTGGCCATTGGCAAGAGCTCTAAGCAAGGTAGCTCTTTTTCAGAAAACTATATCAGACCCCACCTTTCTGCCCCTCCTTCTCCCACCATCTCTCCTCTAGACTGGTTTTGATGTCCTTACTGTGTACCCCCCAATATCATGTACTCCTCTATCAGGGTAATTATTGCACTTTTAGCCTTACTTGAACGTCTACCTTCCCTCTATCCACTGCAAGCTCTGCCAGGTCAGAGACCAAGTCTGCTGTGTTTATTTTTGTGTTCTAGCACCTAACACAAAATAAATACCATATCAATAAGTAACATTATTGAGCACTTCCTCCAAGCTAGGGACCATAGCTAGTCCTCTGCATGCATCATTTCCTTTACCTCTTCATACAATCCTATAAGGTGGGTGAAATTATTGTTCCTCATTTTACAAATGAGGAAGCCAAAGTCGAAGTCAAAGAGTGAATGAATACATGATAAAATGGATTCCAGAACCAGCTAAGCAGCCTCTCAGCATTAGGAGTCCCATAAACATATGTTGAATTAGTTAAGCATTTACTAACATTTGTATGTAGAGCAACTGCTTGGGAAACTATTGTGTGCTGGTAACTTCTGCCTACATTGCGTCCATGGAGCACAAGCAGGGTCCTTGTACTTCAAGAGCAGGCTTTGGGGCCAGGCGCGGTGGCTCATGCCTGTAATCCTAGCACTTTGGGAGGCCGAAGTGGGTGGATCATTTGAGGCCAGGAGTTGGAAACCAGCCTGGCTAACATGGTGAAACCCCATCTCTACTAAAAATACAAAAATTAGCAGGGCATGGTGGTGGGTGCCTGTAATCCCAGCTACTCGAGAGGCTGAGGCAGGAGAACTGCTTGAACCCAGGAGGCAGAGGTTGCAGTGAACCGAGATCATGCCACTGCACTCCAACCTGGGCAACAGAGGGAGCTCTGTCTCAAAAAAACAAAACAAAACAAAACAAAAAAAACAAAAAAACAAAACAAAACAGGAGCCATCCCTGGGATGCACTGCAGAGCTAGTCCAGTAGCAAACTGCCTCTTCTTTCTTAATCAGGAAGATAGAGATCAAGAAGTCACCTCTGGAACTGTTGGCTCCAGGGGCTGCAACATTCATGCTACGTCTGCACCAAAATGAAAAGAAAACAAAACAAAAGGAATGTCCTGTGCCCTGCCTGTCAACCTGCATGCTGGGATCTTCAGTAATCCAGAAACATGAAACACCAATGTGTCCACAACTAGTTTTGCCAACTATGGCAAAGAGCAAAAGCCAGCATTACCCCACTCCTGCCTTCTAAATTTCTCATGAGTGCATCTGATTAGTGGAACATAAGGCATACCTGGACTGTAGCTGCAAAAGAGTCTGGAATTGTAGCTCTTGGCAGTCCCACATAGAAGGAGGATGCGATAGAGTATCTTTACTACTTTACTACCTTTACCATCCACAGTGAACTAATCCTGTGTTGTCACAATGTGGTACCCTGTGCATGGGAATATGGTGCTAGCATGTCTGGTTTATTTGTGCAGCAGATGGAAAGATTGTCCCTGATTCATCCACACTCTCCCACCTAACCTATTGTTATCTAAAAAACAAAAACCAAAACAAAATAAAAAACTCATAATTGGCATTGGGAAGGCCAAAGTTTGGAAAAGAACAAGTAGAACAGAGTTGAGTAATCTGGCTGACGTGGGTTCTAAACCTACAATCTTACTTTTATCAGCACACTGTCCCGATAAGCCAGCCTTCCCAGACTAGACAGTAACAGTTATCATAATCATCTTACCAGTCAGCCCTGGCTCCTTGTCATCATATAACCATGTGTTGGTGCCAACAGAACGAGCATTCCCAGTCAAATCCTCAGAAAGACATTCAAAAGATGACATACGGAGTAAAGGGCAACCCTAATAGAGATAAAGGAGCCCATTTACACTGAGACAAGCTGCCCAAGAGCCACAAATACATAAATATCTGCAGCAAAAAGTACTGAAAGTAATTTAAGATGAAGAATCAATTCAAGATGGAATAATTCAATTGTTTGATTAGGAGGAGGAGGAGGATCACAAAAAGCAGTACTTCCTGGCACATTATTCAGGGACTCATGGGGAAGGTAGGGAGTGATCCTTAGATTTGCACCATGCATGGCAAGAGTGAAGCATGAGGAGAGGACCTTGGTTGATTTGACACCAGAACAATATCTCCCACTACAACTACCAGGATGAGTCCAACCTGGGCTGATCCCCTTGAGCCAAAGAAACCCATCAAGTTTTCTGGCTGTAAAATGGAGGATCTAATATCTGTACCCAAACTTACCTCTCATGTGGCCCATCCCATGAGCTTTTAAAGTTTAGATTTTTTTAAGGTCTAAAATTTTGTGTTGCACGTCATGTTTATATTGATATTCTCCCTTAAATTTTCATTTTTGGGGGAACAAGTAAATACATTTTTACTGTACCTTACACAGGGATATATTTCTTTAATATCTTTATTTTACCAGCCAAATTTAATGTCCCTAATTCTCTTCCTTCCAACATTTGTATAAAATTTAAAAGGAGAGGAAATACAACAGTGAAAAGCTATTCTCTTAACATAATGATTTTAAAACGTTTACTGCCTGCCTTCTCCTTTGCAGGCATTGAATTCTATGTTTTGCATAACTTAACTCATTTAATACTCACACCAGCACTATAAAAAAAGCTCTACTACCATCCTCGTTTTAGAGTTATAGAAACCAAGACAAGGACGAGTTAAGTAACACAGCCAAGGTCACACAGATAGGAGTGCTGGAACCAGGCAGTTTCCCTGAGTCTGATCTCCAAAATTCATCACTATCCTTTCTTTCATCATTCAGTCTTTGTTCAACAAACATCTAAGGAATACCTTCTAAAGTGATACCCTCCTCTGAGAGCAAAGTGGGGGCAAAGAGAAGACCCAGACACTAGTTTTACAATGTGTACCCTCCAGTTGGGGGATTGTAATATATAAACAGGTCATCTGGTCCCAGGTCCCCATTCTTGACTACTATATATCCTGTCATTAAAGATAACTCATTTGTTTTTACTTCTTTGGTTACCACAAAACTGCACTTTTCCATAGCAATAAGTAATATTTCCAGTTTACTTCTGAAACTTGTTAGCTTTTCTTCCCCTGCTGGGAAATGGTTCCCCAGGAAGATTCCAAGTGTTTCAAAGGCAAAATTTACACACAGACCTTAAGAGTGCACATCAGCTGGTGGCTTGTGGTTCTTTCCGTTTCGCTTTGCTTTTCAAAAGATGGAAGGGGGCCAAGTAGGCATTTCAAAATAGCTGAAGTCCAAGGAAATAGAAATCAATTCAAATTAACACAAGTATTTACTGGGGGTGATTTTTAAATCTTACAAATGTTGAAATGTCTAAGGAAGGAAAATGAATTATGGTGACAGTATATTTGTTAATAGTTTTTGGTTGCATGCAGCAAGGTTGCATGCAGCAAAAATCAACTGAGCTGGTTTAGGCAGAAGGGGTATTTGCAGGGTGTCTCATAGAACCAAGGAGAGGAATTAAGTTGGACCTTAGGGAGGCAACAGGAACAAGAACGAGAAAGGAGGTAAAACAAAATTTTAAAAGGCTGTGTGTGTGTGTGGGCATGTGTGCATGCATGCACATCTGCATGTGTGCATAAATTGCATACCCATTGAATGGCTTTTTCTGCTTCTTCATGTGGCATCTAACCTTAAAGATCATCCACTTAAATGTTATCATTTCAAGAACACTCAGACTCCAACTAACTGTCTTTCAATGCCAATTTAAGTTCTCAGAAGATAATCTCATTGGCTCAGTTTGGGTCATGTGTACTATCCTGATCTAATCCATTTTAGCCACAGTGGGCATGGTAACATGTCATAATCAAGGCTTTCCAGAGGATCATCCACAGATCCAATCTTTCAAAAAATATGCATTAGGTGTCTACTAGACTGGATGCTGGGGACACAGCAGTGATGGATGTTTGCATTCTTCTGGGCAGATCTTAAAGGGAGAGTATAGTTTATGACCTACACAAATTCCCAAAAGATTTCTACTACACAGTCTCTAAGTTTTTAAAAATTATTTTACATCATGAAAACTCATTACCTCATACAGTTTCTCTAAAATCCTAATCCCTAATCTCAGTCTTTAGCCTGTATGCATTCACTCCTGTCCATTCTCACACTGCTATAAAGACATACCTGAGACTGGGTAATTTATAAAGAAAAGAGGTTCAAGAGACTCATGGTTCTTCAGGCTGCACGGGCATCTGCTTCTGGGGAGGCCTCAGGAAATTTACAATTTACAATCATGGCGGAAGGCAAAGGGGAAACAAGCATGTCTTACATAGTGAGAGAAGGAGGAAGAAAGAGAGCAAAGGGGGAAGTGCTACCCACTTTCAAACAACCAGATCTCAAGAGAACTCACTCACTATCATGAGAAAAGAAAAGGGAAAATCCACTCCCATGATCCAATCACCTCCCACCAGGTCTCTTCCCCAACATTGGGGATTACAATTCAACAAGAGATTTGTGGGGACACAGAGCCAAACCTAATCAACTCTTTTCTTTCAACAACATTTATTGAAGCCTTTTAGTATGTTAGATGCAAACCTGGATGCTGACAAACTAGAATTTCCTAGTCTTAAAGGGTTTAAGTCTCTCAGGAGTGATTCAGATTTATGAACAAAATTTGGCCATTTACTAAGGTGCAAAGACAAACATATATGTAAAATACTGGGGGACTACAGGGCAAGGAGGTACGTTGAACCCTGGGGCCAGGAAGGGCTGATAAGGTGATTTTGCGTTAGTCTAACTTTATATAGAACGTACTAGAAAGAATATAATGAAAGCCTAGGTACATAGTATACATTAGCAGTGTTGGAAACCCTGGTGTCTTGAGTTTCATTTTAACAACATACCATGTTCTAACCTTACTTGGAAATGCCCTCTAATCGCTATCATCCTTCTGATGGGTCAAGGCTGAGAGTGTGGTTGGTGCTCCTTAATTCTTCACAATTATTCTTAAAACTTCAACCATTCAGTACTTTGGACTAGGATCTGGGACTGGCCCCACCAAAAAGCTAAACCATTTGCAACTCTCCTTTAGAAGGGTGGCATACATCACAACTGCACCCAAGTAATAGTACCTGAAAACCACCCTTCAACTGCCTTAGAAAGGCCTAAAATCTTTTTAGATTAACCATCATAATATTTAATTATACCTACGCTTAATCACTCCTTTCCTTTTCAGTAAAAACATCTAAGTTTTGTTCTGGATCTTCTTTGCACTCTGAATTAAAGATTCTTCTGAATCACTCTAGGATCAGAATTATAAGATTTTTCCTACAACATGATATCATTTTATCATGTTTGGTTCTGACATACCATTTCAAAGATTAGTGGTTTTTCAGTTATTTTGGGTTTTCTCTGTCTACCAAGCTCTCATTCTGCAAGCTTGGTGCAGATGTCTTTTTAATCTCACCATAAGGCATCAGAAGAAAAAACTTAGATCGCTATAGATTTCCTACTCTTTTCTTAGATAACTGATTATCAAACTTCAGCATGCACCAGAAACACTTGGCAGGCTTGTTAAAACACAGATTTCTGGGCTCCACCCCCAGAGTTTCTGATTTAGAAGGTCTGGGATGGACCTCAAGAATTTGTGTTTCTAGGTCAGGCGCAGTGACTCACGTCTGTAATCCCAGTACTTTGGGAGGCCAAGGCGGGCAGATCACTTGAGGTCAGGAGTTTGAGACTAGCCTGGCCAACATTGTGAAACCTTGTCTCTACTAAAAATACAAAAATTAGGCGGGCATTGTGGCTCATGCCTATAATCCCAGCTACTTGGGAGGTTGACAAGAATTGCTTGAACCCAGGAGGTGGAGGTTGCAGTGAGCCAAGATCGTGCCACTGCACTCCAGCCTGGGCGACAGAGTAAGACTCTGTCTCCAAAAAAAAAAAAAAAAGAAAACCAAAAAAACAAAAAAACGCTGTTTCTAACAAGTTCCCAAGTGATGCTGATGCTGATGCTGTGGTCTAGGACTACACTTGAGAACCACTTTCCTTAGGTCTTCTCTAAATGGTTTGTTGAAATATCAAGGGCTAAAGGTGACCCGTTGTGCCATCAAGAATAATGACTGTGTCATGGCACATTCTGCTAAACTGATTTTCAGCTGATCAGATAAATTAATTTTCTGTGGAACCCACTAAAAACTTTTTGGCTAGTTGTATCAACTAGAGATCTCTGGTATGAATATCCAATAAAAATTTTACCAATCTTCCATCAATGTAAAAATCCTGCATTCACTTTTCACATAAGTATAATTATATCATTGCAAAAGAAAGTACATGCATTTTTATGTAACTTGTGTTTTAAAATGATGTGGGTGGCAGAAATAGTAATAAATAGCATCTAAGCAATGCACTTCATTCCCAAACTGGTACTTTTGAACTTAACATTTTTAACAGCTTTAGGATTGGCAGCATAATTTTAAAAATTATTTTTAATTGTGGTAAAATACACATAACATAGAATTTCTCATCTTAATCATTTTTAAGTGTACAGTTCAGTAGCACTTAGTACATTCACATTGTTGTGCAACTATCACCATCATCCATCTCCAGAACTCTTTTCATCTTATAAAACTGAAACTCTGTAACCATTAAACAACAAATCCCCATTCTGCCTGTCCCAAAGTCAGACAACTACTGTTCTCCTTTCTGTCTTTCTGAATTTGCTACAATTTCTTAAAGTGCCTAAGTGGATAAATGCAAACCAATCGAGACTTTAAACTAGCCGAGCATAAAACTATACCTATAAACCATTTGCAGGAGAATAGAAAAGATGGGCAAACCAGTATGAGATTTATCAAAGCTAGTAGCACATGGTGGTGAAAATTTCCTACTAAATTATATTGTTGCTAAGTAATCTGCCATAACACCCTCTCACCCTCTTCCCACAGTGCATGTCTCATTTCTCACCAGGTGCTAAATGGTTTTTGTAGCATTCATCTCCTTGGACTTAAGAACTCTAATGATCCAGTAACAGCAGCAGAATACCAAAATACCACGAAGGCCATCGTTTTTTTCTTTTCCTTTTTTCTTTTCCCCTCATCTTTGAGACCCTGACATCATGTCATCAGCATCAGGTGTAGAAAAAAACCTGCAACAGGCCAGAGCTGGCTGATAACACAGGCCAGGTTTGTGGGGTCGCAGCACAGAAGTGAGCCAGCATTCCTCTGAATGCCTGGATGCAGAGTTCAAAGGAAACATCCAGTACATTCTAACTTTAGTAAATCCCCAGGCCAAAGGTAGACTTTTCAGTAAATTAATAATCCCTGAGTGACATCCAATGAGTTCTTTCAAAGACATTTTGCTTCACCCTGCCCTGACCCCTGACCTACTTTTCACTCCTTGCCAAATGAACGGAGCCCATGGTAGTGACTTTTCCATTAAGATTTGGCCTCTCTCACTAAGCAGAGACCTTGAGAACACCAGATAATCAATTTACACTTAGGCTTTTCTGCAAAAGTGGAATGTTTTGATGCCTTTAATTTTATATTATTGACTTTAGCAAAGTTTACCTTAACAAAAATGCTAAAAATAAAGGTTCAGCTGAAAGCAAAAGTGTTTCATAAACACCTTGTGTGTTTGTTCAAATAAGGAGCTCCCAAATTATATCCTTAATGCTATACTTTTCTTTCCCCAATAATATAGAAGAGTAATATTATTAATGAGTCAAAAGTAAAAATTTATTGGTAACTATAAATGTACAATTGAAAGTCTAGTTGTGGGGTTAAGCTGTATGTTGCATTGTAATAAAAGAGGAAATACTAAGTTGGATGAAGGAAAAGAACTGATATTTACTGAGCCCTTATCACGTTCTGGGAACTCTACTAGATCTTGTGCTTAATTTCATTTAGTACAACTACAATAACTACTATCCCCCAATTTTGCAGATGAGTAACTTTTTCAAGGTCACATAGTTGATAAATGACCAAATCCAAATTCAAATCATGCTTTTGTATTCATTTGTTCATTCAAAATTAGTTATTGGGCACCTATGAAGAGCCAAGTGCAGAGGGTCCCATCATTACTCTTCATGAAAGTCCTAATATGTGGAAAGCACTCCTTTATGTGAACTATAAAGAGTATTCATGCCAACCTAAATGCTCAAGTGACATTACTGTCTTTATATTGACTATAGAAGATAAAGAGGATAATAATGGGTCCAAAGTCACAGGCTAGGAAGTGAAGAAGCTAAGTTTTGAATCTAGGTCTGTCTGTTACAAAAAGCAATGCTTTAATTATTGTGTTATAATCAATCTCTGTTATGGATTGAACATTTGTGTCCCCACCCCCGCCACCAAATTCGTATGTTGAAGCCCAAGCCCCCACTGTAATGGTATTAGGAGGTAGGGCCTTTGGGAGGTGATTACGACTAGTTGAGGTCATGAAGGTGGAGCCCCCATGAATGGGATTAGTGCCCTGTTAGAGTCCCCAGAGAGCTTGCTTCCACTTAGTGCTCTCTGCCATGTGAGGACACAACTGGAAGACAATCATCTGCAATCCAGGAAGTGAGCCCTCACCAGGCACCAGATCTGTCAGCACTTTGATCTTGAACTTCTCAGCCTCCAGAACTTTGAGAAATACATTCCTATTGTTTAATCCACCCAGTATATGGTATTCTGTTGTAGCAGCCTAAACTGACTGAGACACTCTGAGCCTCAGTCTCTGCCTACAAAATAGGCTCATAGCAGCTCTATTCACAATAGCCAAAAGGTGGAAACAACTCCAATGTCCATCAAGGGATGAATGCATAAACAAAATGTGGTCTATCCATATGGTAGAATATTATTTAGACATTAAAAGAAATAAGGTACCCAACACAGGCTACAACATACATGAACCACAGAAACATTATGCTAAGTGACAGAAGCCAGACACAAAAGACTATATATCATATAATTCCATTTATAGATATGTCTAGAATTATAGAGACAAAAAGTAGATCCGTGGCTGCCAGGGGCTGGGGAAGTGACTGCTAATGGACATGGAGGTTTTTGGGTGGAGAGTGATAAAAGTATTCTAGAATTAGGTAGTGGTGATGGTTGGACAATCTTGTGAATATACTAAAAAACACTGAATTGTACAGTTTAAACTGGTGATTTTTATAGAATGTGAATTACATCTCAAAAATAAATAAATTAGCAAATATAGGACTAATATGAGTACCTAACTCCTAGGATTGTTGTGAAAATGAAATGAAGCAGTTCCAGGGAAGTACTTAGCACAGAATCCAGGTCCATTAAGGCCCTCACCAAATGGTGACCTTAAAAAAGTAGGGAAAGGGCTGGGTGGTGTGGTTGGTCACAGCCCTGTGGCAAATAGATCACTCCCTGCCCCTTGATCCTTCCTCCATTCTTCTGTCCATGGAGCCTCAGAGCCCCTGTCCCATTGCTGGTTCCCAAACCTGGTCACCATCCTCTGCTGCCTCCTGTTCTGCTGACACTCTCTGCCCCTGCCTCCCCACCCCCACCTCACCACCCACCTTCCTCCCAGTGAGAGCAAAGAAGGATCAGTCTCTGTGTGTTCTTCATCTGGGGATGTGGTTCCCTTGTTGCAACTTCACCTGGTGCTGCCAACTGGACATGAGAACTCACAACCTGAAACAAGGGGATAAAAAATGCCAGGACATGCAAGGTTCTTAATAAATGACTAGAGGAGAAGAGAAAGGAAGGAACTTCTCTCTTGAGGAAATGTGAAAATAAATGTGAATATGTAAGATATATTTGAGAAACTGCAAACAAGTCAAATAGCTCACCAGATCCCTATGGAAAGAAGAAAGGAAAGACAAGTGTGCAGGAGATCATGAGGGGTCTCCTTGGCCCTGCTGTGATGTTTGAACACCATGGGACTCTCCTGAAGAATTTAACTAAGGCAACACCATGATCAGAATTCTACTTTTGAAAAAATATTCTTGCAGCATGAAACAAATAACAAGGCCATCAGCAAAGAAAGACATTCAAGGGGAAAGAGTGGGCAATTCTGAGTCCAGTTTGGGTCATTTTGAGTTGGATGTGTGTATGGGACTGGAGACAGAGCTTTCTGGAAGAGACTGAGTAGGGCTCAGTTTGGAGTATCAGAGGGAGCCCTAGGAGAGAGAATGCAAACAACCCAGGTGGTAGAGGAAGCAGGAGTATGGTTGAGATCTCCAAGACGGGGAGCAGAGCAAGACACAAAATGGGCTGTGGAAGGAATTCCAGCAAACTCTGACTTTGAAGGGTGGTGAGAAGAAAGCAGGGTCTCTGCACAGAGCACATGTTAACAGCCATTGTTTCCAGAGTCTGGTGTTCAAATCCTAGCTCTTCTAATTCCAAGCAATAGAATTTTTTTTTGAAGAGTTGTGTGCTTTTTCTTCACATCTGTATTTCACCCCTGGAGTACTGAAACCATCATCAACGTTCAACAGTTTTCAAATTTTCAATTTGCAAAATTCTTCGCTGCATATATTTCAATATGAACAAACGTTGGGATGGGCAGGTATACCTATAGCTGGCATGCAGAAATCACCTGACTATATAGCACCATCAGTTTAGTCCACCAACACGTTCATAGATTGTGTTTATTTTTGTTTTTCATTTTGAAATTTTCATCTGGTTTTACACTGTTGCAGAGCAAATTAGACAAGAAACATACATTGTGCAATTTATGTGGCTACTGCACATAACTGTGATTGTCCCATCTCAATCTTAAGGACAAAATATTTTCACCCCTGTGAAGCTGAAGGCACAACATAAGCAACTTGTGCAAGAATCCATCAATTGCATTCAGAAAACTAGTCACCTCTCTCCCTGCTTCCTTCTTGCTGACTTAGACCACTCTTTTTTTATTCAGCAAATGATTGTCTAGTAGCCTAAACAATAAGGAAGCAAGAGCAGAAGAGTGGCCATATTTTGAACTGTCTTTCCAAGAAATTATTTGCTTTTTCTGAAACGTGTATTTAAAAAAAAAATAACTAGTTTAAAATATTGCTTGTCTCCACGTATTCAAATTGAGCAGATGTAAAGGAATACATTAAATCAGTTTTTTAAAGATATGCCCATTAAAGACACATTCAGACGTGATTGAGCACTTAAACTCTTTATCGTAAATGGGAGCCTTCCTTAAATACCTCTGATTATCACTTCGGGTAGCCTGTCAGTTTCTTCAGAACCAAATATAGCCCCAGATTCCCTCTTCCTTTCTGCCTGAAAATCCTGAACTAAGAAACACACAGCCATCTGGTTCGCCTTTGGAATTGCTGTGTATTATAATATACAATCACATATGATAAAAGAAAATGTAGGAAACATATGGTGCAAGAGTCCGAAGGTATTTGAATGATTACACCAAGAGCCATTTTAGCTCATTTTATACATGGACAGAATTTTAAAAATTCTGCAAAGTCATTTGCAACAGTATATTTGTTTGCCCAGCATGATTGCATTCGTAATCCATTCTTTTGATGTTAAATCAGAAAGTAACAGTGGAGCGGGCTGACCATAAATCAACAGGTTACAACTGGGTCTCTCTGGCACTCTCCTCCACACAGAATGTCATGTCAACTGGCACATATTGAGGCAATTCTATAAATTGGGTTATCTTGGGGAGGGGAGAAACGAGCAAGAAGAAAAACGATGGAAAAAGAGCATAGCAAGCTCAAAGAAGCTCTGCATTCCTGATAAGGATCAAGACTCCTCAGTCTCTGTGATTTACTATGTCCATAGTTTCGTCTACCCTGGTAGACACCTTGGCTCCAGATTTTTCAGGATGTATGTTTTTAGTTCAGTGACACTCAATAACAGCATGGTAGGACTGATTTACCTTGATTACAGAAGAAAATCATGTATTTTCCCCTATAAAATTGTATTTGCTTTCCAAAGCAGAATCTTCATGTGTTCTCTCAACCCAAGACTTCTAAACATTACCTTACTTTTTATTTAACAATTACTTATATAGTGTTTACCACATTCCAGGCATTGTTCCAGGGGCTTGCACATATATGAATCCTTGTAATGTAAGTCATTTAATACTCAAAACAACCATATGACATAGGTAAAATTATTCTCATTTGCAGATAGGAAAATTGAACCACAGAAATAACCTGCCACAAATCAGGAGGTGGCAGATGTGGTACTCAAATCCATTTCTTGAATCATTTTGTCTGAAATAAAGAAAAGAAACATACTTGGTAATCTCAAGTAAAAGGGGGTATCTTATAATACACATGAGCTGATTGGAATTAACCCTGGAATCTGAGAGCCTCCAGTCAGTTTTAGGGACTAGAACTCTCTCTCTCTCTGCCTCTCTCACATGCATCATGATCTATCTCTCCCAGAATCTCCCCTTCTCCCTGCATGTCTGTGGCCCCATGTCTCCATCTTGCTTGTGGCTTCTTGTGGCTCCTACTCTTCTTCACAGATCCTCTCTTTTTCAGCTTTGCTCTATTGCTTGCTCTCTCTCTCTCTCTCTCTCTCTCTCTTTGACTCAAAATTCTCCAGAAAATGGCAGGTAGTTCTGCGAAGCCAGGCCACACTGCAGTTCCCCAGACAGCCTGGTGTTGCCCTCTCTTGAGTCAAGCCCACTCCTGCTAACTGGACTAATTAGATGCATGGGCTAACTAGTCTCCAGAGAGGTCTCCCAATGGTTCTTCCCACCCCAGATGTGCCCGCCACACCTCCCAGTGAGAGATGAGTATATTTCCCCTTCCCTCGAATCTGGGCTGGACTTGTGCTTTGTTTTGGCATGTGGTGGAAGACACATTGTGGGACTTGTGAGCCCAGGACATAATACTGACAGTTGTCATTTCCACCTTTCTCCTGAAAATAAGCCACCATGTTAGAAGTCTCACTGCCCAGATTAGAAAGAACCCAACCCCTTACACCATGTTGCAAGGAAGACCAAACTACCTATATAGAGACAAAGAAATTAAAGGAGAAAGAGAGAGAGATGGGGAGAGAGACAAAGAGAGACTAATTGGCCTAGTAGAGGAAGACTGTGGCCCCAAAAATATAAGCAAACCTTTCTTGGATGTTCTGGCCCAGCCCACTGCCAGGGGATGCAACCAAATAAATGACCCTAGCTGATACACATGGAACAGAAGAGCCATCCTTCTGAGCCCTGCCCAAATTCCTGACCCATGAAATTGTGAGAAATAATAAATTGTTACTGTTTCAAGGTTCTAAGGTTTGGGCTATTGTGTTACACAGCAAGAGATTACTGAAACAGTGGGCTAGTCCATTTTTAATAACATTTTTGTAAAAAGAAACATGGAAAGCATAATAGCCAGATAGCCAGGTGGATGTCTAGAAGATGCCTATCAACGGGGCCACAAATGAAGCCCAGGAGAAGCAAGGACCCCTGGCTACAACAGGACCTGCCTTTCTCTCCTAAGTCATTCCTGCCTCACACCAACCCTGTGAGCTAGTTAGGCTTTTCCCAGCGTAAGACTGCTAATGCAACTTCTGTGAAGTCACTTATCTAAGATCAAAATTGGCTTCCATACCCCTGCTCTTTTCTATATATCATTTGGCCTCCCTTTCACTGACAAGACATTTGTCCCCAAAGCCACATGACCCAGCTTCCCAGCCACCAGAGGCAAGCCTGGCTGGACACATGGGCATGACTGATTGTAATCTCCCACATCTCACATTGCCAGGCAGCAGCCCTGCCTACAACTGCTTCACCAGAACCAAATTAGGACCCACTCTTATATCCCCGAAGGGCTAAGCGGGAAACCTCCTTTACAGTTGAACTGCTGCCACCGTCTCTAACATCAGCTGGAAACATTTATTGACCCTAACTATATGTCAAGTTCTGTGCTAGTAGCCCAGGATACAAAGAGATTAAAACTCCAAGGCCGACATCACAGAGGTTAATGGAGGAGGCAGATAAACACATAAACCATAAGAAGTAACACAAGGTAGCATATGCAAAAAGCTGAAAGAATCTTGTAGTAAAATAAGAGTTTGGGAACTTGGGTAAGACATTGGGATCAGTACAGGGATCCCTCTTAGAATGCAGAAGAATGAGCTAGAGTCTAAGGAGTAGAACTTGGAGTTCTCGAGTGAGAAAGAAGGAGTGATTCAAAACTCTAAGGACTGAACTTGTTTTTAAAATATATAATTATTTAAATTATTTGAAGTTACTCAGGGTTAAAAACAGATCTGGATTAATTTAATTACATAGATAAAATTCCTTCAAATAAGTATAAGCCTTCAAAGTAAGTTGCATGGTTTCTGTAGTATAGTGGTTATCACGTTCGCCTGACAATGTAAGTTGCATGAACAACTCTAGAAAGCAGGATAGTCAGTTAACTGTGTAAGCAAAAAGAAAACCTCTTGAGAGATCCTGGGCTGGCTGTCCAAGAATGTGGAAATCAGGACCAGTTACCCTCACACAAAGCAAAGGAGTTGACTTGTCAGATAGAGCTTTTGCCATCCAAGGACATTGGATACACTTCCTTGGCCCCGATCTGACTTTTGTGACTCAGTGCTGGCCAGCTACCAAGCATACTGCTGGGCTCTCATCTCAGCCTCACACTGGGTCTCTCCATTTGGTTTGCTCCAAGTTTTCTCTGCAGAACCAGGAGGTCACTAAATCCCCCTGTGTGGGCAGTGCCTAGAAGTTCCAGGAGTCAATGTGCTTGGAACAACCTTTAACTAAGGAGGGATGGGAGTTAGTAAGTACATGCCTCCCCCTCCCATGCACCAGAGCAGCAATTCTGAGACATGTTCTATATGGTTCTTTCTGAATCTCTGGTGGAACCAAGCCCCAGTTTTGCACAGCTGTAACCCCCTCATTAATGCACTCTTTATTAGTTTACCCACCCTCATTTCCTCCCTTTCCCTCCTCTCTCACTCCTGCTTCCTGCAGTAACGTCTCAAAAAACCTGCACCTAAGTCCTTATCACGGACTCTAATCTCAGGGGCTAAGAGACAGCAGGAAACCAAGGGTAAGAAAAGATGAGGTGCTGAAGGGAGATTATACACTTTGGGTGAAAAGTGAAAGGTTGACCAAAACCAGAAAGTTTTTCCAAAGATAAGCCTCCTAGATCCCATGTTGCCCCATAGCTGACCTTGCATAAAGAGGACTCTACCCATTCATTACATGTTGAAGAAATGAGCAACAATTAGCTGAAATCAGAACACTATAGTTAGGGCACTCTTCAAGAAAGTCTCTTTTAATAAAGGATGAAAAATGTAACAAACTATTGATGCACACAACTTGGACAGATCTCAAGGGTACGCTGAGTGTAAAAGCTAATCACAAAATGTCACATACATGATTCCATTTATGTGGTTATATACAAAATTATAGTGATATATAGGTTACATCCTCAAGATGGTTATATACAAAATTATAGTGAGGGAGAACAGATCGGCAGTGGTAAAGAGTTAGAGTTGCAAGGAGAGTGTTACTATTAAAGGGTAACATGAAGGCGTTTCCTTGTGGTGATGGAACAATTCTGTTCTGTATTCTGATTGTGATGGTCAATTGAATCTACACGGGATGAAATTTCATAGAAATAAACACACACACACACACACACACACACACGATTGCATTATTAGCACCAGTGTTAATTTCCTGGTCTTGTCAATGCACTATTTTTATGTAAGATATTATAATTGTGGAAAGTTGATTGAAGGGTACACAGGAACTCTCTGCACTATTTTTATAACTTCATGTAAGTTTTAAACTATTCCAAAATGAAGAGCTATAAAACTGAAAATTATTTTTAAAAACGGAATGCCAAAAGCCAAGAAAAGAGAGAGTAGGAGGAGGAATACAGTCAGTTTTTCCTTTTTTTCTCCCTCACAGGGCTATGTCAAGGGAGGGCCTGCCCCAGGATGTCCAGAATAAACATTATCAGTTATTATGATGTTTGTGATTATTATTGAGAAACACAATGCAAATTGTTACCCAGGCACCTAATAAGCTAAGAATTTAGTGAAGGCATTTATTCTACTGCTTAAGGTATAGGAGTTGAAGAATTATCTGAGCATTGTCTTTATTCTGATTCCCCTTGGCCCCAACTACTAAAGAGAATTCTAACTTGGCTGAATGTGATTTCATTAAAATGGAGAGGCCGATATCAGTGACCAGGAAACCAGGGTATCATCCAGTGAACTTCATGCAACAATGGCATTGAACCTGATCCTGATGAAAAGGATATCTGCCTGCCATATGCATAGCTTCTGAACAGAAGGCTATGGGCCTGAAATGTAGGTGCACACGTGCATGTCTGAGAGTGCCAGGGCATAAGCAAATATTTGACTAGAAGCCATATGAAGGGACCGACAGTTGGGGCCAGGTGGTGAAGAAAAGGCTAGCAGACCCGTGATGAGAGACTAAGTCACTGGGAGCAGATGTTAGAAACCAAAAGTAAGGTATCGGAAGGAAGGCAGAATTTGCAGAGAGCCTGTTGAGTTTAAATCTTTTCACACAAGTAATTAGGCACATCATCAATGGGAAACGTTTAATAATATATTAAAAATTTTAATGTTCTAAATGTTAATGAAACCATAAACATTCAAGTCATTAGATTTTAACTTAAAAATTCTCAAAGGTGTACATTCCATGGCCACCTGTATTTTTGCTAAGCACTGTATATTTATTACTGCATGAACATTCTCATAATCTTATGCATATATAACCATTTCATTAATTCATTCAACAAAATAGTTACTAAACGCTTTCTCTATCTGGTGCTGGGTTTTAGCAGAGACTAAGTTAGACCAATTAGCTGTCCTCATGAGCCAGTAGACTCAGTTTTAAAGAAAATGAGTGTGAGATGCATTCTGCATTGCAGAATGTTTAGAGAAGTGTCCAGTGCTCCACAGACAACCTGAAGCAGTAAATGAAGAGCCACTCCCATAGAGGAATTATCACAGATACAGGAGAATCAGGAGAAATGAAAGGAGAAATTTTAGGAAGGGGAACACAGTTGACATTGTGGAACACTTTGAAAATCTGAGAAAATATCCTAGAGTTGAATGACAATGCGGTTGGTGAGAATTCTGCTCAGTGTACATTCAATAAGAGTATTATCTAGCAGTGTGGCTGGTGAGGAAGGAAAAACAGTCAAACATTAGCTCTTTCAAGATTTTGGAAATTAAAGGAAGGAAGGAGGCCAAGAAAGCAAATCAGGGAACATCCTGCCATTTGGTAGATGGGGATATCTCTAACAATAGTAAAGTCAAAGGAACACAAGAAACTGAAGCAGAAGAAAGAGGAGAATTACCCTGGCATTTCTCCCACCCTCCAGTGTCTAACCTGGTCTCCCATTGGTTGAAACTAACTGGAAGCCAGTGGGCAGGGGAGCCTGGGAAATGTAGTCTGTAGGGGTCAGAGTAGAGCAAGGAAGGTTGGGGAATGGGTCTGACATGGTTTGGATGTTTGTCCCCTCCAAATCTCATGTTGAAATTTGATCCTCAGTGTTAGAGGTGGGGCCTGGTGGAAGTTGTTGGGGTCATGGGAGTGGATCCCTCATGAATGGCTTGGTGCTGTCCTCATGGTGATGAGTGAGTTCTTGCTCTATTAGTTCCTACAAGATCTGATTGCTAAAAGGAGCCTGGCACCTACCTCCCCTCCCACTCTTTCCTCCTGTCTCACTATGTGATACCTGCTCCCCTTCCTCTTCTGCCATGAATGGAAGCTTCCTGAGGTCCTCACCAAAAGCTGATGCTGTCACCACTTCTTGCAGAACTGCCTGCAGATCTGTGAGCCAAATAAACCTCTTTATAAATAACCCAGCCTCGGGTATTCCTTTATAGCCATGCAAAACAGACTAAGACAAGGTCTGAGCTTTAGCAAGAAGTCATTTCCTCCTTAGGACTGGAGGATCAAAGTGAGGAGGTGGTGCAGCCAGAGCCCAGGAGCTGGGGCAGCCTGGAGGGAGCTGGAACCATGGCAAGGATTTGCCCAGGAGAAGTACATCCATGGAGGGAGGTGCTTTTTGCTGGGATAGAATCTAGGAGGCAATGCAGCCACATGTAGGCCTTTTGGAAGATGATTTCTGAGAATTAGGAAAATTCATGGCTTTATATTTGGCAAATTCACATTAAAAAAAAAAATTATGGCAGGACTTGGCCAGTATTTTACCTTGGAAATAACATATGCATTTCTTAATGATTTCTCTAGTCCCTGAGAAACTATAAGGGCTCAGCTGGCCCCTTAATCTAGATGACATTTTTATGACAATTAAAATATCACCCCAAGGAGAGTCTTTTGTTCAATTGTCAGATTTTATTGGGCTAGCATAAGCTAACAAAGCAAAATAAAATTATAAGCTAGTATTATATTTAAAACATCAATTTATTACATTTAAAGCTATACCCAAAAAATAAATAAACTGGCCTTTGGTGTCAACCAAACAAAATCAATCACACAGATATTTAATATCTGATTATAATTTTTCCCTATGAGTAAGCTTCTTTGTCTGGACCACAAATAAGAAGATTCATCCTCCCAAACACAGTAAGAATTTTAATGGCAACTCAGACTAATTTTATGTCCTTTTGTCAGTCCCTTGCAGAAGTCATGTGTAAATAAATCTAACTCCTTCCAAAGCAAAATTGTATATCTTTTGGGAGGGGAGCAACTTCTTTCTTTTTTCCTTGGACTTTGAACTGTGGAGTTATACACACTTGGGGTCAAACTCTCATTCCAACACTTGACACTGTATGACTTTGGCAAGTTGTAGAAGCTTTGTAAGTATCAGTTTCTTCATTTGCTAGAAATAAGTAAACAAACAAATAAATGCTGAGGATTAATCTCTGTAAAGCACTTAGAACAGTAACTGATCCATAATAAGTATTCAAGAATCACTAACTGCTTTCTTTTGTCTACAATTGCTAACTTTTCTCAAAAAACTCACTGCCTTCTTGATCCAGTTTAACTGCCAATCAATGATATTTGGCCAAAAATATTTAGCTTTGTCCCATGGGATCAGACGTCCTTCTGTGGTCTAGTATGTATTAAATCTAGCTAAACTACAGAACCACCAGGGAGCTTTAAAAATACAATTTCCCAAGCCCAATCCCAGGCCCACTGAGTTTTAACCCTCAAGGACAGAGACCTAGATCTACATTTTTAACAAGCCCCACGCCCCCCCTTAGAAAGCTCTTAAGGAGGTGACTCGGATGATATATACAGCTTGCCTTTTTGCCACTCATGAGGCAGGGTTGTTAATCAACTTGACTATTTCCCTCACCTGAAATCCATAAGTGCTTTGCCCACCTCTATACAATATCTAAACTTCAGTTTTTCGGAAGACAATCTCAAGAAAACATAAGAAATGCATCCCCCCCCCCATTTTTTTTTAATGAACTGCTTTCAATTTTATAACCTTCAGGTTAATGTCACATTTTCTTGCCATTGGCATTTTCAGATGTAGGGTGGACTTTAAAAGTCAATATAAGCTGGAAGAAAAAAGATCAAACAGCAGAGCCTCCTCAAATGTCACTGCTATTGAGGATGGCTGGCCACTGATATTACGGGGTCCAACGGTCCTATTCATATTATTTCTCTTTAATACCAAACCTTTTTCTAGCTAATCTGTCAGGAAAAAAAAATGCCATTTCTGGGTGGTGATTTTTCAAGCAATGGGAGTTTTCATTTTGTGTTTCATAAAGTCACATAGTACCAAGCAGACAGACTGGCGACAGAAATCATATTCCAAACACAGATCGAACAGGGTGTGTCGCAAAAAGCCTGTGTGCACATTCACAGCAGATGCCAAGCAGCCATCTGTGTGGGGCCAGTTGGAGTTCACAAACACCAGGCCTGTAATTGCTAGAAAGGGGCTGGCAGTGCTACTACCTCTTCATGCCAGGCCATCTTGGTACTTCCAGGGGGTCAAGTATAATGACAAAATAAAGCCACACTTACTCCCTTATAGTCATTTTTACTCTTTACTCTGTCTTCTCAATGTTTAAGGGGAGGTCTTGGTCAGATTTTGCCTGAGGCAAACAACAACAGCATCTTTTACTAAGAATTTTACATTGTTCCCTAACAACCACCCTAAAAAATAATATTACCACCCCATTCTAACTAGTACAGAAAGAGGTGAGTAAAGGTTCAAAGACAAAGAGCTGTGGGTGGAGGGATAAGCACTCTTTCAGGATGTCAGATTCTTAGCGCAGCTCATCCCCTGCCACTTGGTCATGTTACAAAAGGGTAAAGTTGACAACACTGACTTTGCCTGACTTTTCATTGCCCCAGCTTGAAGAGTTAACTATTCTAAAATATTTGCACTGATTTGGGGTGGGTGGACTGAAGACTTTTAAGGGCACTCACTGAATGTTTATGAAAAGGAAGGAGGGAAGGAGGGAGAGAGGGAGGAAAGACGAGAGAAGGAAGGAAAGAAGGGAAGAAAAAAGATGAGGAAAAGAGAGAAAGGAGGAGGAGGAGAAAAGGAAGGAGGGAAGTGAGGGGAATAAAGGAAGTAAAGGAAGGAAGGAAGACCCTGTTGAGGGCCCAAATTGAACAAAAAGATGGAGAAAGGGCAAATTCTTTCACTCTCATCTTGAACTGGATACTATGTGATGGATGAGAGTTCATGATGGAACTCTGGTCCATCTTCTCCTGCGCTTGGACATTAGAGCTCCCGGTTCTCCGACCTTTGGACTTGGGCTGAGTTACACCATCAGCTTTCCTCATTCTCCAACTTGCAGATAGCACATCATGAGACTTCTCAATCTCCATAATTTCATGAGCCAATTCTCCTCATGAAATATAATACATATACATATATGATATATAAACCTTCATACACACACACACACTATACCAATTCTGTTTCCCTAGAAACCCCTGACTAATACAGATGGCAAATGGGATTACAGATGTGACTTACTTAAGGATCTTGAGATGTGGAAATTATCCTCATTATCTGGGTGACCCAATGTAATCACAAGGGTCCTTATACCAGGAAAGCAGAGCAGGAGAGTAAGAGGAGATGTGATGATGGAGAGTTTGGAGCAATGTCTTTTCTGGCTAGAAGAGGGCCATGAGCCAAGAAAGCTGGAAAAGACAATAAAGAGATTATCCCCTACAGCCTCCAGAAGGAACCAGGCCTGCCGACTCTTTGCTTTTAGTCCTGTTTAGTCCCATTTTCAGACTTCTGACCTCCAAAACTATAAGATAATGGATTTGTGTTGCTTCATGCCACTAAGTTTGTGGTGATCTGTTACAGCAGTGGTAGGAAACCAATACACCAGAAATAATAGCAGCCTTCCTATCATAGTCAAGAGTCCCCAGACCACAGGGGCCAAGACCAGCCCCTGATAGAGTCCCATGTTAGAAACTTGTATCTCATTGAGATGTGCTACGTGCTGCAGGTTACATGCAGACCACAGTGTACTGGGCCTGAAGATGTTCTCCCTCAGAGAACAGTCACCAAAGGGAAGGGTACCTTTCTCCCCACCACCCATAACTATTTCTTTTATTTCTAAAACAGCACTGCCACATTCAAAAGTGGCCATGCTTACCAATTTGTCTGAATATTTAAGATATTTTAAGGAAAATAGAATATTATTTTGCCACAGAACCTTTTTGTGATAGATTTATACAATGTACTCCACCAGGGAATTAATCCATTTTAATCAGTTGTTGCAACAATTGGTTCACTGTGAAATCAGAAGAACAAATGTTCCTGTCTATGTGTGTACAATTATGCATCTAATTCAATGACATAATGATGCTCTATCAATATCCTACAAGCTTCCTCTTTTTTCTCTTTTGAGACAGGGTCTCAGTCTGTCACCCAGGCTTGAGTACAGTGGCACAATCACGGCTCAGTGCAATTTTGACCTCCCAGACTCAAGCAATCCTCCCACTTCAGTCTCCTGAGTAGCTGAGGCTGAGGACTACAGTAGCTCCCAAGTAGCTGAGGTGGGACTACAGGCATGTGCCACCACGCCACGCTAATTTTTTTTTTTTTTTGAGCCAGGGTTTTGCCATGCTGCCCAGGCTGGTCTCGAACTCCTGAGCTCAAGCGATCCACCCACCTCTGCCTCCCAAAGTGCTAAGATTACAGGCATGAGCCATTACACCCAGTCAATATCCTACAGTTTTCTAAGTGTTCCATCCAGTTTGATGATCTTTGTTAAAGGCTTGCTGCACCTTTGGTGTATAAGTAATCACAGTTAGGCTTTCACCAAAAGAAAAAGATATTTCATTTTGAATGTTCCAATGGTCCTGTTAACCACTATGTCATTTTTACAACAATCAGTTCTCCAACACTAACTGGGTTTCCCACTATTTAATTCAATTCAGACGCTATCTGGAGTTAGCATAGACCCCACAGGTAAAGAGTTCAGTCCTACACGACTGCCCTCACTTCAGACGCTAGCCACAAATGGGGTCCCCAGGCTCCCTGTACTTCTGCCCAGTCAATTACAAATTCGGGAGTTCCCATGACTCACTCCCCACGTGGGTTTGATAATTCACTAAGATGACTCACACAACTCAGGAAAGTGCTATAGTTACAACAGTTTATTATAAAAGATACAAACAGCCAAGTAAAGAGGTATATTGAGTGAGGTCTGGAAGGACCCTGAGCAGAGGAGCCTCTGTTCCCAGAAAGATGAAGCATGCCGCCCTCTCAGTACATTGATATATTCACTGACCAGGAAGTTCCCCCAAACCTCATTGTCCAATTTTTACTGAGGTTTCATGTAAGCACTATTGACATACTCATTGGCTACTGGTGATTGAATTGAATCTCCAGATCCTCTTCCCCAACCAGGAGTTGGGGATGCAGCAGAGAGTTCTAACTCTAGCCATGTGGTTAGCTTTTCTGTCAACTAGCCTCATCCTGAAGCTGTTTAGCCCTCCTGCCCTGTAAGTCATCTCATTAGTATAAACTCAGGTACGATTGAAAGGAGCTTGTTATGGATAACAAAAGACAAGGTATGGAAGGCAATGATTATACAGGAGTTAGCTAGTCTTGCTAACCTGTGTTGTTATCATACATGTATTTTTGTCTTCACATCATTTTGGCTCTCTTGGGAGTTAGTCAAGTCTTTTTGAATTGCAATTCTGGTTTTTCTCTTATTTCTTTATTACAATTAAATGTATTCAAAGTAAAGCCTTTCTCATCTCTGTCAATCAGAACAAGGAAGGGACAGATGTCCACAGCAAGCTAGCATTTTTTTTTCCCAAGGAAAGCAGGATGGTAATGGGTATAGAAATCAGGTAAGAGAATCCCAGAGGGAAGAAGCAACTCAATCAGGGTGAACAGATTCAGGGTGTGTCATCCAGCAGCCTATTCCTCTAGAGATCTTTTTACTGGGGCTAAAATCACAGAAGCTCAGGGCTTTGTGGAAGAAGAGAGACTGGTTCCTTCCCATGTGTAAATGGCATTACCGCTGAGTCATGGAGCAGAGAGAAACTTTTTGGAGGCAGCATCTAGCATGGCCAACAGGGTCAATGCAGAGGTCCGTTTTCAATTATAACCCTTAGAGAACAGGGTCTGAGTGCCTTTTGACATTGCTTTGTATGACACTTAGTACTGAGTTCCCACAGGTTGGGGCTTTATAAATGCCACCAAAAGGCAATGGGAACAGTCATTGTATTCTTTTTAAGTTTCACCTGGGAGATGAGTTCTTTGTCAGCAAAAGTTTATTTTAGAGAACTCTGAGAAGACAGACATCATCCCAGGGGTGGTTTGGGTTCCTGCTACAACAGTGTAAAATGCTATTCATATCACCCAACTTCATAAAGGTGGAGGCATTGGATTTTTTAAGGATTTTTAAAATTTCAATAGGTTTTAGGGGGAACAGGTGGTGTTCGGTTACATGAATAAGTTCTTTAGTGGTGATATCTGAGATTTTGGTGCACCCATCACCCGACCAGTATTTACTGTATACAATGTGTAGTCTTTTATCCCTCACCCTTTCCCATCCTTTCCTCTGAGTCTCCAAAGTCCACTGTATCATTTTTATGCCTTTGCGTCCTCATAGCTTAGCTCCCATCGATTAGTGAGAATATACGATATTTAGTTTTCCATTCCTGAGTTACCTCACTTAGAATAATGGTCAAAGGTAGTGACACTGGATTTGAATCTCAGATGATACCTCAACTGTCTATGCAGCTTCGATCGTAGATATGTGTGGGGCTTCTGTAAAAGTCTGATCCAGGGTTACACAATATATTCAAAAAGTACATGGGGCTTCTCATGAAGAGCTCTCAGAGTAGGGGGTAAGACCTAAATACGTGACAAGGAAAATAATCACTGAAGAGATAAATAAGAATGTAATATTAAGGAAAGCAGCAAATGTTTGTGATATTTTTCTTTGGTGGCCAGCATTTGAACCCCTTCTAGATGCTGAGCCAAAAGACATTTCCAGGTAACCAGAGTGTTTCTGTTGCCCATGAGTCATAGTTGGGGATTAATGGGGATGAGAAGTTAAACAGAATTTGATCTGTGTCAACATAATGGCAAGCCCAGTGGAACCCCAAGCCCACCCTCAGCTTAATTATCCCAAATCCTGAGTGTACGCTTGGCAACAGGCAAAATGCCAACTTTGCTCCCAACCTATAGTAGGAAGGGAAGTGGAAGATTCCAGAGTCCTCCCTCCATAGCAAGAAAGGCAATTATGACCAACACCACAAACCCAGGGCAATCATACTGATTGGAAGCACCATTGGAGACTTGAAAGATGCAGGATGGGAATTCCTATCCACCTCCACTAAACTCTGCATTGTGATGGGTAAAAGACAGATAGATCATGGAAAATTGGATAGCGACTCTAGTTTAGGTTGCATTTAGGTTGCTGTTCTAGATATGGTCTCTGGGAAAAATCAACATTGTAGAGAAGCACCTCAATATAGCTGCTGACTGCCTTATACAACATCATAGTATCCCAGACATTGCTCCCTGTGCCACATTCTAGTCCTATATCTGCTTAAAAGAAATAGCTGCAACATCAGCTAACACACTGGGAAGTGATCTTCATTCTTTCTTGAAGATCCAAGTTGTAATCTAGTGTCATTTCCCTTCAGTGTAAAGAACTCCTATTAGCATGTCTTGTAGTTTAGGCCAGCTATCAATGAATTCTTACAGTTCACCTGAAAATATTTCTATTTCTCCTTAATTTTTGAAGAAGAGTGTTGCTGAAATGGTTTCTAGATTTGCATTAACAAGTGATCACCCAGACTAGAGGGTCTACTTGTCTGAGCCTTTGCAGCAATAATTCTGGGTTACTGCCCCTGGGCAATGGTTGGGTTTTTTTTTTCACTATAGTTATTTCTGCTACCACAAATACTAACCCATGTATCCCTTTATTGTAATGAAATGATTCAGTATTAAGCTTTTAAAAATGAGTCAATTAGAAGAAAAGTATTTAGAAAATAAAAATAGAGATGGGATAGAGATTTGGCACAAATCTGAAGTTCATTAGGAATGACTAATTTTGTGAAATAAATATGAGGCAGCAACCAGCCTGGTGCAGTGGTTCACACCTGTAATCTTAACACCTTGGGAGGCCAAGGCAGGAGGATTGCTTAAGTCCAAAACTTTGAGGCCAGCCTGGGGAACATGGCAAAACCCCATTTCTATTAAAAAAAAATACAAAAAATTAGCTGGGCATAGTGGTGCATGCCTGTAGTCCCAGCTACTTGAGAGGATGAGGTGGGAAGATCACCCGAGCCCAGGAAGTTGAGGATGCAGTGAGCCATGATCACACCACGGCACTCCAGCCTGGGTGCAGCCTGGGTGACAGAGTGAGATCCTGTCTCAAAAGACAAAACAAACAAAAACAGAGGCAGTAACCATGAGTCACAACTGCAAAGTTCCAGAGAAGTAGACCCTGTAGCTTAGGTGACTAAACAGATAAGTGCAGGTCTAGAGACCAGAATCATAAAACTGATGGGCTATTGGGAACACTGAGCCAATCCTTATCTTTTATGGAGGAAGAAGTAGAGGCTAGATAGTTTTAAGTCAATTGTCCAAGGTCACAAATTTAGCAATTACTAGAGTAAGAATTAGAACTCTGGTCTTCTGCCAGTTCATCCCTGTCCATCAACTCTCTAGATTTCACACTTTAAGTCCTGTCCAGACTTCTAGATAAAGACTTTCCAGGTCTATGTTTCTCTAAGAGACATAGTTAGCACACCAATTCCCACACCAGGTTAGTATAATGAAACCAATTTTTTTTCTCATCAATGTTATAACTAAACAATATTGAAGAAAATGACATTATTCAAGGACCTGCTGTTGTATGTCATTTCATGTAAAGTCGCACTTTCCAAGAACCTATCGACAATGTTAAGTGAGGACTTACTGTAATGGAAGTTCCAGGCTGGAGATGAAACTTGGAGCCAGCATGTCCAATATCTGTATGGGGATGTTAATGCACAGGAAACAGGAGGTAGGGGAAATGCACATGGTTCATGAGCTGAAAACATTAATCAGCACAGAAAGAGTGACTGAAAGAATGAGCTTGTAGGTTAAATAGGCACAAAGAAAGTTACTTATAACAAGTATCAGCTAAGAATCTATATACATAGGTTTTTTTTAAGGTGCATGAATTTTATGATATCACATTTGTCTGTTTGATCATTCATTTCCTATGGAAAATATAGGCAAAGAAAAGGAGGAAATCGGTTCATATAACAAATTTTCATGTATTCTAAGGGCCAAAATAAACTCCTTGGATGAGTAATCAGTGGACTCAACACCAATAAGTATTTTCATCTCTGAAGCTGAGGCCTCAGTTACCTGGGACATGGTTCATATCCTACTGAGAGAATGGAGAGAGAAAAAGACCTGCCTTTCTAATTGTGAAAGGCTGTGCCTAGCTCAGCTTTGGGATACCCAGGCTGTGATGACCTTTTCTATTTTGAGAAGGTCAGGCAGTCTGTTATCAGGCTACTGG